>NC_052947.1:5006712-5326712 GCF_013358895.1 Oreochromis aureus
AATAAGAACAGCCAACAGATACACACAAAATTAAATATGGATTCACAAATCAACAAATACACACAAAATCAAATATGGATACACAAATGTACAGAGAGAGACACACACACACACAGGGTCTATGCCAGTCAACCAGTCTGAATATATTATATTTTTATCCAACAATGAGATGCTGCCCTAAAAGGGCTTTTGTGTGTCTCTCTCTCTCTCTCTCACACACACACACACACACACACACACACACACACACACACACACACACTCACACACACACACACACACACACACACACATAGCATCAGCAAGTGAACAGGGGCTGTTAACAGCATGTTTCTAGGTCAGTCAAACAGCTGTGAGATTCTCAATTTGAATCCACCAATCAGAGGGGCTGTGTGCTTTTTCCTGCCAAAACTGGTGCACCAAGTGCAGGCTTTTACAGCACAGAGAGAGACAGGAATTTTGCAGTCTATTTCTCATAGTGAGGACTCCCTCAAACAAACAGCCATAAATTCCTAACCGTAGGGGCTAAAACGGTCATTCTTAGACCGTTGTGTTCAGAAGACATGGGAGAATCTTGAAATGTTGACCATTTAAAATAAAAATATGAAATATCATAGATATATGACATAGATGATTGGTTGTCTTAGAAGCCATGATTGCCCCAATATGCAAATTTGAATGTGCAAGGCCTAAGATATGATTGGCTGGCTGGGAAGCCATGAAGGCAACAATATGCAAATTTGAATGTGCAAGCCCTCGGATATGATTGGTTGTCTTAGAAGCCATATAAAAAGCAGTAAAACTGTACTATGATTTGGTAGAAAACTATAATTAATCAAAAATACTATATTTGGCAGAAATACTATTTTGTAGCAGAAACACTATATTTAGCACAAATCTGATGAAATAGAAGAAATAGTATGATTTAGCAGAAATGCTGTATTTAGCACAAATACTGGAAAGCAGCAGAAATGCTATGACTTAGCACAATAGTAATAACCTAAATAGAAAAATTGGAAAAGCAAAATGGACAGCTGAAAAATCCTGAACATGCTAAGGGTCCCTCAAATGTAATTGTTAAATGAAAAAAAAAACCAGCAAAAAAAGTATAACAGTCACACAACCACAAATATGTACACATATGGTAACACACATGCACAGACAGACACACACAGGATCAAATTCAGTCAACCAGTCTAACTATATTGAATTTAAATCTTACAATGAGATCATCCCATAAAAAGGCTTTCTCTGTCTCTCTCTCTCTCTCTCTGTCACACACACACACACACACACACACACACACACACACACACAAGATCCAATTCAGTCAACCAGTCTAAATATATTGATTTTGAATCTTACAATGAGATCATCCCATAAAAAGGCTTTCTCTCTCTCTCTCTCTCTCTCTCTCTCTCTCTCTCTCTCTCTCTCTCTCTCTCTCTCTGTCACACACACACACACACAAGATCCAATTCAGTCAACCAGTCTAAATATATTGAATTTAAATCTTACAATGAGATCATCCCATAACTCTCTCTCTCTCTCTCTCTCTCTCTCTGTCACACACACACACACACACACACACACACACACACAAGATCCAATTCAGTCAACCAGTCTAAATATATTGATTTTGAATCTTACAATGAGATCATCCCATAACAAGCCTCTCTCTCTCTCTCTCTCTCTCTCTCTCACACACACACACACACACACACACACACACACACACACACACACACACACACAAGATCTAATTCAGTCAACCAGTCTAAATATATTGATTTTGAATCTTACAATGAGATCATCCCATAAAAAAAGCTTTCTCTCTCTCTCTCTCTCTCTCTCACACACACACACACACACACACACACACACACACACACACACAAGATCCAATTCAGTCAACCAGTCTAAATATATTGATTTTGAATCTTACAATGAGATCATCCCATAAAAAGGCTTTCTCTCTCTCTCTCTCTCTCTCTCTCTCTCTCTCTCACACACACACACACACACACACACACACACACACACACACACACACACACAAGATCCAATTCAGTCAACCAGTCTAAATATATTGAATTTAAATCTTACAATGAGATCATCCCATAACAAGCCTTTTCTCTCTCTCTCTCTCTCTGTCACACACACACACACACACACACACACACACACACACACACACACACACACAAGATTCAATTCAGTCAAGCAGTCTAAATATATTGAATTTAAATCTTACAATGAGATCATCCCATAACTTTCTCTCTCTCTCTCTCTCTCTCTCTCTCTCTCTCTCTCTCTCTCTCTGTCTGTCTGTCACACACACACTGTTACGGCCTCGTCCGGGATCCCCCATAGGGGTCTTTGTTCCTAGGGAGGGGAAGAGAAAAAAAAAGAAAGGGGGATGTTTGTTTTAGAGTAGCTTTATCACTTTAGGCGCTATGTCGGCTGCGTTTTGTTTACAGCACTTTATAGATGCCCCATCTATTGAGATTATTGATAGTTGTCGCAAGATTGATTTGCTGCAAATTGTGGATCACTTTCAGCTGCAGGTTTCAAAAACCCTTCGTAAGCGTGATTTAAAAGCTTTAGTGGTGGACAAGTTGGTGGAAGCTGGTGTGATTCAAGCGCCTGTTTTGCCTGTGGTCTCTGGTGTGCCAAGCCAAGCTGCCGTAGTTGAAGAGGGCCAAAATGGTTCTTGTGGGGATGGTGAGGGGATGAGCGGGGAAAACGCCGCCAAGACGCTTCCTCGCTATGATCCACTCTCTTCTGGGAGTTCAGAAGGCAGAGAAGGAGCTCGGCTGAAGGTGCGGCTGGCACGTCTCCAATTGGAGGCTGAGGAGAAGGCCCAGAACAGGCGGGCTCAGTTAGAGCTTGAAATAAGAAGGCTGGAGATAGAGGCAGACAAAGCCATTAAGCTGCGAAAGCTTGAGCTGGAGTCTCAGGCTCAAGCCTCATCTGTCTCTGCTGACAATTCCGGTCCCACCTCCTCGTCCGCGTCTGCTTTTAAAATCGATAAGTGCATTTCTTTAGTGCCCACTTTTAGAGAAACTGAGGTTGATACATACTTTGCAGCATTTGAACGTATCGCTGGGGCGTTGCAGTGGCCTAGTGATATTTGGCCTCTTTTGTTACAGTGCAAACTGTCCGGCAGAGCCCAAGAGGTGGTGGCTGCGCTTTCTTTAAAGGACAGTTTAGATTACTCGTGTGTTAAAACAGCTGTTTTGCAGGCATATGAGTTAGTCCCCGAAGCCTATAGGCAGAGGTTTCGCCAGCAAAAGAAATTGCCAACCCAAACTTATGTGGAGTTTGCTAGAGAAAAGGGGATTCTCTTTGATAAGTGGTGTGTTGCTTCAAAAGCGAGTGACTATGACGCACTGCGCGAATTAGTTTTGTTAGAGGATTTTAAGAAATGCATTCCTGAGCGTATTGTGCTATATTTAAATGAACAGAAGGTGACTTCTCTCGCATCTGCTGCTGTTCTTGCTGATGAGTTCGTGCTCACTCATAAAGCCTCGTTTACTGGCAGTGAGAAGCCACGGGTTAGCACTGTGCAACAGCCCCACACGGCTAAAGTGTCTGGTTCCAGGGAAAACCGTGAATGTTTTTACTGTCATAAAACTGGCCATGTGATTGCTGACTGTTTAGCCTTAAAACGCAAATCGTCAAATGCTCAGCAACCAAAAGGGGTGGGTTTTGTAAAAGCTGAGGCCCGTAATGAGGTCCATGGTTGTGGTGGTAAGGTGCCGGACCCCTGTTTTGAACCATTCATTTTTGATGGCTCAATATCGCTAACAGACAATCCATGTGAGTTAAAACCTGTGCGTATTTTAAGGGACACTGGAGGTTCTCAAACTGTCATCCTCTCAAGTGTTTTACCTTTTTCTGCTGACAGTGAATGTGGTTTTAATTCTGTTCTACGGGGGATAGAAATGGGTTACGCTCCCAGACCTGTTCACAGAGTTTTTATAAAATCAAAACTTGTTACAGGATTTTTTCCTGTTGCTGTTTGCCCGGCTTTGCCAATAGAGGGTGTGGCCATGTTGTTGGGCAATGATATTGCGGGAGGGTTAGTGCTCCCTCGTCTGGAGGTTTTAGATAACCCCCTGAATCAGAAAACCTCTGATGTTTCCATGCACCCTGGGCTGTATCCAGCCTGTGCGATTACTCGAGCACAAGCTCGTAAAGATACTGATGTTGACCTCTCTGATTCGGTGTTGATGTCTTCATTTTCTGAGGAGAATGATGTACCAACTAACAGAAACAATGTTTTGTCACCCCCGGACTCAGTGAAACCTGAGGAGCCTGATCCATTTCCAAAGGTCTCTTCGCTGCCCTTGACTAGAGACCAGCTGTCAGCAGCTCAATTAGCTGATGAAACACTGCAGAGCTGTTTCAAACGTACGGTAAGTGCTGAGCAAGTCAAGAAAGAGCAACAAGCCTATTTTGTAGAACATGATGTTCTAATGCGTCAGTGGTCTCCACCAGGTGCAGCAGGTGCAGAATGGAGTAAAGTCAAGCAGATTGTCGTGCCCTCTGTGTACCGGCAGAAAATCCTGGCTCTTGCCCATGAAAGCCAGTGGTCAGGACACTTGGGCATCACTAAAACGTACCAGCTACTATTAAAGCATTTCTTTTGGCCTGGTATGAAGCGTGATGTTTCTAAATTTTTGCCGCAGTTGCCATGTATGTCAGATTGCAGGTAAACCTAATCAGGTCATTCCCCAGCTCCGTTGTGTCCCATTCCTGTAGTGGATCAGCCATTTGACCATGTCATAGTAGACTGTGTGGGTCCACTACCTAGAACAAAATCAGGAAAGCAATACCTTCTCACGATCATGTGTGCGGCTACCCGTTTCCCCGAGGCTGTCCCCTTACATAAAGTTACAGCAAAATCAGTTGTTAAGGCGTTGACAACCTTTTTTTTCAGTGTTTGGCCTGCCAAAGGTCATACAGACTGACCAGGGCTCAAACTTTCAGTCTAGGTTATTCAATCAAGTGGCTAGCACTCTAGGTGTCAAGCATGTTGTGTCCTCTGCTTATCATCCTGAATCACAAGGTGCATTAGAGCGGTGGCATCAGACCTTAAAGGCGATGCTACGCAAATACTGCCTAGAGTCTGAAAAGAGCTGGGATGAGGGAATTCCATTTGTGTTATTTGCTGCCCGTGATGCTGTTCAAGAGTCACTTGGTTTTAGTCCTTCTGAGCTCGTATTTTGGCCATAGGCCACGCGGACCCCTCAAAGCTCTGAAAGAGGCATTTTGAGCCCACATGGGTTTCCAAAGTAAATGTAAGCAGGTATGTAAAACACTTCCGTGAGCGTTTGAACCAAGCCAACGCTCTGGCTAAACAGCACCTTGCCATTTCACAGGGAAAGATGAAACGCCATTATGATAAGGCTTCTGTTAAAAGAACCTTTCAGGTGGGTGACCAGGTTCTTGTGCTCTTGCCTGTTCCAGGCTCAGCCTTGTCTGCTAGGTATAGCGGTCCCTTTAAAGTCTGTGAAAAGAGAGGGAGACTGATTATGTAATTTGCACTCCCGACCGCAGACGCAAAACACGCGCGTCTGCCACATAAACATGTTGAAATTATACCACCTCGGTCAACACCAGAGCCTGCTGGGGTCTGTGCTCCTATTGTAGCCTCAAGCCACCTAGAGGAAGGAGGGGTGGACGAGGTTGATGGGTTAAAGCTAAGTTATCCCACCTGTTCTAGACCCCGTCTGTCTAACTCAGAAATGCTGAAAGCGTTGCCGAGTTTGCTCGAGCATCTGTCTTTAGAGCAGCAAGAAGACATAACTGTCTTGATTGGTGAATACACCTGTTTATTCGGGATGTGCCAACTCGCACTACAGTGCTAGAGCATGATATTGATGTCCAGGAGCTAAACCTATTAAGCAGCATCCTTATCGAGCCAGCCCCCATAAACGCTTGCTCATGAGACAGGAGGCTGACTATTTGCTGCAAAATGGCTTAGCGAAGCCCAGTCAAAGCCCCTGGAGCTCACCTTGTATAGTGGAATCTAAGCCAGATGGCTCACCCGTTTTATTACAGACTTCGGAAGGTGAACTCTGTGACTGTGGCTGACTCACATCCTCTCCCAAGAGTTGAGGATTGTGTGGACAGTATTGGGACTGCTCAGTACGTCACCAAGTTAGATCTTCTTAAAGGTTACTGGCAGGTCCCTTTAACTGAACGTGCCTCTAACATCTCTGCCTTTGTGACACCTGATGAGTTTCTACAGTACACAGTCATGGCATTCGGCATGTGTAACGCTCCTGCCACCTTCCAGCGGCTGGTAAACAAAGTCCTCCGTGGCCTGTCCAACTGCAGTGCCTACCTAGATGATCTAGTGATTTACACTGAAACGTGGCAAGATCATTTGGGAACTTTACGCCAGGTATTTCACCGTTTGGCTCAAGCTACTCTAACTCTCAACTTAGCTAAGTGTGAGTTTGCCAAAGCTACAGTGACGTACTTAGGCAGGGAGGTGGGACGTGGACAGGTCCGGCCCATTGATGCCAAAGTGGCAGTGATTAAAGAGTTTCCCACACCTACCACCAGGCGTGAGTTGCGAGGGTTTCTAGGGATGGTGGGCTACTACAGAAACTTTTGTAAAATTTCTCCTCTGTAGTCAAGCCATTGACTGACCTACTCAGCCCAAAGGTTGAGTTTATATGGTCAAGTGAGTGTCAAGATGCTTTTGAGAGTGCGAAAGCCCTCCTCTGCCACACTCCTGTGTTAGCTGCACCTGATTTGACGCGACCATTCAAGCTTGAGGTTGATGCCAGTGCTGTTGGGGCTGGGGCAGTGCTGTTGCAAGAAGACTTGCAGGGTTTGGACCACCCGTTTGTTACTTTTCCGCAAGTTCAATAAAAATCAGTTAAACTACTCCACCATTGAAAAGGAGACCCTGGCTTTGTTGTTGGCTCTTCAGCACTTTCACGTATACCTGGGGTCCAGCATGTTACCTCTTGTTGTGTACACTGACCACAACCCACTCGTGTTCCTTGCTCGCATGTTTAATCATAACCAGCGCCTTATGCGCTGGGCTCTGTTGTTGCAGGAATACAACTTAAGCATTCACCACAAAAGGGGTCTGAAAATGTTTTAGCTGATGGTCTGTCCCGGTTGTAAACAGGTATTGCTGTGTTTGTTCTTTGTTTTTTTTGTTCACACTCTGTAATGTCTGCTTCTGCCCAACATAGTTGGTATTTTAAGGGGAGGGGTGTTACGGCCTCTGGCCTCAGGTGGCCCCGCCTTCCTCTATGGAAATCACAGTGTTCCAGGACTCACGGGGGATTGGCTGGCCCCGGACCTATGCCCGCCTCAACTACATGCAGACCAGAGTGTGCCAGACCACTCACACCATTGGCTGCTGCAGGAGCCTTGAACATGACGGACCAACTGACCAACTGATTGTCTGCACCTGGGAGGATAAAAGGCTGATGATCCTTCACTCTATGGGGAACTGCTGCTCTGAAGTGAACATGCAGTGTTCTCCTCGTCTGCTTTGCATGTGAAGCTCGTGTGTTAAAAACCTGTTTGCTGTGTTGAACCTGGTATACAGCTGACCCTAGTTTTACTAGAGTCTTGTTTGATTTGAACTGTGTTTGTAACCTCTGATATTCAGCCGACCTTAGTTTTATAAGAGTCTTGTGTTTGCTGGCTCACCTTAGTTAACCCTTAGCTTTTATTTTGTGTCCCGCCAGCCTACCTTAGTTAATCCTTAGTTTTATTCTTGCCTGTTCTTTTATTGTGTATTAATTGTTTGCCCAGCGGTCTGTTGAACAGCCCTGTCGGTTTTCTGTTTAAAGTTTGTTATTAAAACCCTTCTTTACTCAGTTTGTGTTCGGGGCTTGTGTATGTTACTCCTCCCCTGACGCCTAGCAGAGGGGGTCGTAACACACACACACACACACACACACACACACACACACACACACAGGGAGAGAGAAGTAAGTTTCTAGCTCAGTCAAGCAGCCTGGGAGCTGCTGAATTTGAATCCACCAATCAGAGAGGCTGTATACTTTTTCCCGCCAAAACAGGTGCAGCCGTTTTTACACACACAGAGCACAGAGACAGGATTTCTGCAGTGAATTTCTCATAGTGAGGATTCCTCTCAAACAAATGGCCATAATTTCCTAACCGTAGGGGCTTGAACGGTCATTCTTACACCGTTTTGTTCAGAAGAGATCAGGGAATCTTAAAGTGTTGACAATTTATCATTAGAATATGAATTATTAAAGATATTTGACTTCTAATGCACTGTAACTGAGTAGAGCAAAGCAAAAACTGCCTTGACTTGCCCTCAAACAACGCTTTCTAACTCTAAATCTATTTGGAGTATCAATATCATTTTTTCACCGTAAGAGACAGCAGGCTTTGGTGAACAATCTTGGAAATTTTCAGGTCTCTGTTGATATCCATTAAAAAGATATGACGAGAGAAAAAAGTGGATCATTTCCAGAGTTTGAAATCTGAAGAAATCTGAGCGAAGGACGAATTTCCTACCCTCAAACAAGTCTAACTCATTTCAGAACGGTAATAGGTGAGAAAGAAATTCTTGAATTGTGAGTGTCAGGAGTGTCTGAAGATATACTGGGACAAGCCTCATGTTTTAACTTCGCTTCGTTAAGGAGATATGACGATTCGAATATGCCTCTCATTACAGAAATCAAGCTGTGATTTTGAACAAGCTCTCCATTGACTTTCTATGGGGATTTTGAGACTTTGTGTTGGTCTGAGGAGATTTGCCAAAATTCTATAAATCTCACAACAATGATGGTGACATTTTCTGAAAGCCAGCAAAAATACCCTACGTTTTGATGTATAATTTGTGGAAGTTGAGTGAAAATTGAGCAAGTAGCAAGAAGTTGTTCGGACATGAAGAGAAGACTGCAAAACCTTCAGTGGCACACTGGAAGCCAAGTGCATAGCAACCATAACAACGCATGTATTTTGTGAAAAATCACAATTTTGCAACTCAAAACTTTAAGAGGCATAAAAGTAAAACGGTAAAAGATTTGAAAAAGCTGATTTATTCCTGAATAGCCCAATAATTTGAGAACATTTTAAAGTTTGAATGGTTGTTCTACGTGAAAGTAGGAAAAAGTAGTTAAGTTTCAAAAACAAGCAAGTTTTAGCAGAATTGCGGAAGTTTCCCATTCATTTCAATGGGACAAATTAAAGGAAAAAGCTTAATATTTTAAAAGTATAATAGTATAAAATACCAAAAGATACAGCCATCATTAGCAGAAATAGCAGAATAGTTTAAAATTTGAACGGTGAAAATCGGCTGAAAATTGTGGAAGTAGATCCACGGCGAAAAGTGTGTGGTGCCTCCAGCATCCACACAATAAAGAATAAAGAGAAACAGGAACTCAATAGTGTGGATGCCTCCAGCATCCACACAATAAAGAGAAACAGGAACTCAATAGTGTGGATGCTTAATCAGCATCCACACAATAAAGAGAAACAGGAACTCAATAGTGTGGATGCTTAAAGCATCCACACAATAAAGAGAAACAGGAACTCAGTGTGGATGCATAAAGCATCCACACAACTAGAAAAATTTGCATTTCCTGCGAAAATGCTGTGTGGATGCCTTAACGCTAAAGTTGCCTGCTGAAAAAGCTGAAAAAGTTGAAAACTTGCAAAAAGTTATATGGGGGTGAAGAAACTGAAAATTCTGTTGAAAACAGGTGAAGAAGCATAATTTTTTGCTGAAAAGTGGTGAAAAGCCAAAAACTTCTACTGAAAGGGGTAAAGACAGAGAAATTTTGCTGAAAAAACATTGCCCTAAGCAGGATTCGAACCCTGGCCTTGCTGGTCTTAAGGCAGCCACTCATCTCACTCAGCTAAAGTCATTCTGACAAAGAAGAGGTGGAGAGACTGACAATTCTGCTTAAATGAGCAGAAGCTGCTGAGAATTGTGCTGATAAGAGGTGAAAAGGCTGAAAATTTTGCAGAAAAGAGGTGAATCAGCAGAATTTCAGCTGAAAAGAGGTAAAGAAGCAGAAAGTTGCGCTGAAAAGAGATGAATCAGCAGAATTTCTGCTCAAAAGAGTTTTTTCTGAAAACAGCTGAGATTTGTGCTGATAATTGGGGAAAAGGCTGAAAATTTTGCAGAAGAGGTGAGTAAGCAGAATTTGGGCTGAAAAGGGGTGAAAATTCTGCTGAAAAGAGTTCAATCAGCAGAATTTCTGCTGAAAAGAGTTCTGCAGAACTCTTTTCAGAATTCTGCTGAAAAGAGGTTTTGCTGAAAACAGCTGAAAAAGCTGGGATTTGTGCTGAAAAGTGGTGAAAAAACTGAAAATTGTGCTGAAAAGGGGTGAAAAAGCTTAAATTTGTGTTGAAAAGAGTTAAAAAGTTTAACTGTTAACTGAAAGAAATGTTGCCATAAGCGGGATTTGAACCGGGCCTCCCAGTCTGAGAACGGATGCTCATCTCACTGAGCTAAAACACAGGTCAACCCGGCAAGGAAAATCTGTGAGGCCACTGATAATATGGCAGAAATGGGCAAAAAATATTGCAAAAAAAATTCAACATCTCAAAAAGTATAGAGGTTATGAGCACCAAAAGTCATAGCCGGCATTAGCAGAAAGAGCAGAATTTTTTAAAGTTTGAATGGTGAAAATCGGATAAGAACTGAGGGAGTAGTTAAGTGCCAAAAAGTGTACGGAAGCAACTAGAATAATATAGTGGAATAAAGAATAAAGAGAAACAGGAACTCAATAGTGTGGATGCCTTTGAGGGCATCCACACAACCAGAAAGCGAAAATTTCAGAAGAAATTTTATGTGTGCCTATGCCGCTGCTATTCAGTGTAGTTTGCCATTCATATAGCTACAGAGAGCAAAACTCAGAAGAGCACCCATTCTCCACCATGAACTATGGTAAAAACAAACACCGCTCACGCTTCACAGATAACAGCTTACAGTTTTGTGTAAAGATGAAGTTACTTCAGTACAGCGCCGATTTGCAGACGCTGTGCACACAGGTTCATGAGCAGAAGTCCCATTGTACCACGGCAGATCCGACAATGTTTGCATGAACACGCTTTGAAGCATTACGTTATGGACCACTTTTCACACATGGTTGGTGTACCCAAACAGCCGGCTGTAGCTTTTCAACTCACAGCCCGACACACACCCAAAAACAGCCGAGAGAGCACAGACTACGCCTGAGAGGCGTGATTGCAGGTGCCGCTCAGGTGGGTCCACCTCCCCTGCAGCGGCACTGCAGACCACGCCCCGCCACACACATCAAACACGTAAAATAAATATTTATGCACTTTTGCATTCACTTTTTGTTTTTGTTATTTTACACAGTGTTCTGAATGATGAACAATGGTCTACAGCCAATCTTGTGTATTATTATACAAACTTTGGTTGTAAGATTCAGATAACTATTTAATAAAAGCTAAATATTTTATATGAGAGTAAGAAAGAAAAGTATATCTTTATGTCCACCTTTCTCTGTTAATGCCCTACCTGGCCCCCTGGCAAAAGCTTTGCTAGATCCGCCCCTGCACAGTTACCAGCTGTCAGCTACACAAAAAAAGGAGCTTGGTGTATATTTGTCTGTCAGAAACAGTTCATAACTTCCCTTCAACTCATTCATGTCACCTAAGGGTAAACCTGTTTCTCCATCACCAGTTCAGCTCTGATGATTCAGTAAGGACATCTCCTGATTTCATCTTCATGCTCCAGCAAACATCAGCTGATACTAGAAATTAAAATCAAAAGAATTCTAACAACAGCTGATCAAGCTTAAACGTGCTGCTGTTGTTTAGCGCGATAAACAAACAAGAGAGAAAAGCCGATCATTGATCAGTTTCATGACTGAAGTTTCAACAGGCGAGAGAATGACAGGGAGGCTGTCATAAAGTTCAACATCGGTAACATCGGTAACTTAGCGCGCACACAGCTGTATACAAACTCCGTGAGTGCTAGCTAGCACGCAGTACGAGTTATTGTAAGTGATTGAAAAAGTCAGCACAACGAAAATAAACTACACCTAAACTCG
Organism: Oreochromis aureus; assembly: GCF_013358895.1. Taxonomy (NCBI): domain Eukaryota; kingdom Metazoa; phylum Chordata; class Actinopteri; order Cichliformes; family Cichlidae; genus Oreochromis; species Oreochromis aureus. Next base: position 5,018,757 of record NC_052947.1, read on the forward strand.
GTTTATATCTGACCCAAATAGAGTGCAGGTCATAACTTCTTACCTGAAATTCAGTTCACCTCACGCTCCTGCCTTCGCTTTCCCTGATCCACGATTGACCTCCGTTAGCAAACACCGGTCGATCGGCGGTACCCTCACCGCCTTGTATGTCTCGTTCGCGGCATGTCCTTTCTGTCACACACCGGTGGATAGCTGCCCTCTGTTGTAGCTCCACCACCAAACAACTCAGTTATTTTTTCCACATCGACCAGCATCATCGGCCCATATAAACGAAAAATAAGTCCAGCTAAGACACAGACCCTTGCCGGCGATCGGGCGATTAAACAAATTTTAGCCACCTCACTATCAGCCAAGCCTGGGTGGTTTTTCACGAAGAAGGGTCGCTAGTCGCGCTTAGCTAGCTAAGCTAGCGGCGCTAGCTAGCTAGCCAGCCGGCTATCAGCAACACGTAAGAGAACTGTTGCTACATAAACTACACCTAAACTCGGTTTATATCTGACCCAAATAGAGTGCAGGTCATAACTTCTTACCTGAAATTCAGTTCACCTCACGCTCCTGCCTTCGCTTTCCCTGATCCACGATTGACCCGCGTTAGCAAACACGGTCGATCGGCGGTAGCCTCACCGCCTTGTATGTCTCGTTCGCGGCATGTCCTTTCTGTCACACACCGGTGGATAGCTGCCCTCTGTTGTAGCTCCACCACCAAACAACTCAGTTATTTTTTCGACATCGACCAGCATCATCGGCCCATATAAGCGAAAAATAAGTCCAGCTAAGACACAGACCCTTGCCGAGCGATCGGGCGATTAAACAAATTTTAGCCACCTCACTATCAGCCAAGCCTGGGTGGTTTTTCACGAAAGGCGCTAGCTAGCTAAGCTAGCGGCGCTAGCTATTAGCCGGCTATCAGCAACACTTAAGAGAATTGTCGCTAATATGGGATGTCTTGATAAAACGAGCAGATATTTGAAGTTTACACACCTACATTCTCGCCTGAAAATATCTTAAAAGTGTATTTTGTGACCTAGAAACACGAATAAAAGACATAAAAACGAAGTGGTGTCCGCCATTGTTTAACTCGGCAGAGGGTGCTATGAATTATGGGATATGGAGTTTTGTAACAAGCATACAGATTTTCAGCCGTACTACTCCCGGTATACCACTAGAGAGAGCCAACCCACCACAAATAAAGTCTGTTTCTATGGAAATTGGCCTAAATTTGCACTAAAATCTAAATATTTCAAAAACTATAAAAGTCATAAACACCAAAAGTGTATACCATACTAGTCCAGCTCCAGCCGCACAAAATGATCTAACATATGTAACCCTATTTTCAAAACTGTTTGGCAGAGAAGCGCGGGAAAATTTTCACTAAAATATTAATATTTAAAAACTATAATAGTTATAAACACCAAAAGTCATAGCACACCATTCCTGATCCAGCCGTACAAAATGAGGTAACATATATGAAGCTTGTCTCAAAACTGCGGGGCGAGTTTCGCTGCAAAATTTCAGGCGGAAACTGAATAATAATAATAATAATAATAATAATAATAAATCCGACGAATAGTAATATGTGTGCCTCTTGTCATAGGCACACATAATAAAGAGAAACAGGAAAACAATAGTGTGGAAGCCCTTTTAGGGCATCCACACAATAAAGAGAAACAGGAAAACAATTGTGTGGAAGCCCTTTAGGGCATCCACACAATAAAGAGAAACAGGAAAACAATTGTGTGGAAGCCCTTTAGGGCATCCACACAATAAAGAATAAAGAGAAACAGGAACTCAATAGTGTGGAAGCCCTTTAGGGCATCCACACAATAAAGAGAAACAGGAACTCAATAGTGTGGAAGCCCTTTTAGGGGATCCACACAATAATAAAGATTACAACAACAATACTGTGAATGCTTTTACAAGCATTCACACTAACTAGAAAGTGCATTTTCTGAAGAAACTGCAGTGTGAATGCTTGAATCTGAATGTATGTACTGAAATGAATTAATTGCTGAATTTTAAGTTAAAACTGTTAAATGAGATGAAAAATACAAAAAATTGCACCTGAAAACAAAAGTGCTGAACTGCTAAAAGCTGATAACCACAGAGAAGAAGTTGGAAAATAGCTGAAAATGTTTTAATTGTAAATTAGAAAAACATAAGAAATGAGAAAAGACTATTTAGAGTCAGAAAACATCTGAATGAATAGTAAAAGTTCATATTCTTTGAATCACTGAATGACTAAAATGTGATCCCTCCACTTGGATCCACACAGTTTTAAAGGTTTACATCTCTGAGCTTTGAAAGACACAGTATTGGAAAGAGAAGAACGATGGCTTCGTTTTGAGGGTAAAATGATGGCTGTAGAGCAAACACTGTGGACACAGCAGCAGTTGAAAGAGAAGTGTTTAAGATGAATCTTGGCAGAGTGAGAGAGAGCTCGTTAGGCAGGCAGGTGTGAGCCTGGTTGCTATAGTGACTGCACCCAGTGGCTCCATACACACGCGCACAGACATGCACCTCACTTTTGCTCCTTAAAATGAACAGAAAAGTCAGCCCCAAACAAATCCTTCCCAAATGAAAAGTACAGGTCGTATTGACATAATTCTTTCACCGTGAGCACCACCAATGTCTAGTCTACCAAATTCTCAGTTTTCATGCCTGTGGAGTGTATTATATGGACGTGGTGACAGTGGAAAGACACCATGCTCTTCTGATTTTCAAAAGAACTCTCTAAGCCATTTTAACATTGGAGTCTATGGAGGAGTTGGAGGGAGGAGGCTGTGCTTTGGTGACATTTATGAAAGAACCATAACACCTAGTACAATAGTAAACACATTGGATGAAAGAGGACAGCGATGGCTACGTTTTGAGGGTAAAATCATACCTGTAGATCAAACGCTGCAGACACAGCAGCAGTTTTAAAAAAGATTTTCAGATTAATTTTTTTGCTCCTCTCACTCTAGCAGTTGAGCTGTCTCACTCTAGCCCCAACATTCCGTCCCATACACACCCATTATAAACTCTGAAACAGGTGAAAAAACATCATGAAACCTAAACTGGAACTGAAGAAAAAGTATAATAGATATTGAAAAGATAAATACAAGTTGAATAGTTGAATGTCTTGTCTTCGTTTTAAAGTTTGAATGGTGGCTCTATGTCAACGTATGTGGAAGTAATAAGAGTTTAAAAATGAGTAAGTTGAAGGAGAATTTGAAGGGTCTCCCCATTGAAATACATGGGAAATTTTTGTTGAAAAAAGTTGAATAATTTTAAAAATATAAATGTTATAAATGAGAAAAATAGAAGCAGTCATGTCCTAAAGAAGAGGAATCTAACGGTGTTTGAATGGTTTTTCTAAGTTGAGCGGTTTTGAAGGAATTAGATGCCAAACAACGTACAGAATATATAATAATAATAATAAAGATTACAACAACAATACTGTGAATGCTTTTACAAGCATTCACACTAATAAAGATTAGAAGAACAATACTGTGAATGCTTTTCAAGCATTCACACTAATTACAACACCATGCAGAAAGCCTGAATGGAAGAGTCAAGGCTGTAGCGGCACATTTTCATATTCAGCCATCACACATTTTTGGCAGTGTAGTTTTTTAGCAACTGATAACTGAAGGGAGAGAAGTGAAGGAATGCAGGGACTGTTCTAGGATAAAGAAAAAAAAAAGACGACCAAGTGAGTTTTTCAGTTACAGTCAGAATTCTTCTGCACATCATTCATCTCAGCCATATTGGATTTGTGTGGGCTCAGTTAAACTTTCCCGAAACAGGTCTGTGTTGGCGGTAGCTGGGCGGGAACTGACCGCGGTGCTGATAATCTGCAGCGTGGCGTATTAAATCAAAGCAGCGGGAACAACCACCGGTGTATGGCCTTCAAAATAAAAGGATGAAAAGTGTATAATATTTGCTAAGCTTTCAGTGGCAAACAAAACATCTATGTTTCACGATTTATGTCCTTTTATTCTGTTTATATAGTTTTAAGGATGTTTTTCTTAGGTACACTGTACATGGGTTCCTGTATCAGCTGGGAGAGACTCCAGCAAGCCAGGGATTTTTTTTGTTCATTTTTCATGCAGAGCAAAGGTTTGGAGTTTTGAGTTATTATTCATTCAAATGTTTTAAGTTTACTCTGTGTAATTATTCTTTTCAATTTAACTAAAAAAACAACATGTTTTATCATAGTTTTAATTTGGACATTATCATAATATATTTACTATTGTACTTTTTGCCGTGCCAAGGGTGTATCTTCATGCTGGAGTTTTCTTTTATTTTGAAGAAACCCTGCGGAAGTTGGTTTGCTTATTTTATCTTGGATGTCAGTGTAAGCTTTACCAAAGCTGCTAAGTGTGAAGGAGACGGCTGTTGTCAAACCAATGACAACAGGGTGAGAGAAAGACGCAACCTGCTTAGTTTCTTCATTCACATGAATGTAGCATAGGTTTTCCGGTAGCCATTTTCATACCAGTAGTTAAACGCAAAAGGCCCAGGTGAAACACAACACAGGGCTGTATAAGTTAACCATCGGTTTACTACAACAGTTAGAACAAACCACAATGACATGCACCTGTCGAACGCAGACATGAATTATTAATATTAATTAGTTCGAAAGCTAAAGTGAATAGCCACCGTTTGCATCGGTCAAGTTTAGCTCCTTAATTTGACTTTAATGATGCGTTCAAGGACGCGTCGTCAGCTCCGACCCCAAGGTGGTAAAACAACATCCTATGCTGTGCCGATGCTGATTTCCACTCACCCGCGATGAAACGGTCCGCATCACCAGATACATGGAAGTCAGCAGAGTTAACATGGTGCCGCTGGTGTTTAGTTGTCTTCTACTAAAAACAAGCGTCCTCTGAAGCAGAAATGGCGCCTCAGTAACGAGAGAAAGACACACAGAGAGGGAAAGACACACAGACACCCTCAAAAAGAGAATAAGGCAGGCGAGGATACCACCGCGACACCAAAAGCGACTGTATTCGCGGGGCAGTCACTTTCACGGCTTCTTGTTTCTCGTATGCCCGAGTCACACCTCCACTCTCTCTACCTGTACACACACATTAACACACATTAACACACGATTGCTGCAGTCCGTCTAGTCCCTTAATGAGATTTTGAGGACGCAAATAGCCTGACCAAACCGCTAAAGCTTTTCCTCTGCAACCATAGGTGTAAATTAATCGTCACAATATGCGTAATATAGTATTTTCTAATAGGAATATCTTTGTAGTAGGTGACGTCACTGCAGGGGAACGGGATATCATGGCTGCTCCAACCCAAAATTTATGTTTTTCAGGTCACATGAGGACTGCTGCAGAATCAGCGCTGTCTTGGATGGAAAGCAAGGAGCAATAGTAATGCAGGTATTGATGAAGAGATGTGCAAAGACATCCAGACAGGACTCGATTTAAAGACAGAAAAACTCACAATGTTCAAATAAACTGTTTTGAGGCTAGGGGAGTTCGGGTACAATAAAGTTGGCCACAATTATATTTGATCATGTAATAATCAATCTATTGTTTCTTGATTAATTGATTTAACTACTCTTTTGATGATAAATGTTCAAATGGGAAGATGGAAACTAAAGTATATTTACATTTTAAGGAGACTAAGGTGAAATATAAGTTTGGACACACCTTCTCATTTAATGTTTTTTCTTTATTTTTACTACTTTCTACATTGTAGATGTCAAATATATGAAGCAAAATATATGTAATTATGTAGCAAAGAAAAAAAAAGATAAATAACTCTAAATATAGTGCTTTGTTGACATCGCTGCAAACCGTTGGCCTTCTCTCACTGCTTCATGATGTAGTCACCTGAAATGGTTTTCACTTCACAGGTGTGCCTTGTCAGGGTTCATTTGTTGAATTTCAGAATTAAGTCGTTTAACAAACTTTCCTATGAAAGTAGTCAGGTGGAGACTGACCAATAATAACTGAAAAAGTTGAGTTTTGCACAGTACTGTGTGTATTATCATTCTCTCTTTAAATACTGCAGCTATTTAGGGAAGGGAAACAGAAAAAGAACGGTAGACACAAAGTAACACCTAAAAGCTATACAATACTTTTCCAATTATTGTAAATGTGTGAAGTTTCATACTGTTGCACCTGCTGACTCCTGTCAGTAGAGGTCACTATATGCATACAGGTGCAAAATGATGGCTTCTCTTTTGCAGTCAGAGGGGTCATGTTTCGAGAATATTTGGAGTAGAAAATAGTTAAGCACACATGACATACTGTAAAAAAAAAAATATGTATACAGAAATTAAATAATGTTATTTCAAATAGTTAATAGTAATGTCAATAATTGTGTGGGTCTAAATGCTATATATTAATATTAATTAACTCTCTCCAACTGCTCTTGGAACAAGACATGGCTTTTATTCTTATTCTTATTCTTATTCTTATTTTTATTCTTATTATTATTTTGCAAAGTGCTGGTCTTATGAGTTAATCTTATGGTCTATGAATTCTGTCTGGCACAGTGGTTAGCACTACTGCCATACAGCAAGAATATGATTTCTGGTACTCGTGATGTAACCTAGTAACAGTACCTTAGATGTAACCAATCCAACATACTGCATCACTGTAAATTTGATCACAATAGTACAGACTAACTAATTTAGCCTGCCCTTTACTGCCTGTATCATGGCAAAATGTGTAATAGAATAGCACAAAATTATCATACATCAGTTTTTCCCCAAGATATAAAAAAATAAATCAGCAAAACATTGTGGTTAGATCTAATACCGTATTTAAATTCTATAAAATGAATGAGGACATTAGATGTAAGAGTTAAGTCTCAAAATAATCAGCCTTTCTCTCTTGTCCTTTCCTCTCCATAACCAGTGTGGCACATTAATGTTTTTCTTTTCTTTTTTTTGTTCTCCCTGGGAAATACAGCAACTACACATTTGAAAAGTTGAAATTAACGGGCACTTAAAACTGCTATGTGTCTTCGGCATCTAGCTAGATGTTTAAGTATCAGCAAACACAATTTTACATCTGCATCATGAATGCATCACAGGCACGAGAAGAAAAATCAGTGAGTTGAAGGTGTGAGTCGTGGGACGATATTTTGTTCTTATTATTGAGCAAGCATCTCAATGCTGTCAGTCTCTGCTTTGCAACCCTATTCTATGCTCACTTCTCATTTAAGAGTTGATTCTGCTCTATTTTTATTAAACCGTTGCACTCACTGTTTTAATTATGAAAATGTTCATGTTATCCAGTTGAAGACATTGTTTACAAAGCTTAATTTGGGAACAGTGAAGCTGACATTTTGACATTGTCTTTCACATACTGGAACATGTCCAACATCTATTCACATTCATGTTCTAGTTTATACTATAAATCATGTGTTCATTGTTGTTTAGTTAATTAAAGTCATAAGATAAATGTGAGAAACTGTCTACTCAGGGCCCTTGGTATACCAAGTGCTTGCACTGGACTGAGGGTTTGGCCTAATATTCATTGGCCATTGAGCTAGTTTCATCACACAGACCTAGCAACCCTAAACAAAGTAAAATTTAGCTCAGATCCTGGGCTTTTGCATTGCATTGTATTGTCTTACTTGTGGACCTATTACAAGTGTGCATCACAATAAAAATGTTTGTAATTGAGAATGGCTCTTTTGAAACTATTTCTGTTTTCTGCTACCTGCGGACAAATGCTCTGCTCTGTTTACTAACTTGTCTTTGTGTGATTAGATGCTAACCATGGATTCTACAGAAGCTTTTTTTTTCTCCCACTCTTACAGGTGACAGTTCTTGGGCTCTTTCTAGTGACCTTTGTCTCATTTTGAACACAGTTTTAGTGTCAACTAAGATATTATAGTTATGTCATAGTCTTTTTCTTCTTCTGAGTGGTTAAAATGTTCATATACACCAGGGCTCATCATTTAGTTTCAAACAGCGCAGACACATATTCTCTGTAACAATGATATTGGTTGTGGATCCTTTCTGGTCTTTGGATTGTGTGGTTCGATCCTGGTACACTGGACTTTTTATAATTCAGCTGCAGATGCCCAGTGAGGTTGGCATCTGATGTTATGGTGCAGCAGGGCACAATATTCTGTAATGGGAGGTAGCTGCCATTGGGGAGTGCCATTGTCACGGGAGGGTGTGTTTGAGCTGCTACAATTTTCAAGTGGGTATAACATGCCAAAGTAAAAAAGAATCTTAAATTCACTAGAGGAACCAAGTAATGAGATGATAAATATAATAACTTCAACTGTCATTATTTATAACAGTTGTAAAGTAGTAGTATTACACTTCTGCCTACAGTACATTTGTGAGGAAGTATGGATTTTTTTCTTCTTCTCATTTTGAAGCTTCTGGAGTTGGAGTTAGTGGGGCCCAACATTTTTTGCTGGAAGCTTAGATTTTGCTCATTGTGAGCATTCACCATTCTGTATGTCTCCCATTGATATACATTCTTTATGTAGAATAAACACTTCTATTACAAATGATGTTTTTTCTGGGAGGTTAAAACTGCTTTTACATGCTGTTTTCTGTTGATTACTGAGCTACTGCAGCTCAAAACTACATCCAATACCAGCTCTTACTCTAAAGTCTAAGACACCACATGCTTAAGACTTAACCCTTTAAAACCTAAACCATGAAATAACTGCCAGAAATCTTTAATTTTTTGATAATGGAGTGTTTGTTGAACCTTTCGACAAAGTATGTAAGAATATATCAGATTTTAATCTGCATATACCTGTATATGAGTTTTAATTTGTATCACATTTGCTACATAAGGCTTTTTTTTTTTTATTTTTTTTTGCAATTTAGTCATTAAAAATGTGTCATGCAACATGTGTACACACACACACACATGAAAATCAGGAAGCACAAAAAGTCTAGTGTGTATTTTGCATGTCAGGGCTCGTCACATGAAACACCAACTGCCTGTTACAAATATTTATCATCAGCTGGTATTAATGAGCAACATTTTTTCTACTTTAAGCACCTCTTCAGGTTTGACAGCTGAAGCATGAACAAAGTGCTGTGGTGTGGAGCTGACGTGTCATGTTAGTTGCTTGACGGCAACAGAGGCATGGCCAAGCCTGTTTGCCACATCTCTCATTACTTTGTATTGTCTGTACTCCCTGCCCTCCGTTTTAGCTGTCAGTCTGTGACATATGCCTGTGGAAGGGGATGTTTCACACACACACACACACACACACACACACACACACACACACACACACACACACACACACACACACACACACACACACACACACACACACAAAAATAGTGTGTGTACTGCAATCCAGATGGAGCACAACACACACACAGAGTAAACAACCCCTGTAATTGAACAGTTTATTTTCCTTAAACTTAATTTTATTAAATCAACATTATTTATTTTACTATGTTAAAATATCAATGAAATTACAAATTCGACTGTGAGTGAACATGTAAAAAAAACATGAAAAACCTGTAACTGCGAGTAATCATATAATTTAAGTGAGAAGCCAGGCAAAGAGTGATTAAGAGAACCATTATGAAGACAACCAAGGGAACAGTTTCCCCTGCCCAGGACAGGGTTCAAAAGGCTCCACCCTGGAGCCAGGCCTAGGAAGTGTGCCCGAGGGAGAGTCCATGAAATAGCGCAGCTCGAAGAGGAGACATGGGCCTGTTCTCCTTTTGGCCCACTACCAAAAGGAAACGCTGAAGGGGTTTGGTGCAGTGTGTGTTGGATGGCAGCCACGTGTGGAGTCCCTGATGGATGGATTCCCGACTATTGCAGCTGGTGTTTGGGTCATGGAATGTGACCTGTCTGGTGAGGAAGAGCGAGTTAAGTTGGGAGATGTTGGGTTCATCTCAACACACCTCTTAAACTCTGTTCCAGTCTGGAGTTGCCCTCAGTGAGGGCTGGTGGGCTAGGATGTTCATCTTCTTGGTTTGCTGCCTATACATTGGTATTTTTACTGGTGGGCAAAAGGTTGTTTCCCTGCACCTTTGGGCCAGCGACCAGGTCCTGACGTTTTTTTCACGCTTATGCACCAAACAACTGTTTAGAGTACCCAACCTCCTTAGAGTCGCTGGATGGGGTGCTCAGAGGTGATCCATCTGCTGACTCCATTGTTCTACTGGGAGACTTCAAAGCTCACGCGGGGAACTACAGTGAGAACTGGTGAGAGGGGTGTGATTAGGTTGAAAGGCCTGCCTGATCTGAACCCAAGTGGTGTTGTCATTGGACAAAATTTTGTCCATAAGAAACACCATGTTTGAACATAAGCACGTCCATAAGAGCACGTGTCACCAAGGTTAGAGGTGGATTTTTTTAATTGTATCATCAGATCTGTGACCATATGTTCTGGACACTTGAGTGAAGAGAGAAGCTGAGCTGTCAACTGATCACCACCTGGTGTTGTGCTGAATTAGGTAATGGGGAAGGATGCTGGACAGATCTGTCACACCTTAAGGTATAGTGAGAGTGTGCTAAGAATGCATGGCATTGGGCATTGGTCTGTAAGATCTTCAACTCTGCAAGAACCATTTTTAGTGAAATAAAACAGAGCTCTAGAAATTCGAGTCTGCTCTTGTGCTGTATTTTATCTCCATACACTTCAAGCCATGTGGTTGGTGTACTGAAAAAGGGTTGTTTTCCCCCAAAACACTAAATGCATTATCCTTAAAAGTAGAGATGGTATCTGTTTCCCCAAACCAAACTAAGTGCTGGATCCAAAAGAGAGAGGCCTGATAGCTGAGGGCTCTCCTTCTCCTTTTAATTTTAGAAACTCTGGGAACCACAAGTATGTCTGATGCTTGAGAGAAAAGTGGTCTGTTGGTATAATATAATACTAAAAGGTATAATAGGGCTTCATTATTCAGGAATTAGTGAGAGAAGAAAAAGAAAGGAAAAGAAAACACAAGCAAAGTATGGGAAAAAGATGACAAAAAGAATTATTGACATGCTGCAGTGATATCTAAATTTAGGGAGTAGAAATAGATGAAGAACAAGTAGTAAGTGTATTGCATGAAGTCCTGCAGCAGTCTGAGCATATAATACAATAACTAAGGGATAGTTCAGAGTCAACTGATCCAGGCCTAACTATAAACTTTATCAAAATGGAAAGTTTTGAATCAAATTTTAAAACTAGAGAAGATGGCTGTCCCTTGAATGCAAACACAAACCTCATGAACTGCAGTTTTATTTTGGAGGAAATAGTCACCCAGCTTCAGGAATACTACAAGAATGTTATAATACAAGAAACTGATTCAGGTTATTTTCTTTGGTGATTACATATCATCCAGGCCCTGGCTCTTGGGATACACTGAGACAGTAGCACACACTGTTACTCAGATTTAGCAGAATCTTCAGAGTGAGCTGTTTGGCATAGGCAGTCCTATTAAGGAGTGTGTGTCTTCCACATTCCAGCAGTCCCTTGCCACATGGTCACCTCTCTATTGCCTTTGTTGCCAATTACTTATTGCCCCGCACTGCAGCAAGCTCTTTGCAAGAGGAAGTGTGGCTCCAGGTGACATTCTTCCCCTGCGCAGCCTCAGTTCAACCCTGTATCTCTTTTGGCGCCTACCTACTGGTGTGTCCTGTGCAGAGAGAGTCTGGTGAGGATCTTCTGCTGGAACTTGAGAATGAGCTAGTGAGTCCTGTTCCACCTAAACCTGAGCTGGAGGAGTTTCACACTGCCTGACCATGACCTTCTCCACTTCCACCTCGTCCTCCACCTCTGCTGCAGACTGTCAGCCAACACACTTTGTTTGCGGTTTCCTTTTTTTTCATTTAAAAAGGTTGCTGACAGAGTATTACTTATGTCCCTTTTCAGTTTTTTTTTAAAACCGGAATTTGAGCTCCCTGTGCTAAAATATTTACCATACAGCCCCCAGAAAGACAAGCTGCATAGCTCGACCTGGAAATAGTTTGTTGACAACAGGGGCGATTCTAGGATCTGAGCTTCGGGGGTGCTGAGCACCCAGAGAGCTGCCCAGCCAGGCAAGATAAACTTTACACGTCACGATGAGACTTCTTCCCTGTGTCTGTCAGTCCCTGCATCCCTAAATGTCTCCATTTCCATTCTCTCTGTCTCCTTGGTGTATTTAAACCCCTGTTCCTCCCTGTCCTCGTCGTCTGTTGTCTTCGTTTCCGTTATCAGTCATCATAACTTTACCATCTCTGTGCAAGTCTGCAAATTTCTTTATTAAATCATAAGATTCTTAAATTCATCAAGTCTCTCTCTGCCTGGGTCCTCGTCACAAAACATGACATCACTGTTTTGTACATTTTAACACAATTTAATTCCCAGATTTGTGAAAGAAAAGCAAAACACTTTTTTAAAGTCTGTAACAAAACCATCAAATCTGATAAAGGTTATTTAAATGCTGCAAAAGAAGAATGGATTGGAATAAAAAAAAATACATATCCTAACCTTAATAACTGGGGGAGAATAATGAATGATGCTCATAGTGCGTAAAAAAGAAAACTGAGTGCATTTTTTAGACAGATTCATTTTTAATGTATATGTATAACATAATACAGATACATAAAAAATACACTCCAAAAATAGAGTCCTTGAAATGTTCAAAAGTACAAAATATTAATTAAAAAATTATGGAAATGGAGGCAACTTTGCCAATGGTACAATGCAAGGGTGATTTTAGTCCATTTTTGGGGGTGCTTCAGCAACCCCCAAAATGAATCAAAGCACCCCCAAAGATTTCTTACTTTTTTTTGACAATATTTGCTGTTTGTGTGACACACTACTAAAAATATAAAAAGCATACAGTACTTGGTTGAGACGGAACATTTTAACAACAAAAGTATAGATAACCCCTCCCCCCTCCCAAAATGGTTTGTTCCAGCTCGCCCCCATTCTGGCTCTAGGGTCGCTGCTGCCAGAGCGATGGTAGCTGAGACGCAGCGGTGAGGAGGTGGAGTGCCTGGATTAAAACAGGACATATTAGCAGCATTTAACCTTCAGTTACTCTTTATGTAGTTAGATAGGAGTCATGTTTCTTTTTAGCTGAAAAACCTTACACCCAGTTAACCTGCAGTGTTGAAAACGTGTTTTCCAATGATGTTTGCTACCCTACAATCCGTCCTACTCTGTAGTAAATTCAGCGACATTTGACCGTCCTGTTGCTCCCACTGAAATGTATACAGCCTATTTAAAATCTAAAACTTAAAATTGTCCGTTGCCTGCTGTTGTTACCACTGTCCTGTTTGAAATGGATACTAACTAGCTAACTGACTGAATGCCCATTAACCTTATAACTCCTGTTGTGTGTGTGTGTGTTTGTGTACAGAGAGACAGCCAGGTTCATAATGGATATAAGGAAGTTTTTTCAAAAACAGGAGCCACATTCAGGTAAAAGTGTAAGAACAAATGATCCATCAATAAAGGATAATATTGGATCAGTGTTTCAGTATTTTATATCTTTTATTAGATGTTCATGTGGTTTGGTTATTTGCCTTTTGGTTGAAAGTACACTGAGAGAGGACTTTTCGTTAGTGATCTTAATATTTTTTTTTTCATATTAATGTAATTTTTTCATCTAATTGAATACAATCTATTTGTGTATGACTGTCAGTCCAAAGAGGAGAGAGGAAAGAGGGAACGTGAGGAGAAAGTACAAGGTCAGGAAGAACCAGGTAAGAAAACAGACAGGGAACAGTGACAGGCAAAACAGAAACTATTAAACTGACGTAAGAGAAAAACCTGATTTTACTCATACAGTCTGGAAGTTGTGTCCTCCCTATATTAAAGCTGCTATACAGAATCTGCAAAACAAACTGGGTTGAAACATTTTTGACCCTCTTCAACAACATTCCAACATAACATTATCATTGATTGGGGAGATTAAAATTAATGATATATTTTTATGTGGTTCAGCCACAACTCTACTAAAACCTTAGCCAGTAATAGGTAGGCCAACTTTTGGACTGTCCAGGTGTCTGTATGACTGCCGCATACAGACTTATGCGGCAGAGAAACACTCATCAGTGTTTCTCAAACTTTTTGCAGTGTGTACCACCTGAGAAAAATGTCAAGCTCTCCCAAGTACCACTATGAAAGCATGAAACTCATAAATCTTACAGCACAAAATTAGTATTATTAAATTAGTTAAATTAGTATCTGCAGTAAAGATTTTTTCATACATTGTATACATTCTACCACAGGCAAAGTTGCCTCCATTTTTATAGTTTTTATTAATATTTTGTAATAATTTATTCTGTTTTGGGAGTGTTTTTATGTATCTGTATTATATTATACATACACATTAAAAGTGAATCTCTGTCCAAAACATGCACTCAGTTTACTTCTTACTCACTATGAGCATCATTTAAATAACCTTTATCAGATTTGATGGTTTTGTTACAGACTTCTCAAAAAGTGTTTTGCTTTTCTTTTCACAAATGTGGGGTTGTGTTAAAATGTACAAAACGGTGATGTCATGTTTTGTGACGAGGACCCAGGCAGAGAGAGACTTGATGAATTTAAGAATCTTATGATTTAATAAAGAAATTTGCAGACTTGCACAGAGATGGTAAAATTATGATGACTGATAGCGGAGATGAAGACAACAGACGATGAGGACAGGGAGGAACAGGGGTTTAAATGCACCAAGGAGACAGTCAGAGGGAACTCGGGACAACTGGAGACATTTAAGGATGCATGGACTCACAGAGACAGGGAAGAAGTCTCATCGTGACGTGTAAAGTTTATCTTGCCTGGCTGGGCAGCTCTCTGGGTGCTCAGCACCCCCAAAGCTCTGATCCTGGAATCGCCCCTGGTACAATGTATACTATGTATGAAAAGATCTTTTACTGCAGATATTACTATGGCTCTGCAGATTTTTTCTTTTATTTTAACCTATGTCGCCTCACCTTGAGGTTGGCAAATCTATCACTTTTTGTTGGTCAACTCTCTCAAACAGTTTAACAGTTTCTGTTTTGCCTGTCACTATTCCCTGTCTGTTTACTTACCTGGTTCTTCCTGACCTTGTACTTTCTCTTCACGTTCCCCTCTTTCCTCTCTCCCTCTTTGGACTGACAATCATATTGTATTCAATTAGATGAAAAAATTACATTAATATGAAAAAAAAACTATTAAGATCACGAATGAAAAAGTCCTCTCTCAGTGTACTTTCAACCAAAAGGCAAATAACCACACCACATGTACATCTAATAAAAGATATAAATATTGAAACACTGATCCAACATTATCCTTTATTGACGGGTCATTTGATCTTACACTTTTACCTTAATGTGGCTCCTTTTTTTGAAAAAACTTCCTTATATCCATTATGAACCTGGCTGTCTCTCTGTACACAAACACACACACACACACACACACACACACACACACACACACACACACACACACACACTGTTTTAAGCCAGAAACTCACATCTCCGCTCCGCTGCATCTCAGCCACCATTGCTCTGGCAGAAAGAGCGCTAGAGCCAGAGTAGGGGAGAGGCGAGCTGGAACAAATCACTTTTTGGGGCGGGGGGGAGGGATATCTATACTTTTGTTGTTAAGTTGTCTTCAGCACCCCCCAAAATGGGCTAAAAACGCCCCTGATTTCAAGGGTTTTTTACAGGCTTTTTACAGTTTTAAAAAACATCAGATACATTAAAAAAATATGAATGCATTTTGTTTCTATTTCAGTATCTGCACAATAGTAAATACTGGGTTTCATTTAGGCAAACATGCAGCAACTGGATGAGGAGACAACTTGCATCAGTTTTTAAGAAAGAAAGAAAGAATCAACAGTGTCACAAATTTCAACACCAGCTGACCCAGAGGACAGATTCAGGCCAAACCTTAAGACTTTCACATCCGAATCAATACTTCTAATGTGTGAGCCAACTTTTCAGCTTTAATTAAAACAAAATTTATATTAAACAAAAGAAAAAAGCACTTAAATTATCTTGTGTGTATCCTAGTGTGTATTTTTGTGTTTGCAGTGGGTTCATTTAGAGACTAATTAAAGTAGAAATTGACCGACTGGGTGAAACATCAGTGCCCCCCCACACATAGCCTCTTTTCTCATCATTAAAGTGGTCGTAGGAGTGTTAACAATTTGACTCCCCCCTAAAGGGTCTCTTAAGTGGTGGGGTGGAAGAGGGATTGTTTGAAGGCTGACCCTCCCTTCTTGTTTTTTTGCCCCCCCACCTATTTCCTTTCTTCTTATTCACTTTTCTGCTGTTGTCTTCTTCTTCTATCCTCTTTCATACTCCACAGCCTCAGCTCCTCCTTTTCAATCTGCTTGGCTCAGTGAACGATTCTTACAGGACGAATTTACTGGAACTGTTGTGGTTCTTACTTGTGTGTTTGTAGGCGTGTGTAGTGTAGTGTAGTGTGTTTCTTCCCCCTTTTATTGTTTATGCTCGTGAAATCAGAATTAAAACACTAATATGTATAAGATTTAAACTAACCCGAAACACTTGGTGTGAACATTTTCAGAAAATCTAAAATTGAGCCATTTAAATGTACTGTAGACACAGTCTGAAGGTGGCTAGTGCAGAGTACTACCATGTCAGGTTTAACTTGCTGGCCTCACAAAACCTAAACAGCCAGTCAGAGATAACACATATCATGACTTTCTTTTTCAATCAGACTCGGTGCATACATATTAAATTGGAAATTTAATTCTTATCCTGAAACATGGACAAATGGATTGGTACCTACTTTAGTCGGAGGCATTTTTTTTAGAGGAACAGGTGATAAATACTGCCCCACAGCCTAAATAAGAAGACTGACAAGTGAGAATAAAAACATATTCATGCATTTTCTGCATCACCAAATAATTAAATGATTAACATGTCTGCTATGAAAATGTGACATGCACTGTTTGCTCTGCTGTATTCTTAGTAGCTTAAGTATGTTCAATCTAACATTCAAACTCCAAAAGATGCATCAGAGAGCAGCCTGGGGTTAGTATTTTTATCCAATGATGTTTAGGATACACACTGAAGCACCCTAGGCATCTGGGGAACTACCAACTTTAAACCAGCTGACCTGTTCTACCTTGCAGTAGAACAGAGCTGCAGCTGCACTGTATAGCATTTCTAGTTTGTCACTAACAAAATAATCAGTGAAAACATGTCATTCCCAGGCTATTTCAAACAGAAACTCACACCGAAACTGACCAGGTTCATCATAAGCTACAATGTGACCTGACATACTCTATAATGATATACTCTATAATACTTGTATATTATATAACCAGAACCAGCAGTCTCCATTAAGGCCAACACTTTAATTGTTATAAACAAATAGAAAACATAATTAAATACAAACTAATTGATTTTGTTAACTATTGTTTTCACAAGAAATGAAGTAATACTTATTAAAGATAACCATCTGGTTAAAACCTGATTTGTAAAGTATCTATGAAAACTGTCTGGACTGTAAAGTTGTAACTTTTTTTTGGAAAATGTATTGGGTATGCATGCAGTGTGGCATAAATAATGAAAATTTTAACCGGCAGACTGATTTGCGTCCTGTTTGGGGTTTTTTGGTTCCAGCCTTTTTATATCCATTCTTGCATTTTTCCTTTGCTCCTTAAAGATCACTTAAAATGAAAAAAATATGAAGCTCATTATAGAACTTTGCCAAAAATTCTTGCAAGAGTAATTTCTTCCATTTTCTTTTCCTTTCCTATGTTTCTTCCTGTACTGTAGTTCTATATTTTCCTCTGTTTGGGAGGCTGCAGGCAGTCGAGCAGCAGCAGCAGCAGCAGTCTAGTCACTGGCTGCCAAAACTAGAATTAAGTCAGTTGCCTGACTGGATAAGAAATTGGATTCTTTTCCTCTCCTGTTATCCCTCTGGACCAGATCCTGTTTCCCCCTGAGGGATATGGGGGAGGGGTTAGGTTTAGTGGTGATGGAGTAGGGTGGGGGGTGCAGGTGGCACGAAGGGGTTAGATCTTTGCCAGGTTGCTGTCGCCACCAGTGGGCCAGCATTAGGCCACACCTGTCCTACCAGCCCAAACGTGCGCGCGCGCGCACACACACACACACACACACACACACACACACACACACACACACACACACACACACACACACAGAGTAAACAAATCCCTATAATTGAACAGTTTATTTTCCTTAAATTTGAAAAATTTCCAAAAAATCTTGATCTCTTGATATCTGAGCAGCAGCTGCAGCTGTCCGGGGTTTGAGTCTCCGGACTGACCGAAGTCTTCTCTACGCCACACAAGCTTATTTAGCAACACAGGATGTAACACCTGGCCAGTCCTCCACCCAGCTGGACAATAACACCACTGACTGATATCAATAGAGGCTTTGGAGTTTCATGACAAATCTCCTAGCAAGTTCAGCTGGCACCAAGTTGGGGGAACAGTGGTACACGGCATCCTGGATAAAAGAAATCAGAAAGAGTGCTGCATTAGCCTACTGTTTTGTTGTGCAATAAATATGTTTGGGCAAAGAAAATCTCTGAGTTTGAGCTTCAGAAAAATAACCCCAGGTCTCTGTTTTTTTCATTTGACTGCTTTTCACCAATGCTCCCTGCTAATGGACAATGTCACTCAGCAGACCAGTCATTTCATTACTTTGTTTTAAAGTGAAATAGTTCAAATAAAATGGATTCATGGGTTATAGTCAGAAAGCTATACCTCATTACTTATTTGTAAGTACAGGCTGCAATACTTCAGAATCTAGCTATCACTGCTGAAGAGAAGGAAGCATGGAGGGACTGACATTTTTTAAGTGGCAGGTAATTTGAAATTCAGCATTTCCATCAGTTCAACAAACATCAGCAAACACACAAATTGTTTGCAGTTTGTCGCACAGTGTGTCTGCTTGCTAAAGTTGCTGCTGCATTTCCCAGAGTTGAAAAGAGTGTAAGATAAGTTCATGTAGGAGCACTTCCAACTTTACCCACTTTATACTGTCTGGTAAAATGCTATCTTTATACGGTATAATATAGTGTCACCATAGGGGATGGACATCAGCCAAGACAGCTTGTGAAACTGCTTACATCTTGTTGAATTCAGTTGTGTAAATCCACAAAAAGCAGCAGGTCAGCTGATCACAGCCACAAAGAAAACCCACTGAAGCTCACATTAGAAATTATTGTGAGTTGTGTCTTTCCCCAATGCTGAGCCACGGCACAGATCTTAGGGTTCCTCCACCTGCTGAATGCCACTGTAACTCTGGACTGTTCTTATTTTAATGTTAAGGTGTGAAGTTAAAGTCATCAATGTAGGCAACAGAAAATAGTACTTGTTTAAAATTCTCTTCCACTGCATGTTTCCTACATAATAGATTCAAACTGAATGCATTCATTAGAATTAGAATTTAGATTCAAATAATATTTTTATTCTCATATACTACTATTATTTTATTATTATATTAATATAGCACAAAGTTCAGTTATCTTAAATGTGTAAACTGTACTTTTTCTGTTTTACCTGAGTACCTACATATATATATTACCTCTGGTGTTTATATGGCACGAACACACAGCATGATGTGGAAACAGGGAGTTGTTAAAGATGAGGGACAGTTTTGCTTGTGAAATGGACCATCAGGCGTCAGAATACACCTCCTCTTTTACTGGTACATAAAAATCATTTTTTCTTGTCTTTCTAGAATTATTTGGAATGTAAAGTCCTCTATAATTGGGCCTATATTTTTCCAACCTGCTGTGGCTGTGCTTATCAGTAAGGGATAAGAATTAACACCACATAGGGAACCAAATAACATTTTTTAAAGCTGGGAGACTTAAGTAGAAAATTGGCTTAGCATGCAGATAGCAAAGTCAACAATGGGAACATACATCCCAGCTCAGAGTGATTGAAGTCCCTGTCTTTCTGATGAACAAAGTGTTTGATTTTCTCCACGGCTCTTACATAAACTGCTAACTTAATTTCACACTTTGGATCTGAGGGTGACAACAAACACTTTAATTAGAGAAAGATGATGCAGAGAAGGGGAGGGGGGGAAAGGTGATAGACGGTAACAAATCCCCAGCACACTCCAGACAGCTTAAATATACAGCCAGCAAAGCAAAATATAATCATTTTTTTTCTCCTACATTTCATATCTTATTCTTTTTCCCCTCATTTTCTAGTTTGGAATTGTGAATATTTTTGCATAGCTTAAAGGTCTTGTGCTATCTCACCCAAACCTACATGGTTCATTTGCATCGTCAAGGGTTTACACTGGAGGTTTTGGGGGCTAGAGGGGGCGTGTGTGTGCCATAATTAGGCCTTTGTGGTTCATATTTGGACCGGACAGCATACCTCCCACCTTGGCTTGTAGGTGCTGTAGCATGGCAGCCTGAGTAACACCTTGTAGCCCTATGAATCAAGCCTCTTGACACTGTGAGATTAGCTTCTTTCATAGACCCTCCATTTTCTAAGTGGCTGTTTTTACACTGGAAGTAAAAAGTGGAATGAAAAAGAGCTGAACAAAAAGCACAAACATTTTGCACTGATCCTACAGATAGACATTATTAAGCAGGCGGATCGCTAGAAGTGATAAACGCTGTGAAATAAATGTGCCAGTCATGGCCTCAATCTTGTCTATAACCTCTGAAACAAATGCCACCTCTGCTCTCAGTTTGGGCTTTAATGGTCAGCAAATAATCAAAGCACTTTTTTTCTCCTGGGGGGGATTAGCAAGGCGAAGATAAGCTCGCTGGACCAGACACCAGTGGGGTGGCCAAGGGGGTCTCCTTATCAGGGCTAGGCTGCTGGATGGAGCTCCACTACAGGACAGATTGCTTTCACTGCTGCTCTTCTATAGGGAAGAACAAAGACACACCACCGCCAGGATAATGCACCAGCTCCGGTGAGATTCCTAGAACTCAAAAAGATGCATTTATATATTCATTATGATGAGCAGTGAGATCATGTATCCCTCTGCCTCCCCTTGTTTTCTTCTTCTTCTCATCTTCTCATCTTCCAGCCGGCCTCAATTATACGGGGTTAATTTCCTTTGCTGAATTCGGTTCTCTGTGATTGTGCAGTTTGAAGATATGTATACAAATACATGGGCAGTGTGTAAGTGTGTTTACATGTGTCTGTTATACATCACTTGCTTTTGGATCTCACATAGTTGTAGGATCTTTACCTTATATTATAAAGCATCTTGAGGCAACTGTTGTTGTGACTTGGAGCTATATAATTAAAAATGAACTGAATTGAATTACTGTACACGTTAATAAAATGAATGGGTCAAAAGAAAAAATAAAGTTCAAAGCTACTGTATAACTATATTGTCTCTGTGTGGATTAATTAATCAAACCTGTCAAATGGTTCATTGGGCCAATATCAGCCTGTTTATATCAATAATTAATAATGATCAAAACAGTGACCTCTCCCTCATCACTGGGGGAGAAGTCACTGAGGCAATTAAACAACTCCTTGGTGGCAGGGCCCCTGGGGCCTCCTGAAGGCTCTGGATGTTGTAGGGCTGTCTCGTCTGTCACGCCTCTACAATGCTGCATGGAGATCTGGGATGGTACCTCTCGATTAGCAGACCGGTGTGGAGGAGGACCAGAGGATGTGCTCCAACTATAGCCTCCCTGGGAAAGCCTATGCCAGGTTGCTGGAGAGGAGAGTCTGTCCGTTAGTCGAACCTCAGATGCAGGAGGAATAATGCAGTTTTCATCCCAGTCACAGAACAGAGTACCAGCTCTTTACCCTCTTGAGTATATTTGAGGATGCATGGGAGTTTCCCCAGCCAGTCTGCATGTGTTATGTTGACACATATCTGAGACCATGCTCATCAGCCAGAAAAGGGTGCAGTGCTCACTCCGGTCAGGGATGAGTTGCTTCCCCAAAGATTAGGAGTTTAAGTATCTCAGGGTCTTGTGAGTGTGGCGACAGGGGACCAGGAGGCTGACAGACTTGGCTGTGGTGCTGCAGTGATGCAGATTCTGTACCAGTACTTCGTGGTAAGGAGCGAGCTAAGTGTAAAAGCAAAGCTCTCAATTCACGATCGATCTACAGCCCTTCCTCACCTATCGTCATGAGCTTTGGGTAGCCGTTAATCTTCCACGTCAAAAGGAGCCCGTTAAAGTGGTTTGGGCATCTGACGATGCCTCCTGGACACCTCCCGGGTGAGGGGTTCCAGGCATGTCCCACTGAGAGCAGGCCCCAAGGCTGATCCTGGACATACTGGAGAGGTTATGTTCCTTAGATTGTCTGGTAACTCCTTCGTGTTCTCCTGGATAAACTGCAGGAGGTGGCTAAAGAGAAGGACGTCTGGGCTTCTCTGCTTAGGCTGCTGCCCCTGAGAACTGGTCCTGAATAAGCAGAAAAACATTGATGAATGGATATGGATAGAACAAAACTACCAAAGAATTTGTAGACCATAATTATGAACTTTGAGGACTTTGAGGAAGTTTCTAACTCAGAAAATGCATTTTTTTTTATGTTTCCGTAAAAGACAAATAATAAATCATATGAAGTGTTTGAAATTTCTGTATAATAAACCCAGTATCTTATTTATGGTGACCTGTGTGTCCTTTGGCCAAAGAGATATGGCTTCATCTCATTTTACTACAGAGATGCTGCTTACAGAGAAAGCAGGGAGAGGTCATCCCCATAGTTAAATACGGTGGTGTGAGTACAATTACTTAGGGGATGCTTATGTGTGTTTGGGACTGGGAATTTTATCAAAGTGGAAGAATTCATGAAGAAAGAAGGATATGTGAAGATTTTGAAAGAAAACCCCCAAGCAGTCAGCAGCAAAACTGGGTCTGGGTTATCATTTTGTCTTCCAACACAACAATGACCCAAAACATAGATCTTTAAAAGCAAGATAAAGAAATGTAGGACGGTCCTTAACTGCATACCCAAACTCTCTTTACTATGAGGGAGAGAAATAATGGCAGTATGCATCTAATGAACAATACTGCACTGCTATAAACAACAACAAGAAACTAGAAACATTCAACAAGCACAAGTTGTTTGCTGAATGCTGAAAACTCGAGCACCTGTGCGAAACAACTACAAACAGAATTAACATGATAACAGCAAAATACTTTTATTCTCATGGATACACAAAGACACTATAATGAATAAAAGTCAATATATTCTTGAACTGTGGACAGTCCTCCCAAGCTATTTTGGCCAGATGCTCTCTGCGTTAGTGAATCTACTTAATTGAAACATAAGCCAAAACTCCTGGTTGGTGCAGAAATTCCTGCTTCTAAGGATTGATTCTTGGCTCTATAATAACAAAAAAAAAATCAGAAAAGTGTTCTTCAACATAAGATTTTGAAAATCTCATCATATACAATCGATAATATCATCAAAAGATTCTGAGAATCTGAAGAAATCTCTATGTTCAAGGAATAAGGGTAAAAATCAATATTCAGTGTCTGTCATCTACGGGTCCTCAGGCATGATTCTGGCATGGAAATCACTGTACAGGCTCAGGAACAATTACAGAAATAGCTGCTCTCTACAAATGCAGGTTAAATCCAAATGTTCCTCCAACTGAAAACATTTTGTCCATCACAAAACCAAAAATGTAACAGAAAGGTTGAATAGCTAGAATCCTTTATCAGAAAAGAAAGAGGTCAACATTCCTCTCCTAAAAGGCAAGTAGCTGATCTCCTCACTTCCCAGAATTTACAAACTGTTGTTCAAAGAAGAGAGCATGCTATAGTGTGATAATCACTGAAATCAACATGAACTAATATTGTTTTTTAAATGAATCATTTTGTCTCATTTGGACATTTGATATGTTTTCTATGTTCTACTATGACTACTTTTTACTTTTAAAATTAGGGTTGTACTGTGCAAATGGCTCTGTTGTATCTATCTTGTACAACAAAATAAAACATAATAAATAATAAGAATAATAAAAATCACTGTTTTCTGTTTCAACTTCTTTTAATTGTATTTCAGAGGCAAACCACTGTCTTTGTTCTGAGCTGTAAAACTATAGTTTAGGGGTAGAGTGCAGTGAGTCAAGTCACCATGAAAGCAGTGTCAACCATAACTATTGCTTAAGTCAAGCAAATGGTATGTTGTAGCAAAGATGCTAAAATGGTCACTTTCATGAGCAAATCATTCTATATGAAAGATTGGTCTAATTCTTACAGCACTGAAAAGAGTTACTCTTACTGAACAGTGTTTGCAACTCACATTTCATAACAAAATGAGGGGTGCTCAACCTGACAATGACTTTCACATTGTGTAGCGACTATGCAGCTATATACTGTAGAAGTAACCAGGCTTTGAACATGTCTCTCAAACTGTCTTTGGGGAAAGACATTAAACAAGAAGCTCTAAACTACTTTTTTTCAAAAAGCTTTAATCCTTTAAATGTCGGTATGCGCTGACATGCAAATACACACATAGTACAGTATGCACAGTAAATTGGTGTAACTAGTCCAACAAAAGCAAGTTGAAATTTACTTTTTGAACACTGCTGTCCAAGGTTTACTTACTTCACTCTATATACAGAGTAGCTGTCTTTATGTAAGACAGCTGAGAGGAACTCTCTATAAACAGTACAGCTATAAATGTTTCTGTTAGTGGCTATGTTGTTGATTTCCCTTGTGTCACACTAATTCCAAGTTTTAAATTACACCTCTTTCTCTCTCTCTTCAAACTTTCTCCTCTTATTAGTATCTCTGATTTCTCCTTGTCAGTCCTTTGCTCTCACTCTTTCTTTCTCTGTTGTTGGCCTGTAGGTCTTTTGGGGGATGTTCGGAACACTTCTTGCCCAGAATAAAGGTGATGTAAAGGAGTACAGAGCCTGAGGAGGCAATGTAGGGATGGGTGGACAGGATTTACTACAGCCACATCCAGCAGGCCTCCTCAGATTCTCCCAAAACAGATTGGATCATGTGACACATCAGGTGAAAGTAACCTATGCAGATGTGTCAAGGATGGTCGGATGGAGTGATAGTGTGATTTGGTGCAACATAAATAAAATTAAATTCAAATTATTTTAATAATTTTCTCCCTAACATGTGTTTGCCTGGTGTTTCACAGTAAGAGTACGAACAAAACGTAAATCTTTTCCACATGAGAAATCCAAGGATGTTTCAACCCAAGTGGGGGAAAAAAAGTAAAAAAGGAAAGTTTTTGCAATTAGTATTTGTTGATCATTTTTAAAGTTAATAAAATATATTTTGTTAAAAACATAAATTATATTTTAATTAAATCATTCTTTTATTTCTTAGTACTGCCAAAGACTGGTGAGAAGCTGTTTGTGCACAGAGACAGAGAGGGTTTTACATCTGAAATTATTTTTGAAAAAGAAAGAAAGGTAAAGCGTTTCAGGAAAAAACAAACAATTTTAGAGCTATGCGAGAGGTCCAGAGATGTGACCAGTAACTGACAGGACAGTATAAGACCCTGTTGCTGTCCAGCGTTAATGGCTGTTTTATGTGGCAGTTTGTTTTTGTTTTTTACTTACCTTATAAGCAGCCAGCACTTGACCTGAAGCTTGCTAAATTGGCACAAGTAAGAGTAGTTCTAAGCCAAAATTTTAAGAGATAACCCCAGACTATTTATTTTTATTTATTTTTTTAATGGGACTGATTAAAGAATGTAAACACAACCGTGTACAACCTTTAATCAGTTACTGAAACAAAAAAGGAATATTCATCACAACCATGTTTACTATAATTCCCTCAGTTTAAGGAGATCCTGTACCAGTCATGATGTTTAGAATAAGTGTCCACAAAGTGACAGATGTCATGTTGGTGCACATGTCAACTGACAGATGTCAGAATGATGGGGACATGATGAGAACAAGAGCTTATCAGTGCATGCCTTCATCAGGTCACCGCTTCACAGGTGTAGGCATATACAACATGGCTGCAGGAGTCGAAGCCATGCAAGAGGTGACGCCTCTTGCTGGGGCGTGCCGGTAAGCAAATAAACCACAGACTTTAAAAGGTCACGCACAGACAGGAAAGACATGAAACACTTCAGGACTTTGCCTCCTGTCCCCGAGGATGTGAGCAGAGTTGAAGGGTTGAAAAGTTCATCCATAGGGTAGAAGAAAGGTGAGTAGAAAGGCGATGGAGGCAGTCATGCAAAAATTTGAGGCAAAGACAGGACTGGGGGTGGGGGCAGGATTAGAGCAGGCTAAGGCGACAGAGGACAAATAGTAGAAGGTAAAATAGTAAGTGGTTTACAACATAAACTGAGGTGGTTTAGATTTACTTTGAGTTGAGTAATCACCAACTTCAGAGTAATTTAACTGAATGTGGTGTCAGAACTGAAAATCATCTAAGACTGATGTCTCTGGTTCAGTTTAGCACTCATGTTCTGAATGCAAAAGAACAATTGAAGTAATAGTCACTTACTTTGGGTCATAATGAATTTAAAAATAAAGACCTATTTTGTAAATCTTGGTTATACTATGTTTCAAAGTGGATGATTATCTGTGGCATACTCATTGGCTAACAAAAGTTTTCTATGCAAGTAATCAATTTTAGTTAACCATCTTAATGAAAGCAATACAGTTTCACTGCTTTTTTGTGTAAAAAAGTCAAATTAAACATTCATGGATAACAGCAATAATTATTTTTAGCATTTAAATATAATTTACATTAAAGAACCCTGATGGATTAAACATGTAAACACACGAAAATGATTATGATTATTACAAGCAGAGATGGGAAGTAATCCGATTACTTTTTAAAGTAACGAGTAAAGTAAGGGATTACTATTGCAAAAAAGTTATTAGATTACTGTTACTTTCCCATAAGCATGCTGCATTACTGCATTACTAAACTGTGATTTTGTTTGTGAGAGTGTCTCATGATGATGACGTACGAGCATTGGACATCTCTAGCAGCAACAGACATGTGTAGATCAACAATGGATAATATGGAGTGTGGGAGAGAGTAGGACCATGCAGCGTTTAAAGCGTGGAAGTACTGACATTACTTTGAGTTTGACTCCATAAAAAGTGACAAAAACATTAGCGTTCGCTGTACACTGCGTGGGAAGGAAACTTCTTTTTACAGCGAAAAATTAAACTTCAAATCTGAGCAAGCACCGAGCACGCTGCCACAGGAATGTGAAATTCACAGAGACACCCCTGGATCCCCCCACTGACATGACTGCTGCAGCACTGGGCAAACCTCCACCAGCCCCACTCCTGCTAAACAGGTGAAAAGAGACTTAAGAGCAATAGGACATAGTACTTAGAGTGAGTGTAAAACAAATGTTTTTTTTATATGCTGGAATATGCAGAAAATAGGCTTAAATCTTAATCAAATTTCTTCTCGTCAGTGTTGAATATGATTTCATTTTTGCTTGATGCAATGTGCATAAAGTTACAAGATTAAAATAAAACAAGTTTTAAAAAGAGACATTTTCATTTGATTCAATTTGATATTATGGATTATGCAGAAAAAAAAGAATTGGGCTGAAAGGTCTATTTCTTTATTACCTATTCAGGTTTTTTTTTTATCATGTTTTTAAAAAGTAACTCCATAATTAGTAACTAATTACTATTTTCAAGTAGCTTGACCAACACTGATTACAAGTAATTTAGGGCAGCTATGACACAAACCTTACATTGGGTGGTGATCTAGTAAATGTATTAAGCACTGTTTGTTTTTCACATCACCAGTTTCTACTTCTAAAATTTGGAGTATGTATAGTTTAATTTTTCCCTGCTTTAATTTTTTGATTGAGACTCATTAAATTATATCAGACAAATACAGTATTGTTTTCTAAAACAAATGAAATGTTTCATGTTCAGTTGTAAAATCTTCAGTGCAGCTAGGTTTCATGGTTTCTCTGTTTAAGCCTAAAGTCAATATAGCTAACATTAGTTCAACTCAATTACATTTTCATGTAATGTAATAACTATCTCTGTAGTTTTTAAAAAGCTATTAGCTAGCGCAAAATTATATAGTCTAAACTAAAAATAAGTCATCTTTTAAACAGACGCTAAAAGTGAGGCTTTGAAATAAAACCAGTAAACCCTAACAGGGTAGAGACTGATTCTGCCAACTCAGTTCATTGCGGACAGGACTGAAAATAATAGTTATAGTGTCAATGCAGTCTCTGAAATTGAATTGAAACTTTATTTATTACAATACTAAAGTAGTGTGTCAGACTGTGCCCACTAACACAGGTGTACTGGGTTACGAATGTAAGAACCTCTCTGCATGTTCTCTTGTGAAAACTTTGAGAACCCATGCTCGAAAAAGGCTTGTACATTTTGTCATGCACAGAAAATAGTGCATGACAAAAATTAGCAAAAAGAAGGTTCTTTAAGTTTAAGATGTTGAAGCAGAGTGCTCTGAACCAGACTGACAACAGAAATGTGAGTTGACAGGCTGAAAATTCCTCAAATTGTTGTGTTCGTCTGAGGCCAAACAGCCTTTCTGTCAGTCTTTTGGGAGGGGAAGCATCCTTTTGGCCTGCAAAGGAAGACACAACACTTTCCTTCTTCTGTCTTCACCATTAACCATTGATCAGCGTCTAGAGAACGTTCTCTGGCCCTGAACCGGCACTTTAGGCTGTTTTCTATCAGTGCCATTCCAGGCAGATGGCAGAGTAAGTGTGATTGGCAGGAGAAGTGGAAGAAGCAGAGACAGAACAGAGGCTGCTGCCAGCAAGCATTGGGAGGGGGGATAAGACTATGCAGAGAATGGAGGGGTGCAGGGCACGACCAGTCTTAATCATCCCAAAGGCTTGCCAAGTGCTGATGCTATGACAAGCTTTTTAGAGCCGAGTGATGGGTTTCCAGCTCCACTGATAATTTTGGGGGCAGTGGGGAGGTTTCTGAGACCAGGATGTAAGTCATTAATGTGGTTATGTAAACAGCCTGTGTTTGTTGCCATCAGCTACGCTGATAGTCTTTCCCATGAAATACAAGAGAAGAATATAGGGAAGCCGGCAGCATTTGCTATCAGAACATCTGAACTGGCTCTTAATTTTAATCCTGGGTTTAGATGAGTTTCTGCGATCTACTCTACAAATCCCCATTGGAATGTGACCGTGCACATGTCACTCTTGCTAAGATATGAATCTACTCAAGCGGCCAGCAGAGTGGCCTCAAGAAGCAGATGAACAAAGCTAACCACCACCAGGTTGGAAACCACAGGTACAAAAAGGCGAATGGGTGTTGGCTTTCATAGGGGTGAAGAGGAAGACGGCATGGAGACACCAAGCCGCCAGCTTCATGTATCCGAGTCACGCACAACTGAGGAGATAGCCACCCATCATAGATGAGATCATCTACAGTAAGTTCAACCTTAGGTCAGTAGAAGCTCTCACTACCCTTAATTTCAAGTGTCAACCATGCACCAAACAAAAACTGTTAGTCCGATACAATCACATTTCCTCTTTGTCTGTGGTGTTGTTGCTGAAAGTTCCTGAAAATATTCCTAATCCCCATATTGTTGGTTCACGAGTCATAACAAACAAGTGACAAGCTGCAGGAGTGATGCCAATTCAAAAGTGACGACAACTGGTTCAGAAGAAGGAATATTTAATATTTATTTGTTCAGTTACGATTGGTGAAAGACGGCGCTAATATCCAGCTGAACAGACAGAAAACTGCATTCTCCACATTCCTCCTCCATCCTGACGACCTGGGGGGTGCTGAAAAAGGCACCAAAGATGAAAGAATGGATAGATGTCTTTTTTTCATATTCCTCATATTGAAAATGGTAAGGCAAGAGTGCTGTTATTTGATGGACTGCCACATATTTTGTTAGATGACAGTATTAGTCATACTGGGTGTCAGGGTCCTGGGTCTCCCCGACCCAGCGTTTTTAGTTCTTTGTGATTTTTGTATTATTGTACTTGTGTGATTTATTCTATGGTTTCTAGTTTTGATCCCTTGCCCTTCATGTCTCTCTGTGTCCCCTCTGTTCTGTGTAAGTCTGTGTCTGCATGTTTGAGTTTCCCTCTGTGTCTTTTGGTTCGTCGAGTCCTCTGCCTTACTGGTTATGTCTCTGTGTTTCTTAGTTGCTGTCTACACCATGTCAAGTTCGCGTCTCTGTGTCATACTTCCTGTTTTACTTTGAAGGTCCGTGTCTTATGTGAATGTGTTCAGTTTATGCTTCCTTGTCTCGTCAGTTCTGATTTCCCCCAGCTGTGCTCTCCTTCTGTGTCTCATTCCCCTCGTTACTTCCCAGTGTATTTAAACCCTGTGTTTCTCTGAGTCAGTGTTGCGTCATACCCTCAACAAGCTGTGTGTTCTGCTTCTGTGTTTCTAGTGTTTAGTCACCTGCTCAGGTTTAGTATTTATTTTCCAGTGTTTCAGTCCTCAGTTCCTCTGTTCAGACTTTTGTCTTTTGGTGAGTTTAGTTAGTACAAGGTTTTTCCCAGCAATAAAGCTACGCTTTAAGTTGTACTTCCGTGTCTGAGTCCTGCATTTTGGATCCATCACTTTTTTTTTTTTTTTTTTTTTTTTTTTAACCTGTCCCGTTTGGTTCTTTTGCCATCAGAATTTTTGTCTAAAGGCGAAGAAAGATGCCCAACGGATTTATTTTTTACCAAATGGACCATCCCAGCCTTGCCGTAATGGTCCATTTGATTCACCTTTATTGTTTATTTTATTTTCACTTGCTGAATACGGGACAGACTTGACTGGTGGAAAGAAAGGGAGAAAGAAAGAGGAAAGAGAGAAAAAAAAAAAAACCTGAGAAGAGGGACGGGAAAAAGGGCAAAAACCCCAAAACCAACAGAATAAGCAGACAAAAAAATACATATATCGATCACCTGGATCACCTGTTGAGAAGGAAAAAGAAAGCAAGCAGAAGAAAACGAGAGTAATAAACAAGATCACAATGATATATGGGAATATGACAGTAAATACTAAATATTAAACATTATTGTGCAGCACGTGAGATCGACAGCGCACAGTGTGCTTTGAGGTAGGAGCCAAAAAGGGTGTAGTTTGTGTGTGTGATCACCCGTGTGTACACCTGTGAGCATGAACGCGCTTGTTTTAAAAAAAGGTTCTTTCATGTAATGATCTGCTAGAGGGTGTGGGGGCCACTGCCCCGTCCTCCAGGGCATGAAGCAGGTATGGAGGAGATCAAAACTCCAGACATCCAGAGGCCCCCAGAACACAAGAGACCAAGGAAGACCAACAGAGGGCAGCAGCGCCACTATCCCAGAAAGAGCTGAGGAGAGTCCCAGATGAGGGGTCACTCAGCAGCCGTGGAGCAGAAGCCAGGGGGTTGCAGTGACGTGCCCGTGAGCTCTGCCGGCAGCCAGCTGTGCCTGAGTGACCGAGCCCCGGGCCGAGGCCGAGGGCACCCCATCCCCCAGTGGCCCGAGCGAGCCCCAGGCTCCATGCCCCGATAAGCAGCCGCCAAGGAGTGAGCCGGTGTGTACCTGGGCGCCCACCCCGGACACAAAGAACCACCAATGCACCGATGTCTGAGGGCGTCTGCCACCGGCAGGGAAGTGGTGGGGGAGATGGGCCTCAAACCTTGGAGGGCCTGAGATGTCCCCAGAGAGGTGGGGTCTGATACCCAACCTGACATATAGACACAGACAAACAGGCACACACAGATACAAACATCTATTCCCACCCTCATGCTTTCATATACAATTACTCAACACTCACCCAACGTGGAGACAGACATAGAGAGACACTGTACACACAATCACACTCCCCAAAGCGTGCTCTAAGCCCCGGGTCTAGGTACCCTTGCCCCTGGAGGGGAAACTGCGCCCAGACCCAGGTAGTGTTACCCTTTTCCCTGCGGTGGGAGAAGCAGACCGCCCGACTCCGCAGCAGCAGGGAGCCCCCCATTCCAGACCCCAGTCGGACGGCCAACTCCTCCTCCTAGCCCCCCGCTCCAGCAGGTCCGAGAGAACGGGGTGTAGGAAGACTCAAACCTCCCTCCACCCGCTCATATGTAGTGTTGATGTATGTGTGTTCTAAGGTGCATTTAAAACCCAGGAGGGCATGGAGCTACCTGCCAGAGCAGCAGGTAAGCGTATAGCCCCTCCTGATAGCCCTCAATGTCTACGTGTATTTAAAATTGAGAGGTGGGCACGCACGCCAGGGGTGAGGTGTACACCCTGATGGTAATTTGGAATCCGTGTAGCGTGCCCACCCCAAGATCCTATATGTATGTGTAATGAGAGTGTGAGTAATGTGAATGTCTAAGTTGTGGGATAAAATTGAGGCAGAGGCAGCCAGAAGGGGACAGAGGGGGATGTCTCCTCTGCACCCTGGTGACACACCCCTACCCCAAGGCCCTGCATGTGTGGGTGATTGTGGTGGAGCGGGAAGAGGGAGGCAGCTGGAGATGGGGAGGGAAGGAAGGAGGGCAGTGACCCCTCCCTGGGGCCAGCTCCCCGCTGACCCCAGTAGGCACCCCATACTCTGCAACCCGCCAGGGAAAGGGGGCCCAGGCCCATCCGGACCGGGGCCCAGTGCAGCAGCGCCGCCCTGCCCCACAGAGCCCGGGACAGTCCACCTGACCCCACCACAGAGAAAACTGCACCCACCCCATCATCCACTCATCTTCCAGACTACACAAGACTATAGACGCCCAGGCTGAGATCTTCCTCCACCTCTCCTGTATCTCCCCCCTCCTGCAGAGAGTTCCTGAAGAGAGGAAAGCTCCTGCAGGATGTGACAACCTCCCCACCAGTTGAAGAGCCCCCAGGTGGTTCGATGCACAGGCGGCACCCTGCGCCAGGACTGGGCCCCCATACACCCACCCGCCCACAACCCCGGCAACACACCAACCAGGACCCAAGCCCCTGAGGCTTGGCCAGGGCCCCAGCCCAGAGACGGAGTGCCCCAGAACCTCACGCCCATCCCGGACCCACCCAGGGGCAGCCAGGCTACCAGGTCAGTAACCCACGTCCGTCAGCACAGACCCTCCCTAGCCCTGCTGCACGCAGCCACGAGGAAACCGTCACCTAAGAGCCAACAGAGCTCCTAATTGGCCATGACCGCTACCCCGGGTTGAGCCCCCAAGGAAGATGCTCCCGGGAACCCCCGATGCCCTAAGCCTGTCCCTACCCCACACCAATCACAACAGTGAAGGCGGGACCAAACTATGACCCCCACCCCACTAGGTGATGGAGCTGATCAAAGGAGCCCAGAGCAATTGATCTGATGTGGTGGCAGAGGCTGTATCAAGACTAATGTAATCTAATAGATAATTTCTATATTGGTTAGAATTAAGATTATTTTTATTTTTCCAGTTCATGAGGACTGTTTTCTTGGCTATGCATAGGGCAGTGAAAACCATATGGGCTATATTCTTTTCCGTAGTGACATTATCTAAGCTGCCCAACAAACACACTAAAGGGGAAGTTGGAATGTTACATTTCAGACACTTTGATAAGTCTTCACATATCTCGCGCCAAAACTTCTGAACTGGTGGACAGAACCAAAGTGCGTGGATATAATTGTCCGGTGAATTGGTTTGGCAGTGTGAGCAGTTGTTGGTAGACGTAAAGCCCATCTTGAACATCCGATGACCTGTATAGTGCACTCTATGTAGTATTTTGTATTGAATTAATTGAAGACTGGGATTTCTAATTAGATGAAAGGTTTTAAGCAAATCTGAGACCAGAAGTTTTGGTCTAAGTTAACTGATAAATCCGCTTCCCATTTTGCAATAGGAAGTGATATTGATTCATCTGTTTTAGAAAGCATTCTGTATATTTTGGATAGTAATTTGGGGTTTTAAGAGTAAGAAATTGAACCACACTTGGTGGTGTTTGTAGTTCAACTTGACCCGGTTTAAATCTCTTTTTTATTATGGATTTAGTTTGTTGATATTCTAAAAATCTTTTCTTGTTGATCCCATATTGTGTAACTAGTCTGTCAAATGAAATAAATTCTGTTCCTTCTAGTATATGTTCTAAATATTTGATTCCTTTACTACTCCAATCTAAAAAGTTTATCATATTATTGTTTTGTAATATGTCAGGGTTGTTCCAGATAGGTGTACGTTTGCATGGGATTAATGAAGACTCAGTCAACTTCAGAAACTCCCACCAAGCTGTCAGAGAGGAGCTGATGTTGATGCTTTTGAAGCATTCATGTCGTTGGATGTTTGAGCTGATAAATGGTAGATCTGAAATCTCTAGATTATTGCAAAGTGCTTGTTCTACATCTAGCCAAGGTTCATCTACGAGGGTATGTTTTTGCCATCCTGAGATAAACTGAAGCCTGTTGGCTAAGAAGTAGTGCTGAAAGTTAGGTAGTTCTAATCCTCCTTTATCCTTGGTCTTTTGTAGTGGATCCATCACTCCTGCTTGCCTGCCTGCCACACAGCCAACCATGACAGAGGGAGTGAAAAAAAGTGTGTACTTTCTGTCACTCAGGACTGATGTTCCCTTACGCGAGGTCCAGATGCCACCAAACTTTCCAAATTGATTCCTTTTAACTGAGATCTAATCTAAATTGACTCTCAGAATTTAATTCTTTGTTTTATAATTTGCTCTTAATCACCTTCCATCTCTGCTAATGATAAGGCTGCCACTTTGCTTAGAATAAAGCTCCTCATTGTGAGCCTCTAAAGCTCTTAAATAAATAAGATTAGCACATATCTTGTGTTACATTTGAGAATAGGACTGGTGCTATCAGACCTCCCAGCAATCCCCATCATTTGCCTGCTATTCATATCCATCCATGTAGGTCAGAGTCAAGGGGAGTTTTCTGTCATTTCAGCATACAAGCTGTAAATGATGTGTATTTTAAAATAAGCACATTTTTCTTTCTACTGATATATGGTTAGGGTTAGGATTGCTGCTGGTCACAACAAATATAGCTGTCACATTGTGCTACACGTATGCGGATCCAACAGTGTATGTTGATTTGACAGAACACTGGATCCTGTGTATTCCAACTAACCCAGCTGTCACGGAAAAATCTAGATCATGTAATTAATCTGATTTCAACTTAAGTTTTTTTCTCCCTACTTTAAAGATGCTAACACCAACATTGACACTTTGTGTAATATCATTAACCAGGTAGTGATAATACACAGCATCAACATTGTGGCCCAAACGGCATCTGGTGAAATATTCCCATGATTCTCTAAGTTGAAATGGGATAAGTTTGTCAAATTTTAAAAGACTGTCTAAGCCCTTTCTTTTTATTTCTGATGAACACATCTGGTTAGTGTATCTTACTCAAAGATATTTTGGCATGCAGACAGGAGCAGCCAGGGATCAAACCGCTGACTTTCTCTACTCTATATATTAACTTCGGAGAGTTTGCAAAAGCAAAGTGTATAGCAGTAGTTAGCAAC
The DNA here is from genome assembly GCF_013358895.1 of Oreochromis aureus. NCBI lineage: Eukaryota > Metazoa > Chordata > Actinopteri > Cichliformes > Cichlidae > Oreochromis > Oreochromis aureus. The sequence goes on from NC_052947.1 coordinate 5,053,971, forward strand.
AGATCAGGCACTAACTCTGATTTTAGCCAAAAGATCTCACTTAGTGCTGCAAAATAAGAACATGGCTGAAGTTTAAACTGGGTCAAAAGTCTTTTTAAAACATCAGTGTTTGTTTTTGCCTAGCTAAATTTAATCCTGGGTTCTTGTGTTGCACAAGCCTGTCTGTCAAAGCAGTGGCAGCAGCAATGAAACCTGCATACACATGCTCTGACTTGTTACTGGTGCTCTGGAAACAAACAAAACCATCTGGGGAATGCTCAATTAATGAAATGCTTTCATAGTGATTGAATAACAATACAATAGAAATTTGTGGGCAAGAAACTGTATTTCGTTTCAGAATGGTGTCACAGAGACTAACTGTTTTATTGGAAACAGTGAAAAATAGCGTCTTCTGTTTCGTGGCTACAGGTTTCAAACAATTTAAAGATGTTCACTACAATCTTCAATAGAAGGACTCTAATTGTTACTTCTCTATTAACATAATATTTTTAGTGTTTTTGCATTAATATGTGATTTTTTTTGTGTTGTTTTTATTTTTGTTATTCTCATAGCAGATTTTTCCCAGGCTAGTCTTAGTCTGTTTGGGATTTTTTAAGTCCTGCAGGTTACCAGTGAAACTGTGTCATTTGTGGATGCTGTTGACATGGGATAAAATTAAAAATTGCCGCTTAAAAACACTTGTCAGGGTAAATTTTAGATAGGTACAGGGACACAGTTTGACCAGGTTCAGGAAATATCAGGTTGAAATGGCAGTTTCATTGAGTTTAAAAAACTACTATGATAAAGGTAATCTCGATTTATGATTGTCATCATAAGTCCTAGATTTTAAATGGAAAGATAAAATAAACAGCATTTTCGCATGTCGCACTTCCTTAACTTCCTGATCATAGAGATTGAAATTGTTGCCACCAGTTTTAATACATTTTTCACTGTGAGAAATCAGATTTTATGCAAACCACAAATGCTTACGCTTGTATCTTTTACCATTAGATGTTTTCTAAAGAATAATGATTAAACGAGCAGAGCTACTTCCAACCTAAGCCATAATAGTGACTTGTGACGTGAGATATTGCCTCTGGGGAAAAAACAATGGGATTTTTACTTCTAGTGCCAAGGACTGCTTAAATAGTGCTTCCCATTTTGAAATCCCCATTACTCCAGCCAATACAGTGCCAGTGACAGTTACGGTGGTTAATCATTGTTTATGGGTAAATGCTGCTCTTGTGTGTTTTGACTGCTATAATTATGCCATCTGTCATGTAAAAATCTGAAGATCTTTCAAGATATTGGCCAGGTGTTGTTTCCATTCTGAGTGACGATTTTTGTCAATGTTTTTATTGTCATATGCTGTGTTTTCTCCAAAAGTCCTCAGAATGTTTAGTTCCAGGGACTAATGTCTGGGATGGTTCCTTTAGCCCCCTTTTATCTTCTTTTTCAACACACTCTGAAGCCCGTGAAGATTAGGCAAATTAGTTAGCTGATATATTTGATTGCATATCACCATTTCCCACTGGATGAAGGCTTTTACTTTGCAGTCAATCCTTCTGAGGATTTCTTCTGAACCTCAGTAGTATTTTGTTGAAGCACAAACGTTTTTGCTGTTGGAGGCTTTTAAAAATGGCAGAAAGCAGATGCAGATTCTTACTTACTTCTTTAACAGAGACCAAAATGACGTCTACCATCAATTGGTGTATGTTTACAGTCAGATTATATGACAGGGGAACGATCACAGTTGCATGTTTCAGTCTTGGAAGCGGTCACAGATCAAATGGAGGAGGCCAGCTTTTCCATTACTTGTGAAACAGACCTGGATCACAGCTCAGCAGAAACACATTCCTCTTTGCCACTCCAAGTCTCAACTTAACGGGGATTCCCTAGAAGGCACAGACTGTCTTCTTTCTTTCTCTCTCCCTCTCTGCTCTTCTTTAAGTGTTAATCCTTGGGAAACTTCCATCCGTAGCGGCTCGTTTGAAGCAGGCCAGTGGCAATCTGCTAAGTACAGCCCCCAGTCATCAGAATCATTAGATTATGCTTTGCCATGGTCCTGACAAAGAGATTTCCTATCGCCATTTGTTTCAAGGAGAGTCCATGCTTCAGCCAGCACAACCTTAGAACTGGGAGGCATTTGGAAAGAAAACGCATCAAATGTAGGAAGCTGAAAACAAGACACACTCCATCTCTCTCTGATTTAGGGTGTCGGTATTGGTGCAGCCTATGCTGTTTTCATGTTACAAAAGGTTACTCTCCTGGAATTGTACAGATACACTTACTGAATTGGTTAGTGGTGAACTGATTAGTAATGTCCACACCTTACACACAGAATCACAAAGACAAATGGTTAATTTGTTACAAATGCATAGATAAACATTTAGAAGGGGTTTTACAATGACATACAGTTAAAAGATCAATGAAGCACTGATAGTATATATCAATAATAATATGCCTACACTGTCATATTATTAGTGCAAGCATAAATGGCATACATAACATGATGCCTCCATCCAAAGACTACAGAAACTTTTAGCTATGTCACTCATGCTGTCCCCACACTCTCAAATTAATATAAAAGAATAATTGATCTAAATCATTACATTCAAAATGCATATGAAGTCTGTGTGTGCATGAGGGTTAAGAGGACTTTAGTTATCATATCATTCCATTTTGTCAGCCAGTAATAAAAATTCACACACAATTACTTTACTATTACAAATATGTTGTGAACAAGCAAGATGAAGTGCTTAAGAGAAGAAATTGAAAGACACCAAAAACTCATTCACGCCCTGAAACTGTTCAAATGTTCATAGGTTTGAACATAAACGTCTTTAAGTTTGACTGAAGTTTCTAAATCTCACCAACTTCCTGTGCAGCTAAGTTGCTGAAACGTGAAGAAAAATCACTTCAAAGAGTCTGCTTTTGTCTCATGCAGCATCTAATCTTCCCACTTTGAAGACAAACGTCCTTGTCTTTTCCATTGGTGACAGCTCTGATAGGAACATTCATGTTGGTGGTAGAGGAAGTGGCGTTGTTAGTGGGTGTGTGTGGGACTAGATTGGCTTCTTAAACAGGTTAGAAGCCATTTTGTGCTGAAGGAGTCCCGGACATGTCAGGGCTCTTGACAGTCTGCGCTTGGGATTAGTGGGCCAGCAGTAAGGCAATCCCTAATCCCTCTGGGTAGTAATCTATTTACCCACCATGTTAAAAGGGATTTCCATATGAAATATACACACAGAGGTGCAGTCTGTAAATGTTCAAAATTATAACTTACTTGTTTTTTTTTATCCACTTTTCCTTGATGTTTTTCTTCTTTTAAGTTCTAACAGCATACAAAAACATGGGGTAAATAAATGATCTGTTTCAGGAAAATTGAAACACAATTTTGCTTTTCTCTAGTTTCTCTACTTGAGAAAGAAAATTAATTCCTGAATTCAATAAATGTTTTCACAGATAAACACCTACCAAAGTATAGAACTGCCACCTGTACATGTTTGCTATAGGTGTCTCTTAGATGACATTTTGCCATGATTACACACAAACCCCACCACACATACACACAAATATTGTGATATCTCCAAAAGTTGAATCTGTTCATCTGGACATAGCGTTTGGTGGGAGAAACGTTTCGTCACTCATCCAAGTGACTTCTTCAGTCTCAGCTGACTGCAGGTTTCCCCAATCTTATAAACAGTACATTTATAAGGTTTGGGGAAACCTGCAGTCAGCTGAGACTGAAGAAGTCACTTGGATGAGTGACAAAACGTTTCTCCCACCAAACGCTACGTCCAGATGAACAGATTCAACTTTTGGAGATTTACTTTCCTGGATGATTGAGAATGCATCAAGAAATATTGTGATAGTGTATTGATTGAACAATCAATGCACTATCATGATGTGCAGCAATAAATTTGGAGGAATGCAATCAAGGTAAATTTAGGAATAAGTTAGAAATTTCTAGGACTTTGCAGAGATGCTTCTGTTCGTATAGAGCTGGAAGAATCCTGATACTGGACTTGAATCCTAATACTAAGTACCATACATTTAATTAATATAAGAAAAAGAAGTGCAATTTCAACAGCATTCTTTTTCTACATGGTAAAGAAATTTGTCAGCATGACTCTGTGGACAGGAAATAGAAAGATTTTGTTAATTCACAGAAAATTCATCTTCTGTAAGACTTATGAAAATAGAGTTAAAAGTCCAAAATTCATGCATTCCTTCACATTTTGGAGGAGATTTTGCTGGGCTGATTCCAGCCCCTGGGCCTTATGTTTGACACGCCTGAGTTAATGATGCTTATTAACACCCAGGCACAAAATGATGCAAATACAGTGTTCCTATAATCCTAGCTGACCTGAATGACACAACCATGGATAAGCAATTGGAGTGAGAGGAAAAAAAATCAATCTAAAAATAATGGAAAATGTATCAGCATATTTAATAATAATGGTTTGCTTATTTATAGTAACTGGTCGGGTTAATTAGTGTCTCTACACTGGCAGCAAATGTGAATGTGAGTGTAACTGGCTGTCAGTAGAGCGCAGCACATTGTTTGACAGAGATTCTAGTGTTTAGTACTGTCACCTCCACCAAGAAGGTTCTGGGTTTGTATAAGCTGCTTGGTTTGTGAATGTTGCAAATACAGTATTGTGAATGTATGGTGTGAATGTGTACAGGTTTGTGAATGTGTGGGTAGAGTCTGCTTGTCTGTGTTCTCTCTTGGTACTCTCATTTCCTCCTAAATATATGCTTTGTAGGTTAATTACTGATTCTAAATTGTCTGTAGGTGTGAATGGTTCCCAGCTTCTCTGTGTTTGCCCTGTGATAAACTGGTGAGTGTTTTAGGTGTACGTTGCCTCTCACCCAGTCACAGCTGGGATACACTCCATCATCCCTGTGTCAAAGAATTGATGTTTTTTTGTTTTTTTTTAATGAAAGTGCTATTAATTTATAAAAACACCTGTCGGGTGGGCTTAAAATTAAAATCTGCACATAACTGATATCTTACTAAAACATATTAGCTGTGTGTAGCACTTACTTATCTGGCAACAATTCAATTCATATATTAACAGAGGTCTCAGTCTCTAATAAAGACATGATGTAATATAGTTTCTGTTTCTAGTATTTGTGCTAACTTAGATTAAATGAATCATGGACTCTGTAACTGACAAACAAACATAAAAACTGAAATATGAGTACGTACTTTTTTGTGTCTGAGGAATTTGAAAACATTTGCGTTCACCTGAACATTTAGCAAGATTTTTATAAAGACTGATCTCCTATCATTAAGTCCAGGAAGTTGCTGTGTTGCTACCATCTCCTCTATGAATCATTTATTTTAAATCAACAACACTCATGAGGAAACTTTAATATCCTTGAAAGTGCAGTTACATCAGCAAAAGTGAGGTGATCGCCTGTGAAGTCATTGTTTTCAGCAGCCTTCAGGAAAACTGAGAAGCTAAAAAGCAGAGTCACTTAGTCACTACAAGGATTCAAAAAGTAAATATTCATACCCTCGGGGAGAGGCCCTGCACAATAAGGCATATGAAACAGGCGTTCAGAGGGAAGTGTCCTTTCTCTAAATGAAACTGCATTTATTGGCTGAACATAGTCTGAAGATTAGTTTGTTCTAATGTGCTAAATCTCGGCTCATGTTTGCATGAATGTGTGGTGCGTGCAGCTAAAGCCCAACGGGATGCAGAGCGGGCAAACACACAGCGCTGACGCCATGTTTACAAAAAGCTGTTTGTCCAGCTGTTGGACAGACACAGTGAGGAAGCGGGAAGCCACTTAATTAAAATCGTGATTCGTCCCTTTTTCCCTTGGATCAAATAAGTTGTACATTACTGTCGACATGGCCAAACAAACAGCAGGGATGCCAGTGTACATGTTTGCTAACCTGCCCGGCTGTGAGCCCATCACTGTAGGGGGGAAGGAGGGGTGTGATTATTGACATGCTGTTTGGATATTTTCTTCTTGTTGCCAGAGATAACATTACAACTGAGTGCAAAGCTAATGCATGCAGCTGACAGTTCTTAAAATTAATGTGTATTTAATTCAATGAAATATTATTGATTGTGGAATATTATTTTGCCACATATATATATATACCCCCGTAGCCGGTTACCAAGACTACGTGAAGTACCCTCAGAAGATCTGCTAGATGACGTTAATGCAGCACTACGGACGATACCTACAGCCACCATTACCAAGACTAACAAGCTGATCTACATTATGGCAGCAGTGATCAGTGAGATGCTTGGCTACAAGTTGAACAGCCACAAGGGGCAGTACCCTCCATGGAGAAGGAGGCTAGATGCTATGATCAAGGTAGCACGGAGGGAGGTTAGCCAACTATCGAGGTTGCAGAAAGGTGTGATGAAGAAGGTGCCTAAGAAGTACAGCAAGCTGTCCATACCTGAGGCCTTGGAAACTGTCAAGCAACGACTCACAGCCTTGGCCAGTCGCTTGAAGAGGTACACCAGAGAGATAGAAGGCAGGAGAATAAACCAGCTGTTCTCCACAGAACCAGCCAAGGTGTACTCTCAGTGGCAGGGGAACAATATGAGAACAGCACCACCAAGGCTGGAGACGGAGCAATACTGGAAGAGCATATGGGAGAAGGACGCAACCCATAACGGCAATGCTAAGTGGCAAGTGGATCTGAGGGCAGACCACAGCAACCTCCCTGAACAGGGAATCCTACGAGTGGCTGGACAAAGCTGGACTGAAAGACAGCACAGAGGCAGTAATCATGGCGACACAGGAACAAGCTCTGAGCACAAGATCCATAGAGGCTGGGGTTTATCGCACCAGGCAAGACCCCAGGTGCAGGCATTGTAAAGATGCCCCTGAGACAATCCAACACATAACAGCAGGGTGCAAGATGCTAGCAGGCAAGGCATACATGGAACGCCATAACCAAGTGGCTGGCATAGTGTACAGGAACATCTGTGCTGAATATAACCTGGAAGTCCGGAGGTCAAAATGGGAGACGCCCCCAAGGGTGGTGGAGAATGACCGAGCTAAGATCCTGTGGGACTTCCAGATACAGACGGACAAACTGGTGGTGCTAACCAACCAGACATAGTAGTGGTAGACAAACAGAAGAAGACGGCTGTAATGATCGATCTAGCGGTTCCCAATGACAGCAACATCAGAAAGAAGGAACACAAGAAGCTCGAGAAATACCAAGGGCTCAGAAAAGAGCTTGAGAAAATGTGGAGGGTGAAGGTAACAGTGGTCCCCGTGGTAATCGGAGCACTAGGTGCGGTGACTCCCAAACTAGGCGAGTGGCTCCAGCAGATCCCAGGAACAACATCGGAGATCTCTGTCCAGAAGAGGGCAGTCCTAGGAACAGCTAAGATACTGCGCAGGACCCTCAAGCTCCCAGGCCTCTGGTAGAGGACCTGAACTTGAAGGATTGACCGCCCGCAGGGGCAAGCGGGGAATTTTTTTGTAATATATATATATGTATATAAAAGGTTGTATTAACATTAGCTGCAGTATGTTTAGAGTGATAGATCTGCTGCTTTTTAATCAGTCCCTTACTTAATCCTGTTCCTACCTGATTTACCTACTAGGTATATTTTGTTCTCAGGCATGCACATTTTTTCCATTGAATAAAGAGTTAGTGAATAGGATAGAAAATTCTCCAAGATGGTAATAACTCACAAATTCAGATGAACTGAACTTTCTCACGGTTCACTCTGAAACATATTTTATCACTGACTCACTGAATGTCCTCCTCTTCCTCCTAGTTCTTTGTCAGGACTATGACCAAGCTATGAAAAAAACTATGTAACAAATTACACACATTGTAATACATTTAAAATGATCTTAAATTTAAATGCAACACCCCAGAGATTTACTTTCAGGGTGTTGCATTCATTTGCTGCTTCTATAATTCCATTATTTTTTCTAGGCATTTAGTCCGTCTCCTGCTCATAGTGAAATGATTGGCCAAGTTTCCAGGTGCTAATATGTATAAATTAAATAGAATAAATGAAAAAGAAAACACTTGGTGAAATCTTTCTGAAAAAAAATCAATTTAAAACAATATTTTTCAACCAAGCATAAAAAATGCCTTTTGGTGCCATAGCAACAACTTACACCATAAATAAAACAAGTAAAAATGTTCAAACTGTTGTTCATGTGACCATATCTACACCTTTAAACCAGTTAAGCCAGTTTAGCCTGGTTTGTTTTTAAACTAAGCTAGTTATTGTGTGATACTCTAAACTGCTGTTCACTAGCTAAAGTTGATGAGATTCATTCTGTAGTTAGGAATAAAAGTTTCGTTAGACTGTTCATGTTTATACAAGACTTTATTATAAAGACACGAATGTACATCTCTCAAATTTCAATGCAATACTAACATTGCGTGTCTAAATTCACATTTTTAATTTTCTTTCCTCTGCAGAGAACAAATAGCAGAATCTTTCACCTTACAAACAAGTGCTGCAATTAAGTCTCCAAAATAAAATACCCACAGTTCCTCAATAAGAATCATGTTGGAAAATGATAGCAGCATCCTGTTTCAGATCTAAGAAAAGCCAACTCAAAACTCTAATGTATATTAATCTCAGAGAGGATGTGTTTATCTTCTGAAGAATGATCTGTGTGGCAATTCCAGACTGGACTATAACAAATGTTCCATTGAAGTTTTACTAATAAAGGCCTTCAAAAGGTATAGCGTCAGTTTGTCTTGAATTTTGGAGTAGAAAAATGATCCTGGATGAATCACTCCACCAAAAAGCACACAGTCAAAGTTGAGGCTTCAAATCATATCAATTGGCTCACAGTTAAACTTTTTTCCTTTATCAAATGTCACTACTTTTACTTTAAAGGATCTCCAAAAATAAACCACCAACAACAAAAAGAATACTTCTTTAAAAGCACAGAAGAAGAAAAATGCAGGAAGTCACAGCACTTGGAAACGCCATGAGGCCTGGTCTTTATAGTCCAAACAGTCGGAGGCGTTGAAGTTGAGTTTCCAGGCTGAAGCTGCTGTCTGCTCTTTGTAATCAAGACAGTCTGTGGAGTTGAAGGCGAGGCTGGGTGCGCTGTATGCCTGGTGGTGGTGCGGTGGGTGGTGGTGATGATGGTGGTGTCCTGACGTCTGGCCAATGTGATGATGCGGGTGTCCTGACATGGAGCTGCTAGTCATTGGGCTGAGCTGGTGAGGGTGGTGCGGGTGGTGGTGGGAATGCATGGGTGCCAAGTACGAGCCGCACTCAACACCACCAAAATAGGAACCTGATGCTGAAGGCGGGTAACCCTGGCTGTACGATGCTGCTGTCTGGCTGTAGGAAACAGGATAGGACGACGTTCCACTTGTCGCAGATGATGACACAGAGCGCTGCATGCAGGACGCACTGGTAGGGGCGGCAGGGTCAGGCAGAGTGGCCGGTGCCGGTGCTGGTGAGATAGGTGCCGGGCTCCAGATGGATGACACTGGAGCAGTGATGGAGGTAGACGTGCTAATAAGACCAGGTCCACTTAGACCAGAGGAGACAGAGGAGGAAGAGGAGGCGGATGAAGAGGAAGACGTGGAGGAGGAGCTGGACACTACTGGTGGAGTGAACTGACCGCTGCTCTCTGAACCAGTGCTCTCTCTGGTTGGAGATGACTTCTTCTTCAGTGGTTTTACCTTGGCGCTGTTGCTGCTCTGCTGCTGCTGCCGACACTTGGCTCGTCTGTTCTTAAACCAGACCTGAGAAAGGAGAAGAGGTCAAAAGGTCATCATCACGCATGCACCAGGTCAGAAATAACAAACTGTAAAACCTGACTGAAATAACAGGAAGAAAACACCTGCTGTTGCTGTTCGTTATTATACTTCCTTATGTAATCCCACTTTACCTCTTGTACACACTTGCACAATAAATACATAAATTAATTAATTAACCTTTAGAATGTGTAAATATGGGATGTTTTTTGGCACTAAAAATATTTGAAATGAAATGAATAAAAATTATGAAAACAAAAACAATTAAAAACAAAACTGTATTTCTTACTCAATTTTTCAAACTGTTTTGGTTATATTTGCCAAAGATTTAAGGCATCTAACACTAAGATGTTTATGTAAATTAAAATACCTAATGCATGCCAGCGACATCTTTAACTTTAAACTTTTGTCTCGTGCCTCCTTCAGTAAGTGCTGTGGTGATGTATATAAGTGATGACATACTTTAGAAAATATTTTGTAAAAGGTAGAAAATGCTGATAAATGAATGTATTATAAAATATTTTGATTTTTAAATTTAAATAAATTTTAAGTTTTGAAACATTACATCTTGTAAGTCTGATACACTGCTTTCATAATGTTCAAAAGATTGTATTAAACTATATTAACTACCTTTTAATCCTAACATAAGAACTCTTTTTATAGCAAACTTTTTATGGCATTTTATTTGAATAAATCCTGTGATGGCAGTTATGGTCACAACTATATGATGAGTATATAAATGTAAAATGGTGTTCTATGACATTGTGGTTTATTTATAAGCTTTATTTTTCATTTTTAAATTGCAAAACAAACAAAAACAAACAAACTAACAAAGCAAACAAACAAACAGAAAGCTCACAACTATGGGACAGAGCAAGTATCAACAAGTAACCACAACATGACCGGCCATTTGGCCACAGAAGCACTCCCAGGTGCACACTCTTGTATCTGTGTCTTTCAAGGATAACCTCAGACACCTGAAAACCAAACACAGAAAATACAAGCATAATCATAATAATAATAGTAATAATGATAATGATAATAATGATAATAATAATAATAACAATAATAATGATAATAATAAAAATAATAATAATAACATACCAAAATTAATAATTACAAACAAAAATTTTTTTTAAAAAACAAACAAACAAACGAACAAAGAACAACTAAAAAAAAAAAAAAAAAAAAAGGTGAATAAAACAAAAAGCACAGAGCACATCATGTGAACCCCTCCCACCATCCCCCCACCCCTTTACCCCTGTATGGCTCTCAACCTCATCACATTCGTGTATCCAGACAGCCCATATTTACACCTCTCATGCACAGTAATCAACATCCCCCACGATAAAACTGCGTAAAACCGCAGCTAACACCTCTTTGATCTGTTAGGTCCAGAGATGGTAGTACTGCCAGGAAGGGGCCCCAGATTTTTTCAAAGGTTCCATATTTCCCTTTTACACTATGCGATATCTTCTCAGGTGTACAGTAGGACGCTAGTTCATTAATCCAGTGTCTCAGTGTTGGAGAGTTTTCAGATTTCCATTGTAGCAGAATACATTTTTCACTGCAGTACTACTTAAGTAAAATAAAATATTTCTTATGGTGATTTACATTAATAGAATCTGTGTCACCTAGAATCCATAGTTTTGGGTCCGATTCAATTTGGATCTCCATTACCTTTGAGACTATTTCAATAGCCCGTCTCCAAAACTCTTCTATCACTGGGCAATTCCACAGCATATGCAGCAGATCACCATCTCTCACCTTACATCTCCAGCATTTGGGGGAATAATTATTATCAATTTTATGTAACCTATAAGGGGTATAATATGTCCTATGAAGTATATTAAATTGCATTTGCCTGTGTTTTGTAGAAATTAACATGGTCTGTGCCTGTTCCAATAAATGGTACCATTCTACCTCTTCATAGATATGCCCCAAGTCTGTTTCCCATTTTCTTTTTATAGACATTTTGTTATAGTCAGGTAACTTTTCATTGATAATAGCATATATAGAAGATGCTATTCCTTTTATTGATTTCCATGGTTTGGTGCAAAGATGGGTTTCAAGAGGAGTTTCTTTTGGTATCTCTGGGAATAACCCTTTGGATTTCTCTTTAACCCAATCTCTTATTTGTAAAAATTTGAAGAAACTTTGTCCTGAGAGTTTGAATTTTTCCTTTAGTTGTTGAAAGTCAATAAATGTATCATTATTATATAAGTCAGCAACAGTTCGAATATTTCTGTCCTTCCATCCCTGCAATATTGGGTCAGCGATATGGTAAGAGAGATCAGGGGTGCCCCATAGGGGTGTCCTTCTAAGAAAAGAGATATTTATTTTCAGAAGTGAGTGGGCTTCCTGCCAGGCGCAGAAGGTGTTTAATATTATCAAATTATTTGTGAGCTAGACATTTTTTTGTACCTAAAAATGGGACTTCTTTTAATAGTATGGGGTTCACCTCATGTTGTTCTATTGGAACCCATCTAGCCTCACTCCTCTCTGCATGTAGCCAGATCCAGATTGATCGATACTGAGAGGCAAGATATTAGTTCCTAAAGTTTGGTAAATTAAGTCCTCCCCTTGAATATGGGGCCTGTAGAGACATTGTGGTTTATAACATCAATTTAAAAAGCGTTTTTGAAATACAAATCTCCATAAGAAAATCAACCACTGCAGCTGAAATAATAATACAGATATCTGGGCCTGTCATAGTGTCATATCCTAGATATGCTATAATCCCAGCAGAGGGCTGCTAAAGCCAGCCATGGAAAACCTTTCAGAGCCTCCTTTAAAGAAAGCTTACCACATCAAAAGGTGGCCCTACGTTCTGCCACAGCCCAGCCAAATCCTTCCCTTACACTAAAGACTTTTCTCACAATCATACAGATGCCTGAGGTTTTAAAAAAAATCCATCGGAAGGTGCCACGAAATGTAAAACGTTTGTAAAACTTCGGTGCAGAGAAGTGCCTTTCCTTGTCCTACATTTAAACATTTAAGTTCAAAACCAGGAAACAGGTTATGTGTGTGCTGACCTGCACTCTTGATTCCGGCAAGTTAATTTTCAGCGCCACCTCCTCCCTCATGAAGATATCCGGGTAACGGGTCTTGGCGAACAGCGACTCCAGAATGTCCAGCTGAGTCCTGGTGAAGGTGGTTCGCTCCCTGCGCTGCTTCCGCGGGTTGGCTGAAAACGAAGTGCTTGTTTAGTATTGGACTGAAGTGTATTGAATACCGTATAATACCAGTTTGCTCGTGCCAAATTACAAATTTCCAAACCTCGAGCTTTTTAGTTTATTCAACTAAAAAAGAGATATCACATTCATTAAGTTTTTTGCTTTTAATTTTTGGATGCAGAAGTTATATTCCTTTTTAAGACTATATAAATCTTGGCATGTAAGCATTTCCTCCAATCAAGACAAAGGAGAGTGATAGGCCTGTATGAAATATCATATTAAGGTTTTGTACTCCGAAATAAAGCAATGACAAAGTTCGGTCTTGAAGTTTCACTTTTGGATTTCAAAGTAATTTATCTAATAAGAACATTTACCAGATAACAATGCTCCTTACAAATTCACCATCGAAATTACAGAAACGTTAAAGGACGATAATATGACGCTTAGCAGGGATCTGTCGCAATCATTACACTCACTGCTTAGCAGTACGAAAACGGAAAATAAACCAAACCTCCCATTAGCTTGAAGCAAAACACTTTTTAGGCTATGGCAATTTGGTTATTATTATAAGGATATTATTGGGAATAATTTCGCTGAAACTCATGCGGTAGTCTGCGTTAGGTTCTCACAGCTAACCAGCGTTAACACGGGCCTCAGGGGTCCGGGCCCACCCAGTAATGTCACTAGTAATACACTCGAACTATAAGTCGCACTAATTATTACAGTCTTATAATGAAAAACTTAAACACTCATATCCCAGATATGGCACTGCATATCTGCCACTGCCACTCAGTTTATTCGGTTCACAGTACTTAAATGTGTCTGCAGCGATCGGGGTAACCAGCATGACTGAGGAGGACACTGAGCAGATGGGCTTGTGCAGGTCAGAGTCTTTGAAATTAAAAAGAGGTCTTTCATCAGTTTGTACAACTTGTTTTAAAGCATGGTTGAAGCTTGAAAACTGCCAAACAAATAAAAAAAAAGCGTGGAGTAATATTATGCGTGCACTAGTCAGCTGTTCTGGTGTCCTGGTGAGTTAACTGATCCACTTCTCCACCTAGAGAAAACGCCTCTCCTGCTTTGCCTCTGTAATCTGAGACTGATATTTTTGGACTTTCTAACTGCGGCTCCATTTCTACGTTACTGATGGCAAATGATAATTCTGTAATACTTTTTCATGGAATAGGAAAGTGAATCGGTTCCCTCCCCGTCTCAGTATGTTGCATCTCCAGTTCACATAGTCTTCAGTTTGGCACCGACCCTGCAGCTCACGGATCCTTACCGGGATATCCCACAGACGGGTGCAGCAGGTCCATGGCAGCTCCGCTCAGGCCCAGCCCGTTCATGCCGTACGGGGCCTGTTTGAGATAGGACATCATGCTAGAAGCACGCGGGAGGAGAGACCGTAGTCTGGACGGAGAGGGCAGGTGTAGATCTCCCGGTTGTCGAGTGTTCAGCTCCCCTGTGTTCGGCTCTGGTTGTTAGACGCAGATGCGCGACAATTAATACTCATAATAAAAGAAACTTATCGAAAATAGGTAATTTCGTAAGTGAACACTCAAAGCTTATCACGCAAGCACACAAAAAAGTGTTCGCTGAGAAATAAAACTCACAAAAAACAAACCAAAAACAACCAACAAAAAAACCACACACACGCAGAAACGATGCAAAACTTGACTTTGGGGAGAGGCCTGTCAATAATAATAACCCCAAACATTAATGTCTTGATGCATGCTCAATCATCCAGGTAAGTAAATCTCCCCAAACATTAATCACAGCCTTTAACACTCTGAAAACACGAAAAACACAAATACAATTTTGTGCTGTTAGAAAAAGTATAATAATATTGATCGTCAATTTAAACATTTAAGTTTTTTATAGTTTTTTTTATATTTGGACCATTTAAAATTATTTTAGCACATGAATGTTAATGTATTATGAACAATAATAATCACTGAAAACCAAATTATCCGCCAAGAAGCTTAAAGGAAAATGAACACAAACATATGGACCTTTTCATATATTCGTGCTGGGGAAAAAAACCCTACTCCAGTAATAAACTTAAAGTGGAACAAAGTGTTACAAAACGCCTGAACTTTGCCTGTGTTTGAAGATAACATCAGTTTAGAGACCAAAAAAAAAAATGCTTACGGGGAAACTGAATTCTTTTTCTCATAAAGAAAACCCCAAACTCCCGCTAAACTATTAATCTAGTAATCACATTTTCGACTTTTCTTTAACATCCACCAGGATGTTTTAACAGCCCTGTTATCACTCAGATCTTCATTATGATTTCATTAATTCAATAGATCAATAAAATCGACCTGCAGAAACGTAGGTTTGCATTAGTCCAAATGAACGTTTTTCTCAAGCAGACATCTTTGCAGGTATCTGAGTCTTAAGTGGTTGCTCACTAGATCTTAATATTATAAATTAACGGTGTGATGAAAACAATTAACGGTGTGATGAAATAAACTAAAAAAAGAAGTATTTGCTATTCAACTAAAAAAATAAGTATTTGCTATTCCTGTCCTAGCTTTTATTATTTTTTTGTATTTCTATCAGAGATCTCCAGCAGTTCTTCTGAAAAAAAAAAGAAAAACACGTGCAAAATGGCACACGTAATCATCTGACACATGTAGCATTACTGCTTTACGCTGAAAATGAGTTCAAATAAATAACATAACCTAAATTGGGTTAAGGAAATATAACAATCAAGACATGATACAATGCAGAAAGCATCCATATCTAAATTTACAGGGAATATCCGGCATGTTGGATTTGATTATTTTATCCTTTTCTGTAATACTCGAGTCTACATTAGTGTGAGGCTAAATATTGGCTGAGAATTTCCAAAATCCACTGGGGTCCGTTTGGCAGCACCTGGAAGGTGCCGCGGGCCTCCTGTTGGATCTGAACTGAGGCCTCAAGCGCCAAATACAACCCGACTTATTTCCATAACCACAGGAAGCAGACAAACCGCGCAATGTAAATGCTAAACTTGTGTGCAAATGAACTCCATTACAATTTAGATTAGATCAACAGTGCGACAATTAGCAGAGTGCGCTTATCAGGAAAGTAAATGGGAGGCTGCGGGCTGAAAGTCCACCGACAGAATAGAAAGTAAGCCCCCCCCCCCAAAAAAATCAAGAACAAAAAACAACTTTTAACTGGAGCGATTGATAAGTTTAAAAGTTTTGTGTTGTTAAAGTTGTGAAATATGTCATTGATAAAAAATTATATTTTTTGATTGACTTGTTTTTAAATCTGTTCAAAAACATTGCCTTTTAAAGATCGTTTTCGTTGATAAAACGATTACATATTCAAAGTGGAAAACGAAAGACACGTTTACAAGCGAAGAGAACAAGAAAAATAGATCATTAAGAACAATTAAAATTAGGAACACATTTTAGTCTCACCTTCTTCGGGCTCCTTATTTTAAAATTCCTCTTAAGTGTCAAAACAGTAAGATCCAAAGTTCAAGAAAAATATCCTCATGAAGCGCAGTTTTTTTTTTCTTATTCGGCAGAGGTAAGAAAAAGGAACCCTTTTTCTTGAGCTCCACGTGAAAACCACACCTGTCTTCGATCTGTTAAACAAATGCTTATACGGAGAAATTAACAAAAACTAAAAATAAAAAAGTAGGCCTTATTTCTCTCTTCCGCGAGCGTTTTGTCTCCAGCCGACGTTGACGGATGGAGATTAATGAACGTCTCTAGGGCCTGAGCCTCTATGAGCCCAGAAAGCACACGGGCCTTCTTTCTGCGAGCCAATCACGGCACTCTGCGCCTATACAAGCCATGAGAGCGACCAACCAGCCCCCGAGTTTGACACCGAAAAGCCCGCCCCTTGTGAATCGAAGCCACATCACGTGACATGAGTGAAAAGTTCAGGTCAGAAAGTTGGAGAGTGGTTCGGCTGCCATTACAGCGAGAACACCACGATTCTGGTGCAAAACTTGAGATGGAACCTTGATACAATTAAAGAAACATTTAAAATAAATAATGTTAACATTCATTAAATTAAACTTTAGATTTAATCTGGCTTTAAAGAGTAATGAAAAACATTGATATTTATTAGGCGTAGTGTTTTGAGTGTTAAGTCATTTCCAATATGGTTTTACACTTCGGTTGCATTAATATTTACTTCAAAGAATTTTCATAAGATAATAAAAATGGCAGGGCTTTTAAAAGCAATTAAACGAAAGAAAACACAAATAAACAAACAATTAACTATCACATTAGAAAAAAACATTGTAGTGTTTCATTTAACGTGTAATAATAGAAAAAATAAACCTGTTTTATTCCGAGTTAATCACAAGCATATCTCAAACAACCTTTTTCTTCTATTGACAAAATATCAAGTAAATAACCAAATAATCTATGTTAATGGGGGAACAACCACCCGAGAAAGTCTACCTTGTGGCCTTGAGGAAAAAAAATGAATAATAATCAAAAAGAATAAAATCGGTGTGTTGTTTGGGTAAATGAGTATGAACAGGTTTGTAATCTATCTCATCGCTTTCCCCCGGAAATTGGCTGTTGATGAAGGTGACAAAGGCAGGGATTGATCACTAGTATCAAGATATCAAATGGACGGAATCATTGTTGTGGAGGGTTTTTGTGGGTCTAATCCCAAATTGCAGGAGTATTTTCTTAATACTAAACCCGTAAATCCAGGGATCAAGCAGCTTGAAGAGGTTTGTGTGTGTGTGTGTGTGTGTGTGTGTGTTAGAGGTGGGGGTTAAGTTTGGAGAGGCTCTCATCTGTGCTGTTGGTGCTTATTAAAAGCAAGATGCATACAATCCCAGGTTGTCAGAAAGCATGGAGGAGGCTTTGGCTAGGTTGCTGCACATTTTCTCACCTTGTATATAAAAATCTCACATAGAACCTTCCATGCAGACAGGGCAGAAACCCCCTAAAATCTTCAGTGTGCAAAGATTTGGCTGCAGGTTAAAAGAAAACTGCTGCACAGCAGGCAGCTGGTGATGAAACAACACGTGATCCTGGATAACTAAAACACACTATCTCCTATGACTGTAGATTTTCCTCAGTTTTTGCCCAGCTGGGACTTTCAGGTAAGCAATACTAAAACTTGATAATACTGAAAAATTGCCTCAGTAAGAGGCAAAACTGTATTAAAATCTTCTAATCTGATGCATTGTCTTAGGTGATGCAAATTTAGGATCTGCATTTTGTCTTTCATATATTTTTCTGGAAATTTCTCATTATGATGAGAATGTGATTATGTAACACCTCCTCAGGACAATTGCAGTGAGGAGATGCTATTATAAGAAATGTATTAAATGTATTGACCTATATTGAATTTTTAAAATATCATGTCCTTTTTGGATGTGTTATAGATTCTTTTACCAGACAAAGGTATTTTAAGTTTAATTAATTTTTTTTTCCCAAAAACAGACAGTACACAGTAAAGAAAGATAAATATGACTGAGAGCATCATTGGTATTTTTTTCCAAACATATTACAGAAAAATATGATTTATTTTATCAGCACAATCATGCGAAAAAATCATACAAAAATCTGATATCATGATGGCTCAAGCTCAAGAGACCATCTGCAGTTAACACAGTGATTTTATACTGTGACGTACACAGTTTAAAAAAATCTTTTAAAATTATCTGTTATATTTAAAAGCAGTCAAGTCGTTTTTTACATTTTACATATATATTTTTTTAATATCAGAAAAGACTACCAATAAATTTAAACATATCTTTGCAATATTGATTTATAGATCATGTTATTTAAGCACACAGTTTCTGTGATACCACAACCCTAAATCTGATAAGACTAGAATAGAATAGTTCTTTATTGTCACTGTTACAAGAACAATAAAAGGCAGTTTGGCATCTCTCCATGTGAAATACACAATAGCGTAAGTAAGTATTTACATAATAACACAGACAGATTTACATTTACACAAGAAAGATATGTACAACTTATTCATACACCTGCATACATACAGATACACCCATACATAAATACACATACATACATGCATTTATACATGCATATATGCATGCGTACGTACATACACACACATATTTCCACATACACGCTTACATATATATATATACATACACATACATGCCATCTGAGGAGCAGGTGCATTGAGAGGTGCAGTGTGTGATCAGTGATACTGCACATGGAGGGGGGGTGCTGTTGCTACTATAATAAATAAGGTTATAATAAATACAGTCTGGTGATTACATTTTAATCTCTTTGGTTATGTGCATATGTAACAGAAAGAATACACATTTTATGATCACCAAATGGGTGTGCACAGCTATGAACAGACTTATCTATTTAGAGGTGTCCATCTGTCAAGTTGGACACTGTCACTCTAAGACATACTACTTTCGTTAGCCACGTATGTGTCAAGATTTCTTTTCAGGGCATTGGCATCTCAAGAGTTTTAGATTTCATGTATTTCAGAGATTTAACCTGTAGTTTCCTAAAAGTGCACTGAAAGAGGACCCGTGCCCAAGGATATCTAGTTTGTTTTCTATTTTTTTCAAACTAACATTTTTTAAAATCTGTAAATCAAAACCAGAATTTCAAAATGTAAACAGGGAGGGAAATGTTTAAACACGTTGTCCTGAGTTTTAAACAAATAGAGAAACATGCTCTGTAATATCTGCTTGCTTAAAGAAAATGCAACATAGTGTGGACTGATTAAAGTCTGAAGTTAAATCTTCCATTCATTAACCCATTTCCATTATGCAAGTAAAAGAAATCCTGAAATATAAAAAAAAAATGAAAATGTGTATAGAGAAATCAGGGGGTTAACAGTGTTGGTAAGTGCACGTTACCAAAGGTTTTGTCAATTATATGCAGTCTGTGTGACTAAATCACTAAATTTGAGAGAAATTCTGAAACTAGGTTTGAAATATTCTTTTAATTTTATGTTAATAGATTAAGCCTCAGCGCTAAAGGATGCCTTGCTCATATCTCTATTACACACGCTAATTCTGGCAAATGGAAAGGCAATGCGTTGGTTAACATGCTTTTAAAAAAGTCAACCCAAAGCATGAGCAGTATAGACCCATCTATATACAGGAGGCAGTAAGGGTGGATCCCCGACTGCCTCCTGTTGAAACCTGTGTAGTTTCCATGAAAGTGTGTTCTCTGTTAATACTCTGGTAATTCCCCCTTAAGAAACTGTGCTCTCCAGAAAGTGTCCTTTCTCCCACTCTGACGGTACTGCTACGAATCCACCAAGGTGTTCGACTGACAGCAGAAACCTGAAATGAAAAATATCTCGTTATTCAGTGTCAGGTACAGTACAGACAGCAGCGAGCCCTGACAGAGACAAAGTGAAGAGCTGTGAGTGAGGAGTATGTAGCTGTCAGTCACTGGCCCCTATGGCCCCACCCCTCTCATTAAGAAGGCAAACAATGAAGATAGAGGGAGGGTGTGGTGGGGTGGTGGGGTTTACAAGCAGGGAGAAATCAGACACCAGGGCCACAAAACCAACTGACCCCATCCAGTACCCATAACCCCCTGAAACACAGATAGGGATATGTATGGAGGGAATGACTTGGATGTGTGTATGTGCATATTGTGTGTGTGGGTGAGTGGTGGGATGGGGGGTAGACTTCCAATCCTTTTAGGATTATGCCCCCTCCAACCCCACACCCCCTTTGGCTCTGTTCTTCGCTCTTTCACTCTACTGCCCCTCGGGCAATCACCTTAAAACTTGCATGGCCAGCACTCATTCAGATGTCTCTAACAATGTGTAGCAGTGGTAACCATGTGAATGCTGGCAAGGCATGCAGGAATGCACAAATTCAGTTCCCTGTAACCCTCCCTGTAAATGGATTTTAAAAAAAAAACATACAGAAGGTGATGAAGCATTTCCCAGGAATGGTTATTTTAAAATGGTTATTACCTTAAAGTACTTCTCTGTTTGAAAGAGAAATAAGATGGGTGTACTGATCCTTGAATCCTTGCATGTGATCTTTGCAGTGCAAAAGTTACAGTTCTTGGAAAAGGTTTGGGTCATTAAAAAATATCCCCTGCTTTTTTTCCACCTATAAAACCACCTTTGAATTTATTCAACGAAAAAAATGTTGGTTCATCATAATTTTTTTCTTTTGAATTTATTTAATTTTATTGTTTAAATCAGTCCCATCCAATCAGAATGTGGCAAACTAACATAATTTCTTTTTTCCCCCTCACTAGTTTTATTAGTAAATTCAAAGTATTTCATTTATATATCATTGCATAAAACATTTACATTTTATTTATACAGCGCCAAATCGCAACAACAGTCGCCTCAAGGTACTTAATATGTATTGTAAGGTAAAGACCCTACAATAATATAGAGAAACCCCAGCAATCAGACGACCACTTATGAGCAAGCACTTTTGCCACAGCAGGAAGGAAAAACCCCCTTTAAACAGGAAGAAACCTCCAGCAGAACTAGGCTCAGGGAGGGGCGGCCATCTGCAGTGACCTGTTTGGGGAGACAGGAGGGAGACAGGAAATACGTCATTTTCTATTCTGGATACCAACAAAGGGTCGGAATTATGCTGCATGCTAACAGTTGGAACAATAAAATTTTTTCCAAGTCTGCACTGCAAAAACCTAATTGTTTTTCAGTTTTCATCTGAATAATAATGCTTGAATTAAGCTGCCCAAAACGTTGATTCTCTTCAGCTGGATGTAATGTTTTTCATTGGGAGAAACATGTCATCGCTCATCCAACTAACTTCTTCAGTCTCAGCTGAGTGGAGGTTTCCTCAACCTTATAAACAGTACATTTGCATACTGATCGAAACTAGCACCACTTATGAACAATGGGCTGTTCGGTCAGTTTTATGATCATTAATATGCAAATTCACATGACCATTGATTAACAACCACTGATCAAAGAACATTGATCAGTGACAACTGATCAATGGTCATGAGTACCATTCACAGAGAGTTGGGGAATGGCTGCAATCACAGCATTGTAAGATGGTGAAAGATGTACCCTTAGACCCTTTTCACGTAAATGGCCTCCTTGACTCCGCGCTCAAACCAGCGTTCCTCCCTGTCCACGATGTGTACATCCTCATCATTGAAAGAGTGTCCACTAGTCTGTAGGTGTAAATAGACTGCAGAGTCCTGGCCTAATGAGTTAGCTGTTCTGTTTTGTGCTATCTGCTTAACCAGAGGTTGTTTGGTTTCCTTGGATGTATAAATCATAGAAATTAGAGATTTGACTTTCACTCAGGTGTTTGCCACATACCTGAACCAATGACTTATTGGTGCTCCAGGGTTGGATAACAGCGTCCTCTTTTCCACTTCTTCCATTTATAAGTTGGCCAGAATGAGTGAAACTGGGGAAACCATGGCACACCCATGTTTCTGCCTGTAGTACCAACCCTTGTATGTGAAATATGCAGAATCAAGACACAGTTCCAAGAGCAAACACACTTTGTGGGTGCTGAGGGTGGTTCTGTTGCTGAGGTTGGGGTTATCCTGTAATCTCTTACGAACTACTTAAACTGCTTCACTGACTGGAACACAAGTAAAGAGAACATTATATGAGGCCATTGTTTCATCTGCCTCCCTAACGGCATCTCTCATTTTCTCAAAAAAATCCAAAGTGTTGTGGATTTGGTGTTTAGAGCTGCCTACCAACAGACTGATAATTACAGACAATTGTTCAATCCAGACAATCTGGATGGATGATAATGTTGTTGTCATTACTAAGCAATGTGAGTGCCTTTCTCTCCTCCATGCTGATGTTGGATGCTGGGGACTTTGCATTGCTTAGACAGGCCAAAACTTTACTCCATAGTTGGTCTGCATTGCTGAAAACTACGCTGTTTTAATTTTTTTTTTAATTTTCAGTTATAAAAGGGTGTGCATTTATTTATTTAATTATGTATTAAAAAACCCTAACCAACCTACTAACTGACCAAACAAACAAAAAAACCCGAACAAACCAGCTAGTATTGGTGCCTAAAACCAAATTTTCCTTTGAAGGTCCTTAATAGACCCTTAACAGAGGAAACATAATTGTTTCAGGGCACTTTCATAGGTTGATTTGGATGTTAGAAACAAATCACCAACTTGAGTTTTTCATTTGGAATATTTGTCAAATCTGACACATCACAGCACAGCAGCACAAATGGGGACATTCATGCGGCGATCTGGAACCTTTGTATGATTATCAGATAAGTATAAATAGCAATATGTCTTCTCATGGTCCTAGATGTTGGGCTGAGGGTTTTTGAATACTTGGTTTCAAATACTTGTTTAAGTATTTTCTGTTTGATTCTCAAGTTACTTATTGTTCATATCTTTATCTTCTTGCATTTCCTTAGTGCTTAGTTATTCAGTGCTTAGTTAAGTTTCAATTTCTATCTTCCTTTTTCTCATTGCGGTTTATGTTTATGTTCACTCATTTTCACTATTCATAGTTATTTCCTGTTTTACTTTGGTAATAATAGTCATCTATATATTGTCTTTGGGTTGACTTCTTGTCTGTCTTTTTCTTTTGTGGGATCAGCTGGGTTTAGCTCCCCCTTGTTTCCACTTTATGGAATTTGTTAGCTACAATAAAGGCTTTCCTTTTGTTCCACCAAGTCTGTCTATTTGGTGGTAACTCCTGTAAATCTTGACATTTCATGCAAACCTAAGGAGAACCTTTATCACAGTCAAAGTCAAAGCCAGTTTTGTTGTCAAAAACTTAAGTGGGAAAAGTGGGAGAGAGTGGATTTTGAAGGTTTGTGGTTCTAAAAGCTTATTCTCATTTTATTCCAATTAATATGTTTACTGACAATAGGTATTTTTATTTTGACCCTCTGTGAAAAAACAGCTTTAGCTGCTCATGTCTATAACTGTTTGGAAAAGAGCTGTCTAAAATGTGAATTTACACCTTCCCAAACAACTGCTGATCTTATGCACATGCCACTCCCACCCTGCCCTTAGTGTACACAAAAAAGGGAACTGCCATTTGTCCGTATCTTGTAGTCCAGTCAACTAGAAGCAGTGAGAGAGTTTGCTCTATCTTCAGGGCTGGGCATTTGATAGGATTCTGGCACTACAGCTAATCAATCTGCAGCACAGAGCTGCCAGAAGATGTGTAACAAAGCTCAAAGAGCCTCACAAATAGTCCAGTCCTGGGGATTAGCCTCTGCACAGGATTACATATTGATTTTGAACGTCTAAAAAAGCTTATTGTATAAAACTGCAGCAGACTACAAAAGTAGCGGACTCTATTCATGAATCTGTCTTTCAGAGAGGAGCGTGAACTTTCAAATACAGAGACCCGGAGCATGAATCAAAACAGAAATAAATGGAGGAGAAATCAGTGGCAGGGATGAACTACGGTGGCACATTGTTAACTGGGGAATCACAAGTCTCCCTCACTTCTTCATGTTGGAGGTGAGAGGGTGGTATATTTGCTTCTTCTGATTGTGATGACTACTTTATTGTAAATCCTAAAACTTTCTCACATGTTATTTTTGATGATAGGCTGTTTCTATAGAGCTCTAGTTTGTAACTCAAGTACAGTTGAACAATTTAATGGTTTTATGAATGATTAAAATATGTATGAAGGCCAGGGTGTACCCTGCCTCTCATCCTATGACAGCTGGAATAGGCTTCAGTCCCCTTGAATTGGATAGAGAATGGATAAATGGCTGGAAGTACTGAAGTAAATAGGCCTTTATTGGAAATGATTACGTGATTTAAAAAGCTAAATAGCAGCTTCTTTCAGTGATTGTGAAAACATTTTCCAAAAAATTACAGGGAGTGCAGAATTATTAGGCAAGTTGTATTTTTGAGGAATAATTTTATTATTGAACAACAACCATGTTCTCAATGAACCCAAAAAACTCATTAATATCAAAGCTGAATGTTTTTGGAAGTAGTTTTAGTTTGTTTTAGTTTTAGCTATTTTAGGGGATATCTGTGTGTGCAGGTGACTATTACTGTGCATAATTATTAGGCAACTTAACAAAAACAAATATATACCCATTTCAATTATTTATTTTTACCAGTGAAACCAATATAACATCTCCACATTCACAAATATACATTTCTGAGATTCAAAACAAAACAAAAACAAATCAGCAACCAATATAGCCACCTTTCTTTGCAAGGACACTCAAAAGCCTGCCATCCATGGATTCTGTCAGTGTTTTGATCTGTTCACCATCAACATTGCGTGCAGCAGCAACCACAGCCTCCCAGACACTGTTCAGAGAGGTGTACTGTTTTCCTCCTTGTAAATCTCACATTTGATGATGGACCACAGGTTCTCAATGGGGTTCAGATCAGGTGAACAAGGAGGCCATGTCATTAGTTTTTCTTCTTTTATACCCTTTCTTGCCAGCCACACTGTGGAGTACTTGGACGCGTGTGATGGAGCATTGTCCTGCATGAAAATCATGTTTTTCTTGAAGGATGCAGACTTCTTCCTGTACCACTGCTTGAAGAAGGTGTCTTCCAGAAACTGGCAGTAGGACTGGGAGTTGAGCTTGACTCCATCCTCAACCCGAAAAGGCCCCACAAGCTCATCTTTGATGATACCAGCCCAAACCAGTACTCCACCTCCACCTTGCTGGCGTCTGAGTCGGACTGGAGCTCTCTGCCCTTTACCAATCCAGCCACGGGCCCATCCATCTGGCCCATCAAGACTCACTCTCATTTCATCAGTCCATAAAACCTTAGAAAAATCAGTCTTGAGATATTTCTTGGCCCAGTCTTGACATTTCAGCTTGTGTGTCTTGTTCAGTGGTGGTCGTCTTTCAGCCTTTCTTACCTTGGCCATGTCTCTGAGTATTGCACACCTTGTGCTTTTGGGCACTCCAGTGATGTTGCAGCTCTGAAATATGGCCAAACTGGTGGCAAGTGGCATCTTGGCAGCTGCACGCTTGACTTTTCTCAGTTCATGGGCAGTTATTTTGCGCCTTGGTTTTTCCACACGCTTCTTGCGACCCTGTTGATTATTTTGAATGAAATGCTTGATTGTTCGATGAGCACGCTTTAGAAGCTTTGCAATTTTAAGACTGCTGCATCCCTCTGCAAGATATCTCACTATTTTTGACTTTTCTGAGCCTGTCAAGTCCTTCTTTTGACCCATTTTGCCAAAGGAAAGGAAGTTGCCTAATAATTATGCACACCTGATATAGGGTGTTGATGTCATTAGACCACACCCCTTCTCATTACAGAGATGCACATCACCTAATATGCTTAATTGGCAGTAGGCTTTCGAGCCTATACAGCTTGGAGTAAGACAACATGCATGAAGAGGATGATGTGGACAAAATACTCATTTGCCTAATAATTCTGCACTCCCTGTAGATGGAAGGTAAGTCAGTTTAGCTCACTGGGTGAGAAAGCAACTATGTGGTACACAACTGACGTTCTACTAGCAGCCTGGGTTTAGGGAGCGTGGGTAAAGCCTGGTTCTGCCAGAGGTTTCTTCCTGTTAAAATTAGTTTTTCCTTCCCACTGTTGCCAGGTGCTTGCTCTAATTGGTCATTGAGTATTACTGTAGGGTCTTCACAATATAAAGCATCTTGAAGGGACTGTTCATGATATATATATATATATATATATATATATATATATATATATATATATATATATATGTATGTGGGCGACCCAGGCCCATGAGCAGTTATGTATGTAATAATATATTGGTTACCGTGGCCTTGTCTTGTGCTGCTGTCCCTTGTTTCTATGCGTGTGTGTGTATGCATGTGTGGGGGTGCGGCTGTGACAGGCACCTTCAGACCTGGTGGGTGTGGTCCTACCAGCTGGCTCATCACACACACCTGGAGCTAATCAAACGTTGTCGCGGAGCTACATAGCAGTGTGGCTGAGGGCTCCACGAAGCGGGATCGTTATGCGTGACTACCTGTTAGTTTTCCAGCAAGCTAGTAAGTGCTAGTCTGCTGCGATTGTGGCGTTTTCTAAAGGCTGCCTTTGTGTGTGTTTCCCCGGGAGGATTTGTGGGAACGAGGAAGCAGCGGGTGGATGGTACACTGGGAGCGGAGACACGGAGCACAGGCATGAAGAGGAAACATGGAACGGGAGTCGGGAACACATTGGGATTTAGTGGTTGTCTTCATTGTGTCCACTGTAAATAAAACGCACTGTCATCATCACCTGAGCTTGAAGGATTGACTGCCCGCAGGGGCGAGTGGGGAATTTAATTTTTTTTTTTAATACATATAAAATTCCCCCCTTGTGGAACCTGGGGCCATCTGCCAGAGGCCTGGAAGCTTGAGGGTCTGCACAGTATCTTTGCTGTTCCTAGGACTGCACTCTTCTGGACAGAGATCTTGGATGTTGTTCCTGGGATCTGCTGGAGCCACTCGCCTAGCTTGGAGGTCACTGCACTGAGTGCTCTGATTACCACGGGGACCACAGTTAGCTTCACCCCTCACATCTTCTCGAGCTCCTCTCTGAGCCCTTGGAACTTCTCAAGCTTCTCATGTTCCTTCTTGCTGATGTTGCTGTCATTCTGTAGCGCTATTTCTATCATTAGGGCCGTCTTCCTCTGCTGGTCCACCACCAGTATGTCTGGTTGGTTAGCCATCACCAGTTTGTCCATTTGTATCTGAAAGTCCCACAGGATCTTAGCTTGGTCATTCTTGACCACCCTAGGGGGCGTCTCCCATTTTGACTTTGGGACTAGAACAATTCCTTGGAATTGTTAGTCTGCCTGCCTATCAATCCCGCTTATCAATTCTTGCACTCTTGCTACAATCAGCTGAGCTGATTTCAGGTCGTGTGTCGGAGAAGGAAAGTAGTGGGGCAGTCTACAGCGTGGCTATTCAATTCAATTCAATTCAATTTTATTTATATGGCACCAAATCACAACAACAGTCGCCTTATATTGTTGGTAGACCCTACAATAAAACATACAGAGAAAAAACCCAACAATCATATGACCCCCTATGAGCAAGCACTTTGGCGACAGTGGGAAGGAAAAACTCCCTTTTAACAGGAAGAAACCTCCAGCAGAACCAGACTCAGGGAGGGGCGGCCACCTGCCGTGACCGGTTGAGAGAGCCAGAGATTAATAACAAGTGTGATTCAGCAGAGAGGTCTATTAACACATGTTGATTGAGAAAGGTGACTGAAAAGGAAATACTCAATGCATCATGGAAATCCCCCCGCAGCCTACACCTATTGCTGCATAACTAAGGGAGGATTCAGGGTCACCTGATCCAGCCTTCACTATATGCTTTAGAAAGGTGACTGCTTTAGAAAGGAAAGTTTTAAGCTTAATCTTAAAAGTAGAGATAGTGTCTGTCTTCCGAATCCAAACTGGACGCTGGTTCCATAGAAGAGGGGCCTTAAAACTGAAGGCTCTGCCTCCCATTCTACTTTTAAATACTCTAGGAACAACAAGTAAGCCTGCAGTGTTAGAGCGAAGTACTCTAATGGGGTGTTATGGTACTATAGGGTCATTAAGATAAGACAGGGCCTGATTATTTAAGACCTTGTATGTGAGGAGCAGGATTTTGAATTCAATTCTGGATTTAAGAGGGAGCCAATAAAGGGAAGCCAATACAGGAGAAATTAACTGAAGACTTTTCAGTAGGGATGGGTATCGTTTAGGTTTTATCCGATACCGGTGCCAAACCGGTACTTTTGAAACGGTGCCGGTGCTTAACCGGTGCTCAAACCGGTGCTTAAAGAATGGAGAACACAAAATTGGTCCAAAAACCTCTCATGTTCAGCTGTTTTTTTTGTAAAAAGATAACAATGTTAGCCTTTTCTGCACCTATAGGGCATATATGGTATCACTCTTGGCTGGAAGCAGTGCTTAAACAATGGAAAAAACACAAACTTTGTCCAAAAACCTCTCATGTTTAACTGTTTTCCACTTTTTCTTTGGTCATTTTAGCCTTTTTGGCCAGGGTGAAGGGAGTATCTGCCATCAAACAAGAAGACAGCCGCATGTAACTACGACGGTGTTTGCTAGTTCACCTTACATGCATTAATGTAATAATGTGGTTAGCGTACTCAACGTTAATTACACACGAACAACATGAAGCTACTCACGCAGAGAAGAATGGCTGCTGCTGCCATCATCATCCGTCATCATTTCTGCTACGCTGACAGGGCTAGGGGCCAGGACTCTCCTCTTCGGGTTTTTGGGGGATGTTGCTAACTCCGGGTCCGATAACAGGCACCACACCCGCAGTAGATGTGCACGGTGTGAGGTCTCGCAGCAAGCTATCAAACACGGCGCATTTCTCGTCTTTAAAAAAAAACGCTATATGTCGCCAGGTGTTTCATTGGATTTGAGGTGTTATCTCCTTTGACAGTATCACAGTATCAGCTTAAAGCACTTGTTGCAGGATGCTGAGTTTGCATCTTTTGCTGTGAAGTACAGCCAGACTTTTGATTGCTTCGCCTTAGGCATTTTTAATCTGTAGCTCTGCTCTAAAAGAACGTACGTACCTGGCCCCGCCTACTATCCTCGGAAACGTAAAATGATTGGCTAGAATTGGCTCAGGGAAAAAAAAGCACCGAAATAAAGCACCGAAATCTGTGCTGCTTTTCGGTCTGGTTACTACCGTTTATGTCAGAACCCATCCCTACTTTTCAGGGAGTTTTTAGGACATCCTCATAATAATGAATTACAGTAGTCCAGCCTAGTAGTAATAAATGCATGAACTAGTTTTTCAGCATCACTCTGAGACAGGATATTTCTAATTTTAGAGATGTTGCGTCAATGGAAAAAGGCAGTCCTACATATTTGTTTAATATGTGCACTGAAGGAAATCTCCTGGTCAAAAATGACTCCAAGGTTCCTCACAGTGTTATTGAAGGTCAAGGTAATGGCATCCAGAGTAAGAATCTGGTTAGATACCATATTTCAAAGATTTTCAGGGCAGTAGACAATAACATTAGTTTTGTCTGAATTAAGAAGCAGAAAGTTAGCGGCCATCCAGGTCTTTATGTCTTTAAGACATTCCTGCAGTTGAATTGGTGTGTGCTATCTGGATTCATGGATAGATAGAGGTAAGTGTCATCTGCATAGCAGTGAAAATGTATGCTATGTCTTTTGATGATACTGCCTAAGGCAGGGGTGGGCAATCTCAGTCCACGAGGGCCGGTGTCCCTGCAGGTTTTAGATGTGTCCTCGAACCAACACAGCTGATTTAAATGGCTAAATTAGCTCCTCAACACGTCCTGAAGTTCTCCAGAGGCCTGGTAACGAACTAATCATGTGATTCAGGTGTGTTGACCCAAGGTGAGATCTAAAACCTGCAGGGACACCGGCCCTCGTGGACTGAGATTGCCCACCCCTGGCCCAAGGGAAGCATGTATCATGTGAAAAGAACTGGTCCTAGCACTAGGGATGGGTATTGATCGGATTTTCACGATTCCGATTCCATTTTCGATTCTGTTTAACGATTCGATTCTTTATCGATTCTCTTATCGATTCTCTTATCGATTCTTATTTTTAAAAAAGGAGAACACTAAGGTCGATTAGCTTAGAACTTTGTTTTATATCTTCTTTTTGAACAAGATAGAAATTTAGGAGTAACATGGCCTTGCAAACCCAACAGTGAGATCTTAAGAGATCCACAGCCTACGGCTCTTCAATGGGGTGTCACAGGGTCCCCAGGAAAAAAAATTGTAAATGTAAAATAATAAAATAAATATTCTTAACATAACATAAATTATTCTGTAGCAATTACACAAGAATATCCAGTAATGTCACTGTCTACAATTAAACACATTCACTTACCGAAAATCGGGGGCATCTGGTGTGGCAAATGGGTGCAAGCCTTTGACCACAAACTTAGTCACTGCTCGGTGACATTCATCTATCCTGGCCTGAAAGGAGACGCTACCGGTAGACTGCAGCGAGAACTGCCAGCCAAACTCTGTCTGTTTCTCTCATCGTGGTCACCGAAATGCATCGCACAGTAATGGTAGGTTTTGTAATAAGGCAGATCGCGCTAACATAATATGCACTGTTAGTTGACTATTTACCTGCCGCATTAACGGGAGAGGACGTGCAAACGTTACCGCCGCTGCAGCAGATTCACGAGTCCGGAGCGGAATTAAAAACACGACATTCATTTAAGGTTATCGCGTGTTTTGTGAGCAAATGCTTTTGCATATTCGTAGTGTTTCCTCCTTTAAATTAAATATCTACTTTGCAAGTGTTGCAAGTTGCCCCGTTGTCATCTGTTCTCGTAAAGTATAACCAAACTTTTGAGCGTTTGAGCCGCTTAGGTGCCCTGCCAGGTAAATGACGCTCCGCAACATGGTAACGTCATTCGGGGTGACTGGAATCGATAAGGGAATCGTTTGCAAAAATGGCAAACAATTCCAAGGAATTGAAACAGTGGGAACCGGTTCTCAACAAGAACCGGGTTTCGATACCCAGCCCTACCTAGGACTGAACCTTGTGGAACTCCATAATTAACCTCAGCATGTGAAGAGGAGGATATTACTCTGATTTTTCACCGCAGAAAAGGATGAGAGCATGATGGTAAAATGGAGGCTGCTCCAGGACAGAAACAGTTATGCTGATAACACAACTTTGGCTCGTTGAAAGCACATGCGCAGACAGCATGCTAATGCTAAGCTAGCCAAGAACCCAGAGTGGTCTGAAAGCTGAGTGAATGCTGACCCCAGCCCAGCATTGTCATAAAGTGAGCTGTCATTTGTGGTGAAGTCAGCCACTGCTAAACTTCAACAGGTAAAAAAGGGATGAGCGGTCAGGCTGCAGCTTCCGTTTCCACCTGTTCATGTTTCTATAGTAGAATCAACATGACCATTACGTTAAAGTTTGGTTTTCATCTTTGCTTTGTATTGTTGGCTTTTTGTTCATACCTAAATACTGCTATATGCATCCTCATTAGGATAGGGATTTGTGTTGGTGGGTGGGACTGTAGCCTGTAGGTTTATATTGTTAATTGGTAATTATGAGACAGTGAGTTTCAGATCATTTTACAGAGTAACATGAAAGTAACTTAACGAGTAGTACTAAAACCGGTTTTTGATTCCATCCCTATCGATAAGGGAATAGATTAAGTGTTAGTGATATCGATAATGGAAATGGAACAGCTAAATTACTCAAACTCATACTCCATTACTCATACATACTCAGCAACAGATGTTTCTGTATACTAGGGCTGGGCCGTATTATACCGTTCACGGTAATACCGGTACAATGTTAGGCAACGATAAGAAAATGAAATATCGCGATAGAATATGGGTAAAACGCGCATGCGCAGTGCCTTTGTTTTCATACGCACATGGCCGATTGTTGAGTGAAACGGATGAACCTGTCACGGATTGACATGGCAGACCGTGGGGATGTAGGGAAGGAGGACCCAGGCACGGTGCTCTGTGTGCGAACAGTGCGTTTATTTACAGTGTGTGGTACAAACAATAATAAATCCCCGTGTTTTCTCCAGACTCCCGTGTCATGTCCTCCTTGTGCTCTCTGCTCCCGTGTGTCGCACTCCCGGTGCTCGCCGCTCTTCAGGCCTCCCACGCTCCTCCTGCAGGGAACAATAGCGGCAGCTGTCAGCACACTTAACAATAGCAGGCGTGAACTTACTAAACCTAAACTGGGTGACTAACGTGGAGTCTCACGCAATGATCCCGCGCCGATGGGAGCTCCAAGACTCTCTTAAGTAGCTCCCCCGACGAGGCCTGATCAGCAGCAGGTGCGTGGCTACAGGTGTGGCCAGTCCCCTAGCAGGGCCACACCCACCAGGCCTGAAGGCGCCTGTAAACAAGGGTTCAGATACACCTACACCCATACACACATATACTCATATCTACAAGGACGGAGAAGAGGGGGCAGCAAAACACCAATAATACATATAATATAACAAGTCCATAAACTGCTCAGGGATCCTGGGTTGCTCAGACCCAGAACCCTGACAGAACCAGAATTGGTTTGTAAAAATGGTGCAACTTCAGTGATGTGGAACTGGTTTGGTGTTTGTCCGTCAGATACACAACAAAGCACATTTTTTTGCAGAACATGCAAGCGGGCCGTCGTTATTGCCCTATTTGTCGGACTAAGATGCTCTTAAATCTGGGAGTAATCTGGGTCCTAAACTCCGTATCCTTCAGGTCCCAAAGTCAAACGAGCACTGCAGCATCACTGAGAGTTAAAAACTGTCTAAATTCTTTAATCTTTAATAAAACGATCAGCATTGCTGCTTTACCAGGTGTAACTATGAAGTTTAACTTCCAGGCATCCATGAAAACAGAATTTATTACATTTAACGGAGTTAGAAGTTAGCAGGAAGCTAGCGGAAGTTAGCTCGCTAGTTTCGCTAGTTACCTAAGCATGATATAGCATGTTCTGACTGAGAGATTTCTGAAAAAATTCAAATGTACAGCTCTGCTATCACTTCCAACATAAATGAAGACAGGAAACTAAACAGCAGTGATGTTTGTAGGGTTACTGAAGTTGGGCTAGCTGGTATATAATGATGTGCTACGTGATCGCTAGCGACACAGCTATGTTAGCATAACATAAACAGTGAAGCTGGAGGACGAACACTAACACTTTTCCATTCATAAAAGTTAACGTTAAGGTTCCTGATAGTTAGAGACAAATGCAATCGCATGGCAGGATGCTGTAAACGGACCAAACTTCAGTCAGGAGAACAACTGAGATAATCCATCCACAATACGAGGTTAGTCATTAATATACTGCAACAACATGGGAATAGAGCAGCTGTGATAGAATACAGCATTAATGAATCAATGGTACAGAAGTGGAGGAAGCAAGAAGAATGAGTTTAATAAAGTTTGATTTATTTGACTGCTTTGTTTCGCTTAATGTGCCTTATAATCCCGTGCACCTTATGGTCCGAAAAATACATATTTGGCTTTTTTATTTGACCCACTGCAGTTTAATGTTGCAAAGCACCTCTTTTTAACTTCAGTGGATATTATACATGGTTATGCTCAGGATATGTCAGCCCATTTCTACTGGAAATGCCTTTTGGTTAAACTTTCAGCAAGGATTTTGCATTTGCACTGTTAAATTTTTATATAGCTTTAATGCACATAAAAACCAGCTTCTTGTTTAAGTGAAAATAAATGGATGGTGTTTTTTTGCACTAGTAAAGTTGTGGAGTTGTATTTTGTCTCGCATCAATTATATCGTCAGTTATATCGTTATTGCAAATTTTCAAATATATATTGTGATAAATATTTTTGGCCATATCGCCCTGCTCTACTGTATACTAATTGAATTGAGTGATCATGTTACTCACATGAATAGTATTCATATTTAAAACAATTTTAAATGATGACAACAACAGGAGAAAGTGAATTAACATCTCCTTAAAGTTCAGTATGGTTTTTACAAACAGTTTTAGTCATTCAGTGTTATATTGAAGTGCACTAAAAGTGACCAAATTAAAAATTTTTTGGGCCTGGGTAAATGCCCTGGGACTGATCACTTGTTATATAATCTTTAATCGAAGAAAAAAAAACCCAAGAAAACAATAAACTGAAACACTTTTTTCCACTTCCATTTCCACTTCGCTGAATCAAAGATTTACAAGATGATACTCCACTCTCTCTTCTAGTGTTTATCATTTGTGAATTCTCTGTAACAGGTTCATATTTCCCAGAGGAACAATCTTTGGATTAATTCATTTTTGTGCTTTATATTGTAAGGTAGACCCAGGCTCAGGTAGGGACAGCCATCTGCCGCGACCGGTTGGGGTGAGAGAAGGAACACAGGATAAAAGACATGCTGTGGAAGAGAGCAAGTATGATTCAATGCAGAGAGCTCTATTAACACATAGGGAGTGTCCAAATTCATAGGCTGCATCCTCCTGAGGCCGCACTTGTAGGCGGATTACGTCACAGCGACGCGACAAAGGCTGTCCAAATTCATAGACTCCTACAAATGCAGCCGACAAATCCGTCCTCCTTTTCCTCAGATTTGAAGAATGGGCCGGGTGTAATCCTTCGTGGCCCACCATATGCCAGGATTCATAGCGCGGCCCAGCCAATTCCAGTTTCCAACAATGGTGGAAGCTACTTGGTTTTAATATTATTCTTATTACTTTTTCTGGGTCACAAAATAAACTTTTAAGATATTTTCAGGCGAGAATGTAACTGTGTCAGTATCTTCAAATATCTGCTTGGTTTATCAAGACATCTCATATTTGCAAAACTACTCCGACATTTTTGGAGATGTCTGTTACCCACCTAACCCACCCGGCTAACCGGGGCGATAACAGCGAACTCCTTGCGTATCGTTTTCAAACCTCCTGCGGTCTTTCGCTTCTTAGGTTAAACATGATATAAGTCACTTAGATAACTTAAAAATGTTATTGTTTGGCTTTTTTCAGTGTTTTATTTGTTCGTGAGTAAATCGGTTTGGCTGAGATTACAGCTGAACAAATGTCAAACGGAAAACTGATTAAACAGAAGTCTGAGATGATCGAGAATTTACGCCAGTGTCCTGTTATATTTTAGATAGCAAGGAGCAAATGGCTGAATTTATTAAACTCTACCGAGACAGCTGGTGACGCAAAACTGAAGGCTAGACCGTCCAATTTCACAGCCGCTCACTTCCGGCATACCCAGCCTTCGGAGGACCTGGCCCACGTAGACCGCGAAGGCCAGGTCCTCAGGAGGATGCAGCCTATGAATTTGGACACCCCTATAGTAAGTGAAAAAGGTGACTGAAGAAGAAATATTCAGTGCATCATGGTAATCCCCCAGCAACCTACACCTATTGCAGCATAACTAAGGGGGATTCAGGATTCTGTATTTAGCTTGTACTAAATACAGATGTAAAACAATACATATAAAATAATGAACTCCCCTTTGTATGCCTCACAGTCATTTGGTCGACTGCCTACCATTTTCAAATGAGAAAGTACTGGATAATGTTCAGACCTTGACACAAGCAAGTCATGTGACAAACTGGCTGCTGCAGGAGTTAGACTAGTTTTAGACTAGTTGAGACAATATGCTGACTGACTGGATGTTGAATCATAAATGTCCTGCCAAAAAAATGTGATTAAAGGTTAGACAGTAAACTTTTATTGGACTAACAAAAACAAAACAAAACAAACAAACAAACTTGCATGCATACACACAAACACATAAAACCCTTAAAACAAACAGTGAAGAGCAAACAAAAGCATCATGTCCTCGACAGAAGAGACTACGGCAAATACAGCCACTTCTCCTGCATCAATAATCCCCACTTAATAATCAGGAGATTAAGTGATATCAGGTGTGCAGATGATGGTGGCTAGAAACAAATGAGGATGGTGGGTAGGGTGGGGCGAAAAAGCAGAGGGTCCCCTTAGCAAAGTGCAGCCCCTCCTTCATTCCCTGCAAACATAAAACTAATTACAATTGATTTATTATGGATCAGGTACCTTATCAGGTAAGAGAGGGAATTACCATTCTGAGCCAAAGGTTTGCGGCAGGTCACTGCTGAATGAGAAAATCAATCTAAGCTGAGTGTGTCACATCCCAAGGAGAACAGCTAAAACAATTTCTTTTAAAAAGGCTGTTTTTTACATGACATTACTCAGTAAATATGAACGGATCACCAGATCTTGCCAGAGAGAATAATGTGCATTGTAAAGTGAAATTTTCTTTGGCAATATGTTGTATTTATAAAAGAGAAGAAACATTGCCTGATGCTTTCCTCTGAAGAAAGATTTTCTTTGTTTCCACCCTCTTGTTTTTCTGTGGCTAGTGTCAGGTCAATCAATTGTCAAGCCCTCTCCAGGTCTCCAACACTTTTTTTTCACCCTGGGCAACTTTGAAAACTTCATCAATATGTTAATGACTTAATCTTTAAACACTTAAAGAAACTGTTAATAAACATTGATTTGAACACTTGCCACCACTAAGTCACATTAATCCAGTGCAAATACCTGATACACAAACTGCAACAAAGGGCAATTTGTGCAGGATAACTAAAAAAGAAAAATTATGCGAAAGACACTGATCATTCTTTCAGTAGCAGG
Organism: Oreochromis aureus; assembly: GCF_013358895.1. Classification (NCBI taxonomy): domain Eukaryota; kingdom Metazoa; phylum Chordata; class Actinopteri; order Cichliformes; family Cichlidae; genus Oreochromis; species Oreochromis aureus. Next base: position 5,090,857 of record NC_052947.1, read on the forward strand.
AATGAAATGAGGCAGTTTGACTCTGTCAAAAGATGACTAAGTCTTCACTTTTTCTGATGATTTCAACAAGTTTAAAAGGAGGATACTCTCTAAAAGAGAGAAAAAATTATTGAAAAGTCCAATAATTTTTCAAGAGTGTCATCCTCAACAAGACCACCTACAGTCACAATATTAACAGGTCTGGATTTGGCTTTTAAAGCTGCAATGAATAAAACAGATGTTTAGCACTGTGAACTATATTTTACACTTTCAGAGGTGAACACATAGGGAAAGATATTCGCTAAGCACACTATCAGTTGTTAGCATTTTGATGATCGCAATGAGAGAGCATCTTCACTAACTCATCCTGGATATTGGTTCTGACACTCATTAGTCCTCCCGGCCACCCTTCTTCTGTTTAGTGTACAGTCTCAGACTGCTGGATGTAGTGTGACGCCCTACATGTATGGTAAGGAGCTTTCTTGTCTTGATGCCAGTGGCTTCTGTCTCCTCCTTTAGCCAACTTATTATCCCAGCAGGGTATCTGATGACAGGCAGGGCATAGGTGTTGAATTCCCAGATCTTGTTCTTCCCATTCAGCTGACTCCTCAGGACTTAGTCTCCACAGGGATTTGATGGTTGCAGTTTTCCTAGTGGCCTCTTCATGGTTCTCATTTCAATCCTGTACTTGATGGTGACTTGTGCTGTTGGTTTGACGTTGGTCTCTAGCAGTGTTGGGACTAACGCGTTATTAAGTAACGCGTTACAGTAACTACGTTATTATTGTGGTAACGAGCACGGTAACTAGTTATTATGCCAAAACCAGGAACGCGTTACTCGTTACTGGGATTTAGATAGGCTCGTTATTCGTTACTTCGTGTGGTGGCTATCGCGGAGCTTCCACAGATTCAGTAACATTAGCAAGTGGTTGAGGCCAGCAGGTGGATGAGAGAAAGGGGAGGCAAGAGGAGAGACCCGAAGCGGCCACCCGTCCGAGTGTCAGGTGAACTGAACTTCAGGTAAGAAGTTACGGCCTGCAGTCTATCTGGGTCAGATATAAACCAAGTTTAGGTGGAGTTTATTTTCGTTATGCTGACTTTTTCTTACTGCGTGCTAGCTAGCATGACGGGGTTTCTATACAGCTGGGTGGGTGCTATGTTACTGATGTTGAACTTTATTTTGTTCATAAGGTTAATTATTAGAGTTGCCAACCGTCCCGTAAAAAACAGATCTGTCTCGTATTCAGAGAAAATATTACGCGTTTCGTACTGAGGCGAAAAGGAACGCAGTTTGTCCCGGACTTCAGCTAGAATGAAAAAGACACAAAGCTGGAGTTATTCTGCGTCTTTGCTGCACAGCTGCCTCTTCTTCGCTCATTCTCTTCCCTCCCTCTCCTGTTTCTACTTCAATCGTGAAACTGATCAATGATCAGCTGATCGGCTTTTCTCCCTTGTTTGTTTATCGCCCACTTTGCGCCAGAAAGAAGAAACCAGCGGATGTTGCGCTAAACAACAGCAGCACGTTTAAGCTTGATCAGCTGTTGTTAGAATTTATTTAATATTAATTTCTAGTATCAGCTGTAAAGCTGCTGGTCATGCTGTCGGTTTGGATATGTGGTGAGTGGGAAACATGAAGATGAAACCAGGAGATGTGTCTGTGAAGGTTCTCAGTCATCCAGGTCATCGTAGTCAAAGGAGTTTGCAAAAGCTTCTGGACTTCTTTAAGTTGCTTGAAGACGTTTCACCTCTCATCCGAGAAGCTTCTTCAGTTCTAAGGTCAAATGGCCGAGAGTCCCAGATTTAAACCCAGTGGGAGTATCCCCCCAAAGAGGGACAAAGGACCCCCTGGTGATCCTCTAATCACATGATCACACCTTGGCTCGTGTGATTAGAGGATCACCAGGGGGTCCTTTGTCCCTCTTTGGGTCTCTAGTCAAAATGACCGGGCTGATTTTTTGTCCCAGTCCAGCTCTGTATGCAGCTCATCTGCAGTCTGGTGTTACCTACATCTTCCTATTCAGAAGGCAGAATTTCTGAGTTCTGAGTACAATCAAAGCACCACGACTGCAGTTTTTGTGTTGGATGTAAAAAGCGCACATGACGCTGTGACGTAGGCTAGAATCATAGCGGCAGTCAACGACGGTCCAGGCGTGGGATTTCTCTCGTGGAAATATGCACATTATTTTTTCCTTTCTGTTGGTAGGTGGCACAGTGCACTTGTGGGAAGTAAGCAAGCTAGAAGACTGGCACTCTTGCTGGGTATCCAGTTACGGAAGCAACACATTAACAAGAGAAGTCTGAGTAAAACCAAAGTTACTTTCCCTAGTAACTAGTTACTTTGAAAGTAACGAATAACTTGAAGTAACTGAGTTACTTTTGATGGAAGTAACTAGTAATGTAACTAAGTTACTAATTTAAAGTAACTTACCCAACACTGGTCTCTAGTGTTGTTTTCTATTTCCACTGAATTTCTTATTCAAGATTCAAGATCCTTCAATTTGTCACGTACATAGTTATACAAGTATAACATGCAGTGAAATGTGACCTGATACGCTCCTCAACTGTGCAAAATAGAGAAAAAAACCCTGTTTTATACAGTAAGTAAGTAGATATATACAAAGAGGACATTATGTGCAATAAGTGAGTGGATTATATACATTAAGTTAAATAGAATAAAACAACCTGGAAATTCACAGTTCAAAAATTTGGGAATGTAGATTGTGTGAGTGGGGTGTTAAAGTGACTTAAAGCGCCCCAATGAAGTCAGAAGGATCAGGCATGATATGGGAATATGTGAGTCCTGACTCAGTTTGTTATGGTTGATTGAACACACGGCTGGCCTGAGGGTAGAAGCTCCTTTTGAGGCTCTCTGTTCTTGCCTGGATGGTGCAGAACCTTCTGCCTGATTGCAGAAGTTGGAACAATTTATTGCTGGGGTGGAACAGGTTCTTCAGTATCTGAGCGGTCCAGCATCTTTTGGTGTAAATGTCCTGTAGGGAGGGAGGAGCAGTCCTGCAGCAGCGTTCTGCTGAATGGATCACTCTCTGAAGAGTTTTTTTGTCCTTGACACAGCTGTTCCCATACCAGGATGTGATGTTCTGTGTTAGGATGCTCTCCACAGCGCCTGTATAGAAAGTCCTGAGGATCCCTGGAGAGACCCTGAACTTCCTCAGTTGTCATAGGTGGTACAGACTCTGAATAGCCTTTTTGAACTGTATCTGAATGTGGGCAGACTATGTCAGTTCTGAGGAGATGTGGACACCGAGGTACTTGAAGGACTGTACCCTCTCCACTGGAGCTCCATTGATGATAAAGGGCTTGTAGTTCCTGTGCCGACTCCTTGTGAAGTCCACCACCAGCTTCTTGGTCTTGCCGATGTTCAGCTGGAGGTGGTTATCCTGGCACCACGATGCCAGATGAAGGCTCTTGGGGTCCTATTGGGTTTGTACAGTTCTAGACATTCCAGAATCGATGTGTGAGGCACTGTGAGTCATAGGCTTTCTTGTAGTTAATCCAGGTAGTGCAGGTTGGTCAGTCTGGTCTTACAGTCTTGAGGGATGGATCGAGACTGGAGATAATAAAGAACAGTAGTGGTGGACAAGCAGAGGAAGATGTAGCTATACCAAGTGATAGCTACATCATGAAGAAGGAACATGAGAAACTTGAGAAATACCAAGAGCTGAAATCTTGAGAAGATGTGGAGGATGAAGGCAACAGTGCTCCCCCACCCAGGTAATCGAAGCACTGCCCCAAGTGCTTCGATTACGTGCATGAGTAGTTCCAGCTACTCCCAGGAATAACATCAAGATCGCTGTCCAGAAGAGCTCCCGAGCTTCTGGCAGAGTTCAGTTCTCCATCCATCCATCCATCTGCTTCCGCTTATCCTTTTCAGGGTTGCGGTGGGTGCTGGAGCCTATCCCAGCTGTCAATTTAGATTAATCAATTAACCTATCCCCACTAAGTGCATGTCTTTGGATGGTGGGAGGAAGCCGGAGTACTCGGAAAGAACCCACGCAAACACGGGGAGAACATGCAAACTCCACACAGAAAGATCCCAGCCTGATGCTGGAATTGAGCTCAGGACCTTCTTGCTGTGCGGCAACAGTGCTAACCACTGTGCCACCATTCTGAGTTCAGTTCTGTTCAGTTTAATTTTATTTTTATTGTCAGGTAAAAACTCTAGAATTCATCAAACGTTTGTGGGAAAAAGTTCTTTTAATTTTAACTTTATAGAATTTTCCTTGTGACTTTTTTAAATATGTGTTTCTCAAACATTTGTACCTCTTTTCTGTTCTGTGGCTTCTCCCACTCAGTAACCTGGCCAAGAGGACTCAAGCTTGATGGGTAAAGACCGTCCACAGGGCGAGTAGGGAAAACAAGTGTGTGACTGGGACTTTCTTTCAGTTTTATGTAATTATCTCATATTTTCTACAGCTGACCAGTTTCATGTAAGATTTACAGAAATTATAGGTGATAATTTATTTTATTTTTTTAACCTGTTGTGTCCAGTAGTTTTAGCAAGCAGACTCATGGTCTGAATGCTTTGTTCTACCAAACACATTTGCTTTGCCAAGAGGAGTGCTATAGACTCTCTATAGGTCCCTCTTTTTTCTTTATATATCTATTTTATATAATTATTTAAATTATTTTCTGTGTAGTTATATGAAGCCAGAGCTGACAGGTGGTAAAAAATAGAACAAGGAGGAGGAAAAGAAAAGGGACAGAAAGTGAGATACAAAAGAAAGGTGGGGAAGTGAAAAAAATAACAAAGCACACATAAGCACACTACGTCTTCAACTGCTGCATCTTTAATAAAACACACTCAAAAAATAAATAGCACCTCAAAGAAAAAAAATAACTAACTAACCAGAAAACAAAACAAAACAAAAAACAGAAGTACCCCAGAGACCCAGAGGCCACAGGCAGCTGATTCCACTAGATGCCGGCCATCCTAGGATGAGCTGAGGTATTTAAATCTAACGTAAATATGTTTAACATGTTTTGATGGATTTTTTTATCCTCAGTTTTATTACTAAGTTATTTACTTGGTCCTCATCTTTTGGCTGCTCACTTTAGGTCACTAGAGCGGCTTATCTGCCTCCATCTCACCCTATCCCTAGGATCCTTCTCTGTCACACCAACCTTCTCCATGTCCTTCATCACGACATTCATGAACTTCCTCTGTGGTCTTCCTCGTTTCCTTTTGTCTGGCAGCTCCATATTTACATTATGAAACTATCATCTACCAGACCCACTTTATAAAATTCTGCACATACACTCTAGTTCAGTTTAAGAGAAAGAACAGATATATAAAGCAAACAGTATCTCAATTTTTTTTAATTTTTCTGCTCTGTGCTAAGAAATTGCTCAATAAATGTACTCTTCTTTTTAAGTTATAGAATCAGATTTACAGTGAATGGCATTCAATGTCATGTCTCACTGCTGTATAATTTTTAAAAATATATTAAAATATATTATTTTTTTATTGTTTTAATAATATTGTCTTATTATTAAGACAATAACAAAATCTTGATATATTGTGCAAGACTGTAACTTACAGACTGTAAGATTTATTTATTTTTAATTTAAATCTTATTTTGTAGCGCAGTAATAGTCTTGTACAACACAACACTGAGGAAGACTAGATATTTCATGGAACAACACAGGAATGGGCAATGGGCCAAGAGATTTGGTCTCTTGAACTGCAAACCCTGAGGAAGAAACCCAAAGGCCAGAAAACGAGGGCTGATATTTATTTCTTTTCTGCAGAGGTGCTGAATTTTTTCCCAAAGAACTTAGTACTTATCTGAGTGGACAAAGCCTCCATAAGCAAATAAGATCAAGATCACAATTTGGCCAAGTGCTACATTAAAAAGATAAGGCTAATGAGAATGGCCTATGAGAACAGCTATGTCTCGTTGTCTGCTGAACAAAAGAAGAGCCTCTTTTTTGTGCTATTACAGATTATTAATATATAATCATATATGATATTATGGCTATGAAAATGTTTTATTAGTCACAATTTGATATGTTACATTTGAAATAAAAAAAGGATACATGATTCCAAAGATTTGGAGCAATTATTATATTTACACAGATTATCCCAAAAGGCTTTTATTTCACCACTTAAATAAATATCTGAGGGATAACAGCTTTCGCACAAAGCTACAATCTCCCAGAAGCCCCACAGATACTGCCCTAAAGCGCGTGTCGTGTTGTTATAGTACATTTTTTCCTGTTTGCTTTAGATAACAAATCTTTCGTTGACCCCGAGGGTTAGGGGAGCATTACAAATTAATCCCAGTTTTAATAAGTCTGTCTTAAGCCTGGGATCTTTGCTCGAAAAGAAAGAAAGAAAGAAAAAGGGGGAGGGAGAGAAGAAAGGGATCCGAGAGGAAAAGAAATATATTAAACCCTGTGATCACAGGCAGCTTTTCTTGTTTGTTATCCCTCCGTTTTACCTTTAATCCAATACTTGCTAATCCAATTTGTCTTTTAGGCTCCGACCCTAACTTCTCCTTATCTTACAGCTTTCTCTTAAATATGCCGGAGCCTCCAGAGTCAGTGACTGCTCTTCATTTCCCAGTGTTGCTGGAGCAAACTGAATTCAGTGATGTATGTGAAAAAAAAGTTTGGGGAAAAAGGGAAAAAAAGGAAATTGTTTCATGTTAACTGCTCATAACGATGAACATAAAACGTAAGAGGCTGCTATAGACAAGTTGTAGCTTCAGCCTGAATATGCATGAAGAGCCATAATCAGATCTTGGGCATTGACTCACTGAAGGGGAATATTGGGCAATACAAAGGGATTGATTTAATTACTTGGAGTGGGCCTGTGCTTTGGAGCTGCCTTGTTAGGAGGGAATGAAAAGGCTGGCAGTATCCTTGTGCTATTTTTGTGAGGGGGGGGTTGGAGAGGTTGAAGAAGGGTGGAGGGGGTGAAGTTGCAGATGGTGGGGGTACAGAGGTAGTCTAGCTTCTTAAGTCAGCAAAGTAGTCCTGGGTATGAAGCTCTCCTGATTGAAAGAACCTGCATGCATAAACATGGTGCATTCTCTGTTCAATGTCAATCTGGTTTAATAACCTTCTTTCTGGGGTAAATTGCAGTGTATGATACACACATTTGTCCTTGTATTGAAAGCTTTCAAATTTATTGTCTTTTCACCCGTGCTGTTTCCTGAACACTGCTAAAGCTGACAAATGATTGTGATAAACTAATTCTGACTTACTGACTTTGGTGTATCTAAACGACAAATTTAGTCTTTAGATTTGTTATTTTTTCTGGCTGTTGAACTTGTTCCATTGCAATTATCATGAATAGTGTAGCAGGACACTGAATTTTATTGGATGACTGTCTTAAACATTTAAAATCACTTGAAGAAATACATCAACTGTACTTCCCACCCACATAAAATTATATAAGGTAAACTCATTTCAGATATGCACTAATTTTTTCTTCAAGTTTCTTCTCTTTGCTGCTCCCCTTTCAGGCAGTTGTCTTTGCCCAAAGATGATGGCAGATTCAAGGGTCTTTAGAGGAAAACAAAGCACTTAAGATATTTTGAAGGGGGGGTAGATGTGAGACTCCAATGCAGAGCTCACCTGATAGATCCCTGAGAGGTGTATTCATCAAAAGGTCCTCTTTCTACCACATAGACTCACACAATAAGCCAGTCAAAGTGGATTCTAGTGCCTTGTGCTCAACAGGCAGCGGTGACAACGAAGCCCTTAATCATCTCGTGACAAAAGCCAAAAGGCATCATCCCATTAAGCAGTGTGCTCTGCCGCTAATATGAGCTACTGCCCAGGAACCTTTCATAGGGCGTTCAGCTATTAAAGTGCTTCTGAACCAGCCAGCAGGAACCTAGACGGATTCACCTTTCATCTAGGCGCCTGTTGTTTGGTGGCTATAGTGAAAGCAAGCTCAAGATGTTAGTGATCTCATTACAGCGGTTGTGAGAAACAGCCTCCAAATTTGAGCATCTCTCTTCCTATTCTCTCCCATCCCTTTCAGTCTTTCCAACTCATGATTGTTCCTGCGTCAAAGGCTTTGCCCTTGCTTGGCCATAAATTGATTATTACTTCAGGTTCATAAATTTGGCATTTTCCCTGAAAAGTTTACTCATCCATACCCCCTGCAGCACTCTCTTTCTTATCCTTTCTTTTTGGGGAGGTACACTGAATGGGCGGCCAGGTTGAAAAGCAAGGAGGCCCCTAGCGTCACAAAAAAACGTTCAGATTTCTCATTTAGTTGTCTTTATGCTGCAAGCGCCATGTGGTCCTTGAAGGTGTTGAAAACATGGGAAGCACTGGAGGGATCAGAGCAATCTCATTAGCATTCGCTCAGAATTGGAGTGGCCCGGCTGTATGGCAAGACCAAGTTCTCTGTTAGGCCCGAGATGGCTGTCTCAACTGCTGTACCCTCCTCCTCTTTGTGCCTTTGTGTTCTTTCAAGATTTTTTTTTTGTTATGTCCGGCTGCTTTTCTAGGTGGGATGTTGCAAATAGGATCATGGGAAAATGGATTGATTAAAATAAAAGTGAAATTACACAATGAAGCACAGTGAAGTCATATTATTGTCCTATCTCCAAATGGAAAAGTACTGGGAGCTTTGAGGAAGACTCCAGCAATAAGTCTGGTTAAAGCAAATAGACATTAGGTACCCAAAGTGAACCCAGTGGGTCAGAACAAAGCTTTGATTATTTTGGGATTTGTATACATTTAAATATAAGCCTATTTTATTCCTGGTTAGTGTTAAATATATGACTTTCTGTCTCAGACTTTATGCATATAAATAAAGTCAGCTGTGTTAACCTAGAATATTAACTCAAAATAGTATGATTACATACCCTTTAAGTACATGGGACACACTGATTTCCTCTTGGTTTTCCATAGTGTCAGCATTGCAATGACACTACTAACATTTAATTGTGTCAGACTATGAAGCTTAGGTGGCTGCAGAGATGTAGTGATATGGAAATTCAAATAGCAAATAAAATGAAACGGTAATCTCTAGTCCATTATAGGTTTATGAACTGTTTTCTGGCTTTGCATTATAAAATAAAGTAAAATTAAGAGCAGCTAACTTGCAGTAATCGTTTTTCTCTTTAGCCCATTTTCTGATCCAGCATAGCGGTTGGCTCAAGCAGAGAGTATCATTATTATTATTATTTTTTAATTAGGCCCTATGGCCAAAAAATGTTGCAAATGTAGTCACAACATCATGTTTGTTGACTCAGCTGTGCATGTGTGTGTTAATGGCCAGTATTTCAAATTAAAACTGATATTTTATTGTTCAAACTGTTAAAGAAATTTCTCCAGGGATGACTGCAATAGTGCAAAAGATCTGTTTTTAGTGTCACACACTATTTCATTCAAGGTTGACTCCATTGTCATGAGTTCTTTTATTCCTCACTTTCTCGTTAGGAAGATTTTCAACATATTTCCTTATAGTAATTTCCTAAAAACCAAGCAAATGTTACCAAAATCTTTCTGTTTAAATGGGGCAACAGTAACTGATCTATGGAAAACTGTAATGGATGTAGGTCTCACTCAAAGGGTTTATCTGCTAAATCCCAGCAGTTGGTCCTGCTATCATAGACAATGACACTGAATAATGTCAACAGCTCATTTCCACGAGATCTGGCTTTCTCATTCTCAGTGTGTGTGTGTATGTGTGTGTGTGCAGGAGAGTGTTTGGTATGGAGAGGCGTATATTAAGTGCTGGTGATGCAGCTCAAAAGCAGACTGACGTGACTGATATTAAGCCACCAGATTTAATTTGTTGGTGCTGAGTCAACAAATTTCTCTCTTTTATTCAAGTGAAGCATTCAAATATGTTAATACTCTATGAATTTCATAAATTTTAAAACAAACCAAATAGATGTGTTGATAATCTGCAAATGAATGAACAATGAAAAAAACATAAAAACATATTTCACAGATAAAATCTTAAATTGACCAGTTGAGTAACCAGTTGATAAAAATGACTGATGCATTGGTCTTTAATGGCTGCATGTTGTGCCTTTGCTTACAGTGCTGCTGCTGTTACACTCTCATCTATTATCATTGATATTCTGTTGCTTTACACATGCTTTATTGTCATCTATTTTGTTATGTATTTTTCTTTTATCTAATTGATTAATCATTCAATTTTTGCTTAAAAGGCTTCTTTGCGGTTCGTCTTCCCCAGAGCCTGCCCAGATTAAAGTCAGTCATGAGAGGGAGCATGAGTTGAAGACAGGGGAGTGAGCAAATCCAAAACACTTCAAAATTTGTCATTAGACACAAATGACATTCTTTCATTACTGAGTTTATCAGAGCAACCAGCCATAAGACGCAGGTTCATGCACCCTTGAGCACAAAGACTCAAGTTGTTTTACATTTACAGAATCATTTAACTTCTTTAATTATTCTTCAAATTACAATTGCAAATAAAGGCGCTGCCTGAGGTGGATATGCATGGCCTGCAAAAAGAGCAACATTTTTAATGATTACTTTTCACATCGAACCAAACTAATCTCCCATGGACAAGAAATAAATGAAAAAGGGAAGATTTTTTCTGCCATTCTACTTTAATGGAGGGTGCATCCATCATCAGGCGCACTGACTGTTCTGGACCAGATGTTGCCGAACTAACCAACAATTGGGCTGAAAATAGAAAACGAGCCAGGGCAGGGAGGTTGGAATAAATTAATTGCTAATTTCTTAGTCTTTGTTGGAATTAGGCTCACTCCTTTCCCCGTATGTGGTGTGTGAATGTCTGTGCGCTAAACATTTTTTCTTCTCTTGCACCCCCCCCCGACTCTCCCAGCCCCGTCTTTGGTTTCCTGATGGTTAAAGGCCACCCAGAGGAGAGTGAGCGATGCAAAACCGAGGAGTAATCCCTCTGTTTATCTCGGCTTCGAAGCTCAGTCCCAACCTTTGCCTCTATTATCCAAAGGATTTAAGGCAAACTTTCATTTATTGGCCGGCCCCCGTTCTCTATCTAGGCTCCTGAGCTGAGGATACCCCCTCCCCAACCCTCTGTCCCAGTGTGAGTGGATTTGCATAGAGCAACAATGCATGTTGCTAGGGCAGTGGGCAGTCAGTGATGGGATAGGCCTGCTTAGAAGCACAGTTTGCTCAGGCAGCACATGGCGATAGAAGAATTTGGCCTTCTGGGGGGAAGGAGCAGCACCTGCGTGGCATAGCAGCCAGACCTTGGTATGCTATTAAAACAGCAGATGTACTGCAATACGGACACCTCCCCATTCACACAAATGAACAAACAGGGCAGGAACTGCTTGGCCAAAAATTTAAAAATTTGGAGCTGGGGTGATGAAATGAAGTGGTTTGATTTTCTCAGATTCTCCTGAAATTTGCACAAGATTTTTAATAACTGCTACAATAACTTTAACACAGTGTGGAAACTGCAAAATTTACATTTTGGATTTGACTTTCTTAAACTATGAAAATCATTTCAACAAACTGCACTTGTTGCTAATTCATAGGAAATGTCACAGGTGCCATTTTTTTCAAAATAATTTCGTTTAGTTTTTGACACTACACTGCTCTGCAATAGTAATATAACAAAAATAATTACACGTTTCATGATTCAAAATTAATTCATGAAGTTCACGACCAAAAAATATTGTAACTATTACAAAAATTAAAGCAGGCATAATGGATTGGATTGGAGTGTTTCATACAAGTTGTTAAATTTATAGATATAAATGTAAACAAAGATGCAAGCTATTGTCATAAAAGATAGATTTTTAAATAGATGGGTTTAAACATATATGACACCAGATATTTTTTGTCTACCTATTTAAAGAAATTGACTATAAATGAAGACTGGATTCTTTTAGAGTCAGGATGTTTTATAGTGTTTTACAAAAAAAACTCTTTAATTTGAAAATCCTCTCAGTAAGCAAACACACAAAGAATGAGAAATCAGTGAATTTAAAAAAAACTAATAAACATTACATTACATTAATTTAGTAGTCATATTGTCCAAGTGTCTTAAAATACACTTTACTTCCACAAGAAATATAATAAGTGGTACAAAAAAAGAAACAACAAAATTAAAAACTACTATGTAAAAAATTTGCTTTTATATAATTTCATTAGGATTATACTACATTATTAATATATCCAATGTGTTTGCATAGTGACTATTCTACAATTAAGCATACTGTAACTACCTATCAGAAAATCTACTTTAATACCCAAATTAGAGCCAATGTTCTATATTTTATTACTGAAAACAGTTACTGTGAAAAACATCAAAAACTAACCATCAGAATAAAATTATAATAAAAAATATACTACTATTAGTTATTATTTAACACACATTGGGATTATTTGAAGACCAGTGCGGTCCCATAGTCAGTTACTGCTATGAATACATCACAGCCAAATATTATAGTCTCAATTGCAAACTTTGAGCTCATTTCACCATGTTTTGATCCCTGTCATTGTTTGCGTGAAAGCGTTCACGAGGAGAGGGTGACCATATGTTCCTTGGTCTCTTGTGTATGAGTTTGTTGACTCTGCAGTGCTTGCTGTGAGACACAATGTAAAGCAGTGACCTGCAGGGAGCTGAAATCCCCTATACAGGTGAATAGAGACCACCCACCCTCACATCCACAAGAACTGGCCTTATCTCCACTTGCCGCAGACACCGTTTCCCTACAGAATAAAATTAAAAAGCAAAGCAAAACAAACAACAATTTGTGGTTTGCTGAACCCAAGGTTTGTTTTCAGACACTAGTATCAACCTCAATAATGGAATCATATTAGTGACTCTTACGGTGTGTTCACACCGAACCCGATAGACGCGACCAGAGCGCCAGGTTTACATGTAAAGTCAATGGAGAAGCGCGATGACGAACGACTGGGGGTCCCGCAAAAATTCAGAAGCAGATTTGCGTCGCGAAAACGCAAAAATGCATCAGTCGCGCATCCAAGTAGCGCGACTGACGCGTTTGACGCGCGAATAAAAATACACGTTTGTGTGGTGCATTTTGTGCATTTGCGCGTATCGCGTCTACCACTCGAGTTGGAAAAGTCTGAACTCCAGCGTCAATTCGCTCCGCGACAACCAATCAGGAGCCTGGTGACGTGGCTCTGACCTAGTTCAAAGGGGCAGGTCCAGCCAAAGCCCTTCATTCTTCATTCAATATGGAGGAAAGGCTAATAAACGCGGTTGCAAACCACCCGGAGCTGTACGACACTAGTTCCTTTCTGTACCGCGACAGAAATAAAAAGGGACTAGCTTGGAGGAAGATATGCGAAGAGATCGGGATACCTGGTAAGTTCATTCATTTCTCTTTTGAATTTTTTGACTGACGCGGGAAAGCCACGCTAAAGCTAGCAAGCCCGCCTACATATTCCTAGATCTCAAAGTGTTGCACAACTGAAAAAACATACTGTCTGTCAGTGTATATATTTATATCTTGGCCTGCGTGTGTGAGGATGTCAACGGTTTCGCTTCTCTATCTGCTGTGGTTACTGCATAGCCTACACAGTTTCGTCCTAGGCTATTCTTAAGTTACTGAATGCTTCTTCCACTTTCTTCTTTGTAAATGCAACACTGCATTTTGACTTAAGGCATTTTAGGCAATTCCTATTTCTGAAAAAATTCATACATCTTACATATTTCAAACTTTTAAGTTAGGAAAAACTTTGCATTGCTTATAGCTCATAGCTCACAGCTCTAAAACTCGTCATTGTTAAATCATATGCCTAATCATGATATGTCACTGTGATCCACAAGTATGATCACAAATTTGGTTTCCAAACTTACAAAACAAACAAACAAAAACAAAACAAATTGCCTATGGCAACAAGGCTTTGCGTTCATATTAATTGAGTGTAAGCTGCTTTCTTCATTGCAAGTGTTTATTGCCATAAGGTTTAATTCACGCATCATATCACTGAGTTCTAGGTTCAAATTATCTCCTCTGACCCTTTCCAGAAATAATTTCACATATAACAATTTGAGCATGTGTTGTCTATTCATTCTATTCATAGAGTCTATTCATAGAGTTCTGTTTCTCTCTGTGAGCTGTCTTGACACACCACAGGCACACATATATATTTATATACATATTTCCTGTTTCTGCAGACTAATCGAACTCTTTTGTTTCTCTTTGTATTCATAGTCTATAAACCCTCTTTAATTCTGCTAAATCTTGATCTAAAACCGAAACACCTTTATTCCACACACACTTTTAAATTGAGCTCTTTCAGACATCAGGAATCATCACACACACTTCCACTCGTTCACTCACTCCACTATGAACCTTTGTAGTGTTATTATTACTTATGTTTTATTATTTTTGTACAAATCACACCCAATCACTCAAAACCTACTACTCACAGCATTCACACAGTTAGAATCACTCAAAATATGATTTCATACGAGTATTTCAGACATGCTTTTCAAGATATATAGAGGTCACTCACTGTACATCCACAGTAATGAATTCAAACTCTATTTATACAATTGTAGTGAGCAAAACCAGCATCTCCATGCGCGTCACCGCTCCTCATTAGCTTGGTAGTGTCCACATATTTAATTCAGCTTCTCATTAGTTGTTAGTATAGGTCTTCATCTTAACAAAGTCTCATCTAAGATGACAGGTTTACAAGCAGGTCAAGTGTCTGCACCTGCACCTGATTAGTGTAGTTAATTCCTTATTTTCTTCATCTCCTATATCATTGTACTGAGTTTGAGCAAACCTTAAGCTTGAATCAGACTACTTTTAACAATCTTCCACCTCACATCATAACTGACTGAGGTGCCCCTTCTTATTAATAGTATGTCATTGTTAATGTTATCATAGTATTGTTTTTCCTTTTTTATAACAGCAATAGTATATTACAATACACTACTTTACTACTTTACTACTAATATACAATAGTATATTAGTTTATATTTTATTATGTATCCATCACAGGTCTGTGTGAATCTGCAGCTTCACACCTTCCCAAGCTGGAGACATTTTCCTTGGCTGAACAATGACACAGCCTTAATATACCCTTATGCATCTCTTTTTATTTGATATATTTTCGTGTGAATTATCTGGTTTCATGCATTCTATTCATTCTAGGCACGGTCGTCATGCCACCTATGTTTCATTGTTAATACCAGTTTACAGGTTGTTAACCTTCCTATTATCTCCTATTATCATGCTTATCACTAGATAAGCTCTGCTTTAATTTAAGTTAACCTTAATTTAACCTTTTGTTTATTCCACTTCATTCCTCTTTCCATGCTTTAAAATATTACAACTCTTGTGTATGCTTTGATTTCTTTTTAGCTTCCTTTTCAGTATTTATTTCTGCTTGGAGGGTTTCTTATAATTTAGTTAATGCATTTTCCCTCCCACGTGGGACATTTAGGTTTTCTTTGGATTTCTCCATCTATATGCACTAATTTGTCCGGCACCTGGACATTTCTTTTCTGACCACTGCTCGTCAGCAGTGAGTTTTGAAGCTTCATCACCCATTTTAATCCTTTTAATTTTAATACTTTACAACTACACAACTGCGGCACCTTCTCTGGCACGAGAATCAAGAGTGGTAGTTGACACGGCCTTCTACTTTCAAGCTATTCTTGAAAGCGGTGTCATCTTTACGTGATAAAACACGACCCGTTTCTCTCTTTTCACCAGTACTTGGGTGGCCAACAGCAAACAAAATAGTGGAATAGTTCAGCCTCCTTATTGTGCTGTAAAATCAACTTATTCCACCAACAAAAATGAAACAACAACCTTTTCAACGCGCACTACGTCTTACGGACCAGGTTTATCTAAAATAGCTTCCAGCCCTCTTTCAGGCGAGCGTTTACTTCTAGAAACCCTACTAAAATAGCTTCCAGCCCCTTTTTCAGGCGAGCGTTTACATTTAGAAATCCCCCTAAAATAGCTTCCAGCCCCTTTTTCAGGCGAGCGTTTACTTTTAGGAATGCTACCAACCCCTCTGGGCGAGCCTAGACGTTTTACGCGAGGTGTCTGAGTGTTAATATTCACCTGGTTGCTGCCGGTCTCTCAGGTCAACCTCATCGACCCCCACCGCCGTGGACCACTTATACGAACGCTGGCCAGAACCCGAATTCACGTCTCTGGACTTTATCCTGTACCTAGACAGGAGCTGTCGACAGACTTCAGCGCGGGCTTCTCACGACGTCGGGGCTCGATGAGGCTTTCCTGTGGGGTCACACAAAGGTCGCTGTGTCCCATCCGGCTCGAAGGACCAAAAAATGTCAGGAGTTTTCCTGTATTGCAACCCAGGTTGGAATAAAACGCTCAGACAGGTTACCGTGTACACGGGGAGACTCAGAGAGACTCTCCTTTGCAGCATAAAGAAGTAGTCTTTTATTGAAAGCACATACAGGAAGTGATACAGGAAGAGATAAAATAGCTGCTGCGTGCAGACGCCCTGTGGAGTACAGAGTGTAACTTCCCCATTTGGGAGTCTGCACAAAGTGTGACTTACTGAAAGAGCAAACATAAACATAAAGAGCAAAAGATAAAGTAATAAAATAATAATAAAGATCCCCAAAATCCCCAAATCCTGAAATCTTTTGACAGTTGTCATATAGGAATATATGTTATTGTTAATTAATAAACAGTATACAGTGGTCCCGCTGTTCATCTGTCACTGCCTCGCTTTTTCGCAGCTTTTTATTACACAGTACAACTTTCAACAATGCGCATTGCATTCTGCAGCCTGATTGACAAATCTCCTCCGTGTCGTGTCTCCTGCGCTTGCCAAGTTTATCATGCTTGGTTTTGATAACCATCACGTCCAATAGAAAAAACAGCACAAAAAACACCCATAACTGTGACCCTCATTCAGAAATAGACACCTGCACCAGGAGGGAAAAAGGCGCACAAAAGTGGCGCGCAGACGAAGACAAAACACGGCATAATAATACTTTTATGTTTTAAAATCTACAAAGGTTTGCACTTTGAGAATCAACTTGTGAGAACTGTGAGTAATGCTCGTGTGTATGACAAAAAGTGTATAAAGTGCGTGGCGAGGGGCTAGTTATTCTGAGAACCCCTGCTGCAATAAATGAAGGACCACTGTATATACTTTCTCTATGACTATTGTTTTCAACCTGTTAACATTTAATATTGTCTTGACAGAGCCAACTGATTCTGCAGCAGAGCATCCCCTGTTGCTTCTCCTGGCTCCCCAGTCCCTGGTCCCTCAGCTCCTGCTGCTGCACCGACAGGTATGTAATTGTAGCAACAGATGTACAGCAAGCACTGATAGCTTTTTGCTCGCTTGAATTCCCTTGCGATTACCTTTACTAAATATCTACAACCAATCTGATTATATCCTGTTTTTTCAATGTTGAAAATGAAAAACTAGTAGTAGCCTTCACATTTCTTTGTGTTGTTTTGTGCTGTTCTGTTTTACACAGAGTAGGACAGCTCCTAGGCGGACGAGGGACGGGTCCCAGGACGGCCATCCTGGAGTCCCTGAAGAGGCCACGCCAGTCTCCAATTGAGCATTTCCTCCTCAGCCTTGTTCCTGCTCTGGAGAGCATGCCGCCTCAGACGAGAGAATTTGTCAAATTTCAAATTTATAAATTAGTTTTTGAAAACAGCACAGCTGTGTTAAATTTGGAAACACTGGACCCTAGCAATCAGTAGTTTTCTGATGAGGCAGCAGGCTCTCCAGGGCAGAAACAATGTTCTTATTTTTCTCCTCCTTCTCCCTGAGGCTCTTCCACTTTAAGCTGGGTCCTTTTTATTCCTGTCTCTCTGTAAATAGTTATATTTTATATATTTATGTTTAATGTTATTCTGTTTGAGAATTTTAATATTATTTGAAATAAATTTTTGTAATGACTAATGTCTCAGTTCCACTACACGCAAATATTGGCACACAACTTGACATATGTAGAATTTATTTCATATTATACTAATGACAAAATATACTAATATATATGAACATAGTGAAGACCAATTATTTAAGAGAATAAAGAGAGGTTAGTTTATTTTGGAGGCAAGCTCCGTTAATTAAGAAAATTTTAAAAAAGGCAGGAATGCTCTTTAGAGGTTTGTGGGTGGCTCAGAGCTGTTGTGGGGAAGTTGCTGGGACTTCAAATGGGCTATTCTTTTGGCTGCCAAGATGCTGCTCCCTTCGCCGAAAAGTGGGCCATGAACTTCTCCCTCACCAGGACAGCCTCTCTGTGTCACGGGTTGCTTAGAGGATCCACTCGCAGGACTCCTGAATAGCGTTCAAACAGAGACTGTTTATTACAGATCTTCACCAAGTGTATGTACAGACAGTGCGGGGTTAGTGCTATATACAAGACGTGAGAGGCAGGGGTCCAGGGCTCCAGGGAAAACGGGGAAATCGCGCTCACTTCAACCTCTCTCTTCTCCACTAGCGACCAGTCACTCCTTCCACACTCCACACGAGGAAACACGGGGACGGGTCCGGGGAATCTAGGAACAAAGAAACACTCATTAAGTCTCTGAGATGGAGGCACAGGAAACTTGAGCTAGACGTGTACTGACAAGAGCCTTCACAACAATCCAGCGTTGAACAGCTGATCTCCTCCTTGTAATATACCAGCTGGTCTGATGAGGCCCAGGTGTGCACAATCCGGGAAGGCGTGGACCGAGGGCGTGAACCCGCCATGAGTTCCGCCCCGGCAAAACAGGGGAGAGAAGGGGAGAGGGAGAGAGAGAGGAAAAAGAGAAGAGAAGGGTGGCTAGGAGTGGAGAGATTCTGATCAGTGCCTTGCCGATCCTGCAGGTCGTGACAGTACCCCCCCCTCCCCCAACGGGAGCTCCCTGGCGACCCCCAGGCTTCTCAGGGTGAGCCTCATGGAACCGCCGAACCATGGCCCAGTCCAGCAGAGCCGCCCGCGGGATCCAGGAATGCTCCTCGATGCCATAGCCCTCCCAGTCCACAAGATACTGCAGGCCATGACCCCGGCGCCTGACGTCCATAATCCGAGTCACGGAGAAGGCCGGATGGCCAGCGATGACCCGGGCGGGTGGAGGGGGTCCGGAAGGAGGGCACAGAGGACTGGAACAGTGGGGTTTGAGTTGTGAAACATGAAACACATTGTGAATACGCATGGTCCTTGGGAGCTTGAGATGCACAGAAACGGGGTTAACAACGGAGTCTACTTCGAACGGTCCAATGAAGGTGGGGGAGAGCTTGCCGTAGCCTCCACCAGTGTATCAATGTGAGCGTGAATGAATAATGGCATTGTAAAGCGCTTTGGGTGCCTTGAAAAGCGCTATATAAATCCAATCCATTATTATTATTTGTGATTCTGTTCTGAGAGGTACATACCGGGTCGAGAGCCAAACCTTCTGTCCAGGTGAGTAGGCCGGAGCCGGGGTCCTGTGGTGATCTGCCAGCTGTTTGTTTCTGTCTGCCGTCCGAAGAAGGGCAGCTCTAGTGGCCCGCCATGCGCGCTGACACCGCCGCAGGTGCTGCTGAACAGAGGGCATAAAGTGCTCACCTTCGATTGCAGGGAACAGGGGAGGTTGGTACCCCAGGGAGGCCTCGAACAGAGAGACGCCTGTGGCCGACGAGGTAAGGCTATTGTGAGCGTACTCCACCCACATCAGTTGCTTGCTCCAGGTGGTCTGATTAGTGGATGTCAAGCAACGGAGAGCTGCTTTGAGTTCTTGGTTGGCCCGTTCTGCTTGACCGTTGGTCTGTGGATGAAAACCTGACAAGAGACTGACCTGGGCCCCTATGGGATCCTCTGAGGTGGTGAATTGGCGGGAAAGGGCATTGGGTTTCACGTTCCGAGAACCGGGCCTGTAGGTGATGGTGAAGCAGAATCTGGTAAAGAACAGAGCCCGCCTGGCTTGTCGGGCGTTTAGTCGTTTCGCCGACCGGATGTATTCGAGGTTCTTGTGGTCAGTCCATACCACAAAGGGTTCTGTTGTGCCTTCTAGCCAGTGGCGCCATTCCTCCAGGGCGAGTTTGATTGCCAGCAGCTCCCTGTCCCCGATGTCGTAGTTCTGCTCTGCAGGAGAGAGACGACAGGAGAAGTACGCACAAGGGTGGAGCTTACCCTCTAGTTGCTGGGAGAGAACGGCTCCGACCCCTACATCCGAGGCGTCCACTTCTACAATAAACTGCCGCTTGAGATCCGGTTGCCGGAGGATGGGAGCCGATGTGAAGCGCTTCTTTAGCCGGGAGAAAGCCTCCTGAGCTTGATCATCCCAGCACAAAGGCACCTTAGGGGAAGTTAAACAGGTTAGTGGCAAAGCAATCTTGCTGTAGTCACGAATGAATCTCCGATAAAAGTTGGCAAAACCGAGGAACCGTTGAAGCTGCTTACGGTTAGGTGGAGTGGGCCAGTCCAAGACTGCTTGTACCTTAGCTGGATCGGTTCTTAAAACGCCCTGTTCGATGATGTAGCCCAAAAATGACACAGTACTCACATGAAACTCGCACTTCTCCCATTTAACAAACAGGCGATTCTCCAGGAGACGTTGCAGGACTTGTCTGACGTGGCGTACATGATCAGAGAGAGAGTGGGAGAAGATGAGGATGTCGTCAAGGTACACAAACACAAAACGATTGATGAAATCTTGGAGAACATCATTGACTAGACCCTGAAACACAGCGGGAGCATTAGTTAGTCCAAACGGCATGACCAAGTATTCAAAATGGCCCAGGTGCGTGTTGAAGTCTGTTTTCCACTCGTCTCCCTCTCTTATCCTGACTAAGTGGTAAGCATTTCGCAGATCAAGCTTAGTGAAAATGGTCGCCCCCTGCAGGAGTTCAAAGGCGGAGGATAAGAGTGGCAGAGGGTATTTATTCTTAATGGTAATGTTATTGAGGCCCTGGAAATCAATACATGGCCGAAGGCTTTTATCCTTCTTAGTAACGAAAAAGAACCCGGCAGCCACGGGGGATGAAGAGGGGCGAATCAATCCCTCAGCCAAGGATTCATTAATGTACTTCTCCATACATTCACGTTCAGGCTGAGAGAGACTGTATAAGCGACTAGTGGGAAGAGGTGCACCTGGGAGCAAATCAATACTGCAGTCGTACGGGCGGTGAGGAGGAAGAGAGCGGGCTCGGTCCTTACAAAATACTTGCTTGAGATCATGATACTCTGACAGAATGGCTGAAAGGTCAGGGGGCTCTTGTGGTAGTGGGTTAGATGCTTTTACGGGAGTAGCTGCTTTTAAACAGGTCATGTGACACTCCTCCCCCCACCCCAGAACCCTCTCCTCCTTCCAGTCGAGTACGGGGTTATGCTGGTGTAACCATGGAAATCCTAGCACTAGGGGTGTGAGATGAGCTTGAAAGACATAAAACTGTAACATTTCAGTGTGATTCCCAGACAGAGTTAGGGACACGGGTTCTGTAACCTGAGTTATGTCGGGGAGACGCTAACCATTTAAAGCGGTGACCTGTAATGAGTGGGGCAATGCTTGTGTGTAAATCTTGAGTTTGAGAGCCAGGGAAGCATCCATGAAGCTCTGCTCCGCCCCGGAGTCAATCAGCGCCTGAAGGGAGTGAGAGGCAGAGTGGACAGTCACTTTAGCAGCTAGCATGAAGCGTGGAGGAGAATGTGAAAAGGAGACCTCGCCCACCCGTATCCTCCTTTCTACCGGCGGGCGAGATCTTTTGGCCGTGCTGGACAGACCTTGGCGAGATGGCCCTTGCGGCCGCTGTAAAAGCACTCACCGGACCTCCATCTGCGTGCTCTTTCCTCCGGGGAAATTTGGGAGCGTCCGATCTGCATGGGTTGCTCATGCTCGTCGCCGCGGTCAACCTCCTGATCGCTACTTCCGCTTCCGCTGGAAGCTGTCTCCGCTCGCCCCACGGGCCTCTGGGAACTGTAGTTGCTGGCACGGCGACGCGCCCTCAGATGTTCATCTACCTTAACACATAAGGTGATTACTTCTGACAGGGTCTTGGGCAGCTCCCTCATTAATAGTTCACCCTTGAGTTCATCACAAACATTGTTTAATAAGGTACTTATCAGCGCAGGCTGCCCCCATCCAGTCTTCTCAGCCAGTGTCCAAATCTCCACAGAGAAGTCCGCCATACACCGTCTTCCTTGTTTTAAGTTCAGCAAACGGTGGCCCGCTGCTTCTGCTCCAGTGCCCCTTTCAAACACACTTTTAAACTTTGAGAGAAAATCAGCATAGGTAATCTCCGGGTTGGTTCGTAACACTGCTTGAGCCCAATTTAAGGCTTGACCGCGGAGTAACTGAACGAAAAAGGCTATCTTTGCTCCATCACTTTCATAAGTTCGCCGCAGCTGCCTAAACTGCAACGTAATCTGTGTTAGGAAACCAGCACACTTGTGGAACTCACAAGCGAATGGCTCCAGTGACGGTAGAGCTCGTTCCGGGGGCTCCGTGGAAGCGGGGGTTGGTGGCGTGGAGAGTTCCGGGGCTGGCGGCTGTGCAGGAGCAGACGGGGGAGGCATAGCGGGACCTGGCAGAGGTATGTGCTGAGCAAGAGCCTGAGTGAGTGCGAGCAACTGATGGTTAATGTGTTGCAGCATCTGCTCGTGTTGCTCCAACAAGGCTTCTGGAGAGGGGGTTGCTGAGCTGAGTCCGCTGGATCCATAGTATGGCTGGATTGTTACTGTCACGGGTTGCTTAGAGGATCCACTCGCAGGACTCCTGAATAGCGTTCAAACAGAGACTGTTTATTACAGATCTTCACCAAGTGTATGTACAGACAGTGCGGGGTTAGTGCTATATACAAGACGTGAGGGGCAGGGGTCCAGGGCTCCAGGGAAAACGGGGAAATCACACACGCGCTCAGTTCAACCTCTCTCTTCTCCACTAGCGACCAGTCACTCCTTCCACACTCCACACGAGGAAACACGGGGACGGGTCCGGGGAATCTAGGAACAAAGAAACACTCGTTAAGTCTCTGAGACAGAGGCACAGGAAACTTGAGCTAGACGTGTACTGACAAGAGCCTTCACAACAATCCAGCGTTGAACAGCTGATCTCCTCCTTCTAATATACCAGCTGGTCTGATGAGGCCCAGGTGTGCACAATTCGGGAAGGCGTGGACCGAGGGCGTGAACCCGCCATGAGTTCTGCCCCGGCAAAACAGGGGAGAGAAGGGGAGAGGGAGAGAGAGAGAAGAAAAAGAGAAGAGAAGGGTGGCTAGGAGTGGAGCGCCTTGCCGATCCTGCAGGTCGTGACACTCTGGAGGAGTTGTTGGCTGCTACACGACCCAGGCCTTTTTTGAAAATTAACCTGTGATAAGACATAGCATATCAAGATAGAATTGTTATTATCACATAACTAAAGATGAACCAAACTGTTCACAATTTTATCTAGCTCTCAGTTTTAAAAAAGGCTGGTGACCCCTGTTATAGAGTCTGACAGCTGCAGGGATTATATACAAATATTCAACTGGTTCTTGGACCTCTTCTCAACCCATGTTTGGAGCAGGTCAGCTTTGGCTACTGTTTTCACAGTTGATTATGAATCTGACTGATTATGCTTTTAACACTTAAATACTACATAAGTTTGTCTGCAGGAAGAACATAACATAAAAATGACAGTTTTGGTGGCATCAGTGACTTTACGTAGCAGTCTACTTGATATTCTGCATCAATGCTAGCTGTATGGATTTTGCAGCAAGGGTAGGTTTGTGTACAAAAATTTTGTTTTATATACTTTTATTATTCAAAACAACACAAATCATTTAAAAAGCTCCTAGCTCATTAGGGAAAGGCAAAGACAAAATTAAAATGCACTGAGGTTAACTTCTTATTTATATACTTTTTTATGAAAAATAAATCACTTATGCCTATATGTTTTTGTAACCGGTACATCCAAAATCTATATCTGGCCATATATACTTTAAAATATGACTTATTTAAATGATGTAAGTGGATGCAGACCTTCATAAAGGTATGCAATAACTACAAGCTAAAGGCCCTGAATCTAACAGTTCAGTAGTACTTTTGACTAAAAAAAAGTTCTTCTTATCAACTGTGAAACTGTAAAACTGCCTTTCTCCAGACCAAGAATAGCAGTTTTAAGAGAAGAAGAGAGGTTGCTGTGTTTGAGTGGGCTGAGCCAGCTGATAGCACACAGCGCTAATATATGTTGACAGTCAGCTCTTCCCTGCATAATTGACTCCACCTCTCCCATTAGCGCAGCTCTGTTTGGCTCCCCAGGGCATGTGTTAGAACAAATTTGAGGAGTGTCATATTGCACGCATTTCAACAGGGCCAACAGGGTTAGACTCACATTAGTGTAATGAATCAATCTGCTTTGCTAATGGCTGATCTAACTCCATTAGCACAAGGAGCCATTTGAGGCGTCAGATTCCACCAGGGAAGGAAGATATCACCTCATCTGTAAAATAACGATATTATTAATAAAGGAAAATGATAAAATGAACAAGCTAGAGGAATAAGTAAATGAACTTCAACAGCTATGACATTCAAATAATAGCAATGCAAGAACATCATTTTTACCTTTGTTGTTTTTTTAATTGTTTTTTCTTCTTTTTTAATTAATTAATTTTTTACAACAAAATAGATAAATACATAATTAGTAGTGACTTTCTGAGTGCTGACTTTTCTGAATCTGAAAGACAGTCAGTTGGTAGTATTTATATAGTAATATTCAACATGTCATACCAAACAAAAAATAATATCTGATTTAGCTCAAGGACTGGTTCGACTGGAAATCAAAATCAGTCATTTGTGATAATCAAAATTCCTCAAACACTGCTGACAAATGGCAGTGATGGGTACTTATAGCATATGAATGGAGGCAGATTACTGGGAGAGATTCAGTCTTTGCAGGTTAACTGATATGGAAAGTATGACAGGCTGTCGGCAAGCAGTTGATAGCCACCTGCTGATCCATCAGCACTGTTGTTATGTTTTAAACCTATCTACCTGCTTTGCACAAATATTTGACGAGTGAACTTCTCTTATCCACAATCTTTGCACATTAAACCCACATAGTGTTTTGAAAATGGGATGGGTGCTAAAGTCGCTTTAAGATTTGTAAAGTAGAGTAGTAGACTTTTATACATCTTTAAAACCTTCTGCAGGACATTTTAAAATACATTTTGCTGAGAAAGAAAGAACTCACTCAGTGACTTCCACACAGGAGCTGATTAATCATCACTTAACTGCACAACTGCATCTACAAAAAAAACAATCTCAATGCATCAGTTCTATCAAATTTTAGGCCAATCTCTAAACTCCCCTTCCTGTCCAAAATCCTGAAAAAATTGTCTTTCTTCAGCTCCAGGCCTTTCTGGAAATTAATGACATCTCAGAAACATTTCAGTCTGGTTTCAAAGTGCTACATAGCACTGAAACTGTGCTTTTAAAAGTTCTTAATGATATTTTATTAATTGCTGACTCTGGTAACTCTGCCATTTTAGTGCTTTTAGATCTAAGTGCAGAATTTGATACAGTAGATCATGGGATTCTCTTCTCAAGACTGGAGAGCTGTGTGGGTATTAAAGGAACTGCACTTGAATGGTTCAGATCCTATTTAACTGATAGAAGTTTTTCAGGTTCGGTGGCTCTTCATCCACATCCACCCCCCTTACATGTGGGGTCCCTCAAGGATCTATCCTGGGCCCAGTACTCTTTTCCCTTTACATGCTCCCATTAGGCTCTATTTTCAGGAAACATGGAATCTCATTTCACTGTTATGCCAATGATTCTCAAATTTACTTTCCTCTTAAAAAGAATTCTACATTTGTAATTTATCACTTTTTATTATCCCTTTATTAGATGAAAGTGATTTAAAATGATCCTATGCCAGTTTCAATCTGTGTACTGTTCTACAGAATGCCATCCATCCATCCATCCATCCATCCATCCATCCATCCATTCGTCAAAGTCATGGTACAGTATGCCATGTTGGTTCCTTTTCTGATTGCCAAACCTATGTTTCTCTCTGACTAAGTGTTTCAGTGTTGCAATGTTGTTGACCTGTGGATGGACACTGATTATGTAATTGATTTAATGGATTAAATGGATGAATTATCAGTCATTAATAATTGAAGTCAATCATCTATGGTCCATTAACTGTTAGTAAATGGACCATAGATAATGGACAAATGATAATAATCAAATAAACCTCTGATAATTTTTTGCATGAAATTCATATATCTTGCTTTGGGTCACTTTTTACATCACTATGAGTCATTAATTAATTGTGCATTACATAAGCACATGTACCTTCATAGACATTTAAAAGCTCTGGTGTAAAATGCTAATCAATGAACTCAGAGATGCTGACAGGTGTAGAATAAAAAAAAAGTTTATTTGTACTCAGTATGTAACTCTGTTAGCTCCATACACAACTATGTTACATACATGTGTCTTTTGGTGTGTATGTAAGTTTGAATGGTCCTTGGAATCATCTTGATATTACACCAGTAATTAAATATCAAATAATCAATCTATCTGATACCTTGACATGTTCTCCATAAACTGATCTCCCTCTGAGTCTTAAGGTTGCTTATATAAATCTGCAAATAGCAACATTCATTGATAATAATAATAATAATAATAATAATAATAATGATAATAATAATAATAATGATAATAATTATACGGTAACCTTAAATCTTAACACTTAAAGTACCAAACACATATTATTAAGACAGAATATTTCTGTCTTAAAATTAGTAACTTAAATTTAACTAATAATGTTTCTCCTAACATAAAAGCATTGACATAAAGATATCATGTCTTTCCACTTAAAGATTCCTAAGTTTTCTGATTCCTCTGAACCAACATAGTCTCACAGCAGGTTTACAGGATTTCTCCAAACCTTGTTTTAGTGTGACTTTCCAGTTTTCCATCCATCACTGCTACTGTCTTTCTGACAAGAGTTCTGCCAATTGCCATGGTCTCAGTAGTTACTTCTGATGATATCAACAGCTGCAAATATTGTCTGTTCCTTCTCATCTCTCCCTCTTTTGGAGAATACAACTGATGCAAGCACACCAGCCTTGTTGTTGCTTTGCTTCAGCATTTCTGCCTCTGATTAGAGCTTTATCTGAACATTTTGGAATCAGTTTTTTTTTTAATGAGTGGAGAGCGGTGTGAATTTTTCATCCCATGAGCAGTTTGGCTGGGCTCATGCCAGTCCGTGTTGTAGGAGTTGCACTATATTATAGGCATAGCATAGCATATTAATGCTATGCTATGCCTTTTTCTTGGTGGTTATGTGGATTTGATTTGACATGCTTGGTGTCACAGACTCTACAAAAGTCTTTCCTCCTGTCACTGTTATACTATTGACTGTTAGTTAGGTAACTGCTCTGGGATTCTAAATCTTGCAAATTTAAGTATATGAATAAGTTGATCTGTGTGTAACGGCAAGATTTCCAAATAAGATGAGCACGTGGTATTTATCTTTGTATTCAGATGTCTTTTCTTTTGTGGTTGTTGGTTGTAATTGCTCCCTAAGTTGTGCTCTCTTGTTTTACTGGGAAAAGTCAAATGTCTCAACTTTGTGTTTGACGTCAGCTTTAGCACATTTTGACAAACTCTGATGTCCATCACGTTTGCACCCCATATGCTGTCTCTCAAAATGCAACACGCTGTCAGTGTGTGCTCCCTCACACTTTGACAAATAGTTACTCACTGGAAAATAGTCTTTAACTTTTTCTGGGATGCTTCTCACATCCAAACACATTTTCTCAGTTTTCATACGAAACTAATTAAAGAAGCTGGTCATTTTCTCATTTTCTTTGTGCTTCTGACAGCATCCACTCACACTTCCAGCTCCTTAAACGTCATCTCGCAATAACACTAAATACGTATCATTATAACTCTAAAATGTAATACTGTGACAATAGGTGGATTTTGTTCCCTGTGGAGAGAACTAGAGTAGTTTTCTACTCTTTTTTCCAGCTGTCTAAGGATTGAGGCTTATCTAAGTCTTTGAAATAAAGCAAATTTCCCTCTGCTTAAAAAAAAGAATAAAAAAGTTGAATAAAACAAATAATGACAGAGCCCTTTAAAATAGTAAAACTAGTATTACCACTAATCATTAAAAAATTATGAAGCTCAATGAGTAACCATACTGAAGCAAGAAAATACTCTTTCTGCCATTAAACAGGAAACAGCAGCATATCAATTCCAGATATCCAACCTCCTTTTATTCCGAATCCCCACATACCAGGCGGCCAACCACCACCACCACCACCACCTGCCTCCAAATGTACTATCCCCATCCTCCCCCTTCTCATCTCACCCTCACTCTGTCCCTGCCCCCATCCCCAAATCAAAACTAAACCAATGCCTTTCTTTCTTTCTTTCTTTCTTTCTTTCTTTCTTTCTTTCTTTCTTTCTTTCTTTCTTTCTTTCTTTCTTTCTTTCTTTCTTTCTTTCTTTCTTTCTTTCTTTCTTTCTTTCTTTCTTTCTTTCTTTCTTTCTTTCTTTCTTTCTTTCTTTCTTTCTTTCTTTCTTTCTTTCTTTCTTTCTTTCTTTCTTTCTTTCTTTCTTTCTTTCTTTCTTTCTTTCTTTCTTTCTTTCTTTCTTTCTTTCTTTCTTTTTCTTTCTTTCTTTCTTTCTTTCTTTCTTTCTTTCTTTCTTTCTTTCTTTCTTTCTTTCTTTCTTTCTTTCTTTCTTTCTTTCTTTCTTTCTTTCTTTCTTTCTTTCTTTCTTTCTTTTTATCTGCAGATTCTCAGACAATGCCTGGAGGATCCTGTAGCCTAATCTCCCCCAATCCCTCCCGTCCCCTTTATCCCAATTTTAAAGAATGTTTGAAAGGGTGACACTGAACACTAAAAAAAGAAAAAAAGTGTGTGAACATTAACCAAAGCATATATTTTCTAGTATAAATTAAAATTTCTATTTAGCTTAAATCAAAAGAATATAAAAGAATATAAACACTAAATAGAACAACATTTCTAAAATGTAAGAAACCAAAATTGGATTTTGACTGTCTAATGTTGTTTTTACTAATGTGTTTCAAACAGGAGGGTACAATGTGTTACTAAGCATTTACTTCCTTAATAGTCTACTTAATACATAAATGCTTTATAATAATAATAATAATAATAATAATAATAATAATAATAAATGCTTGTTACTTAACTATATATTATTAACAATATCTATATGATGCTTTTATAATTTATCCATTAATAAATCAGTTCTGAAAACAAGGTTATCTGGATGCTTTCACAGTTACACAGAGTCAACACATTTGTTTCTGTCAGCAGTAAAGAAAAATAAAGAAGACTCAAAAGTCAAGTTGACAAAATAACAACATTTCTGTGTTACAGTGTGACTCTTGAGTGTCACATGGGCCCACTCAGAATTGGGAAGAGTATTATGTTTAAAACACTTTATTCCTCCCATTGCTGTGAAAGATTATACTAGTTATCCCATCAAAGTTGAGTAAAAACTCCATTCTTGTGTGTTTAAGCTCTTGCATAGGAGGTCAATAAGACTCTGCCTCTGCTTACAAGACTGGGCCGGGTGTAATCTCGCTGAAGTTACATTAATTAAATGGTAAGCTGCTTTAGCAATACGTCCCTAAAAAGAACTTGGCTGATAATATACTTAAAGCATTTGCAGGCTGTTTGTTTCAAAGCCAGCTGACGTTTAGCCATGCGGCTCACGTACAACGGTTTAAAACCTTCAGCTTAAGCTACAATGAGCGAGCTGCGGCTGGCAGCAGAAGTGAAATTCGAATTGTCAAAAGGAAACATATTTGTCTGAGCATGCTTGAATTATGACACTGGCAGTCTACTTATGAAAAATTAAAATGTGGCAAACTTTGGCCCTTTTCATTGATGATTCTATAGAACTGGTGAATATTATTCAAATTTTTAAATGTTTTTTAACAAAAAATCAGAATATATTTTCAAGATGTTTATTGGTAGTTATATAAGATCTAACAGGGTTTTTGGCAGCGCAAATGATTTGTTGTAGGATGCATGGAAAAAGTGTAATGCTCCTTTTGAAACTTGTTTGTAAGACAGCATAAATCTCTTTAACCACCTATACACATCATGCTCTCCAAATTCAAGTTGTGCTGAATTCAGTGTTGTAGATATCAGGTTAAATTATGGTAATAGCAAAAATGAACTAACCTTACAGAACTATGATACCATATTTCACAAAAAGGAAATTCATTTTAGTTATTCACTTTATTTTCTAATACAGAAAATTTAAAATACATAAAAAACACTTGAATATATCAGTTGTTGATGCCTTTTTACTGCACCACATTATGTGGCTTTATGCTTTATCACATTTAACACTGCTGTATTTAGTATTTAACTTTCTGAATATTTTTTAAATAAAACTAGATGAATAAATATGATAGATGCTTTTAAAATAAATTACATGAAATCCAGTTACAAAATTAGCTTTTTTTTTTACATTAATGTTCCAAGAAGAACATAACAAACAGTATTGCCTTTAATCGACTATAATACAATAGACAATGGAATGCATAATTCATAATCTGTTTTTTCATCACACAAACTTACTAAATACATTTTTTCAACAAAAAGCAACTTTATACTGTTAGTTTACGATGCATTAGTGAAGCATATTATGACGTGAGTTCTGTAATTTAGTGTTTTTATTTTTATCCTACACAGATTAATCTCCCCAAAATGAAGGATGTGTATGTATGAAAAATCTGTCATTATCTGATGTCTATCAGCTCTCCAATAACTATTGTTGGCGCTTTGCTGTAATTAAAAGAATTTGTGCCGGGAATTCCTGCTCTAACTTATGGAAGTCTGCTTAATTAAGCAAAGTGGAAGTAGATAATCCTTCCAACCTACTTGAAAAAAAATCTGCTATTATAAAGTGGAAACCAATCAATTCCACACCAATACTGAAAAACAGAGTGACAGAGTATATTTTTTCAATAAAAGGACAGAATTGTGGCACTGGACCCCTGCCTGCATCTCCAGACCTTGCCCTCGATCAAATATGAGCCTCACAAATCAATTTTACACTTGATCGCAACCCTGTGCCCTCCCTCTCACAGGCCCTCCCCTCCAATTAAGCGTACACATTAACATATATATGATATCAGTAGTAAACATCACTCAGTTGGTAATTCACAAGCACCGCTGGATAATAGGAAGGCTGAACACCTATTAACCCCAGCCAACAGCACAGAGGAGAGCTGGGAAATTCCCCGATCGTCTCCCAGAAGAGAGAGCAGGGAGGCGGAGACAACAAAAGCCTTTGATGATCCTCGAGAGGTTGTTGATGGAGGAAATGTCACTGGTAAACTGTGTTTGCTGTGTGTGTGTGTGTGTGTGTGTGTGTGTGTATGTTTCTGAAATAACACCGAGGAACCCATGGGACATCAATGCTTTTGTCTGTAGAAACCCTTGTTTTATATGTGGCTGTAACTCAGAGGTCTAACAGTGTGCAAAGCTGATTGGAGGTAAAGCTGGTTCTGTGTAAGGAGCTGTATTGCTGTGGTCGGTTTCTGACAGTCTCCACTGTCTCTTCGTTGTAGGAATACGAGTGAAAAGTGAGACCACATCAAAGGGTACTATAGTTTGTGGACCTTGTTGGTAAAGTAATTTTTGATGTGATGGGTTTTGTTTGCTGCAAGTGGAGCTAAGATGCTTGGAAATGTTGTAGGTTTGTCACACTACCTCCAACAAAGGTCTCTGGTTTGGTTTCTAGAATCCTTCCATACTCCAAAGACATGCTTGTTAGATAACTGGTGATTCTTTAAAGTGGCTTTAGATGTGAGAATACAAAGCTCTCTTCTTCTTTTCGTGTTTTCCATATCACTTTTTAAAAGTGAAGTGGACTCAGCTCAGGCTGCTCATAAACAACAAAATTTCTGATTGTTGGTAGGCTTTCACAACCCAGCATCAAGAGAACTTTTCTCAAAATAGTTTTAACATGTGTGGACATCTATTCACCTTTATTCACATCAAGCAGTAAAAATTAGAATAGTACATATGTAAATGTGACAGGCAAAAACTGCGTCTGATGTTAACAAATATTTGTTATTTTGCTTCTTGTCCAGAAAACAACAAGCATTTCAATACCAATTATAAATGCCTAGATCATTGATCAGATGTCAGTAAACATATAAAGTTACATTTAAATAAATACTTTAAAAAATTGTTGAGCACAAAAAGTTTTTGAATACTACACGAAGCAGAGCCTGCAAGCTCTGCAAGCTCAATGCACACAATTCAAGCTACACTGTAGGATGCACACTAATATGTGTTACTCTCCTCACCTCCTACCATTATCTCACATTAGTCAAATTTACACTTAGTTGATTGGTTGTAAGATGCATTATTTATGGGCGCCTTATCTGTTGTGGAGACCGTTGCTAAAAAGCCCATGCTTTTTTAGTACAAGGACCAAAAATTCAAGTATCTAACCACATATTTTAAATTTTAGGCAGGTGGTTCTCTTCTGACATTGCCATAGTAATTTATAGTGCACAGCTAATTATGAACAAGCTGTATTTGAAATAATTCAATTCAATTCAATTTTATTTATATAGCGCCAAATCACAACAGCAGTCGCCTCAAGGCGCTTTATATTGTAAGGTAGACCCTACAATAATACATACAGAGAAAAACCCAAGAATCATATGAGCCCTATGAGCAAGCACTTTGGCGACAGTGGGAAGGAAAAACTCCCTTTTAACAGGAAGAAACCTCCAGCAGAACCAGGCTCAGGGAGGGGTGGCCATCTGCTGCGACTGGTTAGGGTGAGAGAAGGAAAACAGGATAAAAGACATGCAGTGGAAGAGAGCCAGAGATTAATAACAAGTATTATTTAATGCAGAGAGGTCTATTAACACATACTGAGTGAGAAAGGTGACTGAAATGGAAAAACTCAATGCATCATGGGAGTCCCCCAGCAGCCAATGCCTATTGCAGCATAACTAAGGGATGATTTAGGGTCACCTGGTCCAGCCCTAACTATATGCTTTAGCAAAAAGGAAAGCTTTAAGCCTAATCTTAAAAGTAGAGAAAATGTCTGTCTTCTGAATCCAAACGGGGGGCTGGTTCCATAGAAGAGGGGCCTGAAAACTGAAGGCTCTCCCTCCCATTCTACTTTTAAATACTCTAGGAACAACAGTCAAAGGAGCCAAGAGCCTTCCTTCAAAGGAAGAGTACCCAGCCACTGGTACAGATATGTAGATGACACCTGGGTCAAAATCAAGACACAAGAAGTGGAATCCTTCACTGCGCACATCAACGCTGTGGATAAAAACATCAAGTTCACCAGGGAAGACACGAAGGATAACTGTTTGCCTTTCCTGGACTGCGCCGTGCACATTGAAGAGAATGACAACCTCAACATCAAAGTTTACCAGAAGCCCACACACACGGACCAGTACCTCCTCTTTGACTCCCATCACCCTCTGGAACACAAACTTGGAGTAATTAGGACCCTACACCACCGGGCAGAACATGTTCCCTCTAAGACTGAGGGAAAAAAGAAGGAACACACACACGTAAAGGAAGCACTCAAAACATGCGGTTATCCTAACTGGGCGTTCATAAAGTCAGCAAAGAGTCACAGAAAAGAAGATCAGACACCAGCGAGGGAGGATAAGAAAGACAGACGCAACAACGTTGTCATCCCCTATGTAGCCGGTGTATCAGAGAAACTCAGGAGAGTTTTCTCCAAGCACGACATCCCAGTGTACTTCAGACCCAGCAACACACTCAGACAGAAACTGGTTCACCCGAAAGACAAAACTCCAAAACACAGACTTAACAACGTGGTGTATGCTGTACAGTGCAGCGAGGAATGCCCAGACCTCTACAATGGAGAGACCAAACAGCCACTTCACAAGCGCATGGCACAACATAGAAGAGCCACCTCCACAGGACAAGACTCAGCAGTCCATCTGCATCTTAAGGATAAAGGTCACTCTTTCGAGGATGCCAATGTTCACATTTTGGACAGAGAGGACAGATGGTTTGAAAGAGGAGTGAAAGAGGCCATCTATGTCCACTGTGAGCTACCATCTTTGAACAGAGGCGGTGGTTTACGACACCAACTGTCTGCCATCTATAATCCAGTTTTGAGTTCCCTCCCCAGACGCCTTAACGCCCACTCACATCCTGGGCCATCTGACCTCAGGAATTCACATGACAAGGTGGGGCTAGGTTTCACAATGAGCTCACCCGAAACCCTGGCTGATTAGGTCCCACACCTGTTTTCACACCTTGGCTCATGTGATTAGAGGATCACCAGGGGGTCCTTTGTCCCTTTTTGGGGGGATACTCCCACTGGGTTTAAATCTGGGACTCTCGGCCATTTGACCTTAGAACTGAAGAAGCTTCTCGGATGAGAGGTGAAACGTCTTCAAGCAACTTAAAGAAGTCCAGACGCTTTTCTTTGCAAACTCCTTTGACTACGATGACCTGGATGACTGAGAACCTTCACAGACATCTAGGAACAACAATTAATAGTTAAAAAGTATAAAAAGGGCTGATTAAATTCAGTTCTCTCACAAAATGGCATTGATAGACAATGCTAAAGAATTCAGTATGCAGATCATGAAAGGATCTGTTGTGTCTGTACTGTCTTGTGTCTGTGTAGTTCTGTTCTGTCTGGTGTTGTACTGTTTTTGCAGTTTTTGCCGATTGCACTTTATGCGGTCCTGTGTTGTTTGTCTGTTATATGTAGCACCACGGTCTTAGAGAAACACTGTCTCAGTTGATTGTGCTCTGTACCACCACACATACCATACCATACCAGCTTTATTTATAAAGCACTTTAACATAAAACCAGGGTTCACAAAGTGCTGTACATATACAAATAGCATAAGCAGAAATGGTTGAACATT
The DNA here is from genome assembly GCF_013358895.1 of Oreochromis aureus. Classification (NCBI taxonomy): domain Eukaryota; kingdom Metazoa; phylum Chordata; class Actinopteri; order Cichliformes; family Cichlidae; genus Oreochromis; species Oreochromis aureus. The sequence goes on from NC_052947.1 coordinate 5,125,628, forward strand.
TGCACATGGTTGAAGTGACAATAAAGCCATGTATGTCGATCTGAAAAGGTGATGTTAACAGACTGCATACTAATGCTTTTCCAGTTAGTTTTGTCACTCAATGAGTCACGAGAGCGGGTCATTCACAAAAATCAAAACTAACCACTAACCAACATCTTCCCTCAGTCTGACAGAAAGCAATTGGCCAAGCACAAGGTAAGGAGGCCTCAACAATGGAGGCCTCAACATCCTCCATTGTTGTGTTATCTTTGTGTTAGATACAAATGACTTTCTCTAAGGCAACAGTGCTAATCACTCATATTTTTAAATTCAAGATCATAGTTTGTTCTTCTTGTGAGAAATGGATATCTCTACACCAGCTGCATCCATATTTGCAGATGGTGATCTGGTACCAACAACAGTCTGACTACATACAGCGAAGCAAGTTCAACATACCTGTTATCTGGATTCACCTACCCTACCATTGGCAATCTTGTTAATATACCAACAGAAAGAAAAAATCATGGAATAAAGTTGCATCTAAAAAAACAGACTTTTTATGCAACTGAAAAACTTTAGAGCTGAGATGTCAAACTCATTTTACATTGTGGGCCAAGCTACTTTGATCTGTTGTTTCCGGTGAAACGACAGGATAAATGTGTGAAATTACAGACACAGTTTTGGTATTGTCTTTTCCCCCCCTGTGAACCGGATTTTAAAACCAAACAAACATAAATGTATTTAGTAGATGGTGAAAAAAAAGGAACTTTCTGTCATTTAATTGTTTGTCTATTACTTAATTACTTTGGTATAGTATGAATGAGGGGGTTCTTTATTTATAGGAAAGCTATAAAACTTGTGAAAATAAAATTAAAAGTTCAAAATCTATGAACTCCTTCACATTTTCCAGAGCTGTTCAGTAGGCCGGTCTGGAGTCTTTGCCCACCCACCCCACTGGCCCATTGTTGATGTTATCCACTTCTAATTAGCAATCAGTCATTAAGTTGTCAATTTGGAAAAGGAAACAAAAGGTGGCATGCCATTGTGCTGTAACTTTAACGTGGTGGACATTCCCCGTTAACTTCCCGTTAGCCTCCATTATGTGTTTTTAAGCGGACTCTTCACAGCAACTTTCAATTGTGATAGTGTTGTATCTAAAGCAAAAAGCAGCTTTACAGGAGAGAAGAGGGTGTTGGAATGATTTACACCTCACATAAATTTAATCAGCTGGCAGTTCAGTCAAAAAATTCCCATTGGAAATGACTGATTTTTATTACAGTAGCAAAATACAATTAAGGGTTGGCATTTAGGCTCTGAGCTCAATATTCTTTAAAAATATGTTTATGTTGGTAAATATCACCTGGAGCCTACAGTTGTGTGCTGGGGTGATGTAGAAATGCTACTAATAATGATAACTAATAATTAAATGCAAAGTAGAGTAAGGTCACATGCTCAGGATCGAACCATCAACCTTCTAGATACGTAGGTGACCTGCTCTACCTCCTGAACTACATTCACCCCAGCTTTGTTGTTACTTAAACTCTAATAATTAAACAAGTGGAGATTTCACTGGGGATTTAAAACAAACAGCTATTGTTTGAGTGGCCTCTGACACTGAAATGTTTGTGCGACCATTTTATCTTATGGTATCTTATTATCACGAGTCACAGCCACTGAAGGTGCAGTGTATGTTATGATTTTGGATTTTAAAAAGCCCATTAAAGCCCTTGAACTGAACTGATCCTGCTCTTTAGCACAGCTCAGCAGCAGACCGAGCTTGCTGCCTAGTTTTCATACACAGGAGATGAAGAAAAAAACCCCCTGTTGCTCAAGTACTTAACGGATACTTGACTTTATGAAAACATGGAAACCCTGTAATTAAGACATTAGTTTAAAAAAACCCCATTAAGACATCCTTTAAGAGCCCAATTTAAAAATGCCTTGAATACTCTGAATGTGAAAAGTAATGTACTATAAAGTCCTCAACCAGTCCACTAGACTCTAAGCATGCTGCTAATTGCTGAAAATTGAATTGAATTGATGTTTATTTACAGTTTGGATGGACCTTCTCATTTAATGATTTTTCTTTATTTTCATGACTATTTATATTGTAAATTCAGTATAGGTCAGGTGACTGTGGAGGCCAGGACTCCATCACTCTCCTTCTTGGTCAAATACACAGCATGGAGGTGTTGTTAGAATTTATTTAATATTAATTTCTAGTATCAGCTGTTTGCTGGAGTGTACATCACTGTCACAACAGCGTTTGTTTCAGTTCAAAGGCTTTATGGTTTTTCCTATAATACCTGGTGGGGTAGTCAGCCAATTTTTTGTCAGTTCAGTCTTATATATTACGTTTAACCGGAGTGACCACCCGGTCAGCTGGTTAGAGCACTTTTGCAAATATGTAATGTCTTGATAAATGGAGCAGACACTTGAAGTTTACACAGCAACATTCTCGCATGAAAATATCTTAAAATTTTATTTTGTGACTGTAGAAATGTTTAGCTTATTTTAGAGTTTAGACATGTAGGAATGTTTAGTTTGTTTTAGAGTTTAGAAATGTGTTAAGATAGAATGTAGAATTATGGTAGAGACACTGACACTGCCCTGGATATAAATAAAGGCCTGACTGTGTCATGAACTTAGGAGTAGAGCTTAGGAGACCCTCCCCCAGTTTGAACTGTGAAGCTAAGACAGAAAGGAGTTAATGTTAAGTGGAAATTCCTCAGGGCATACCCAGGTGGGGGTCTCAACATTTAACTTGATAACTGTGGTCTGGAGGGGAGATGGTAACTGGTTAACTGATACACTCACACATCCACATGCACACTCACTCACGTGCACTCACATAGACACGCGGGTACGCGCACACACAGGCACTCACGTGCTCGTGCATACACACACAGACATACAGAGTTTCCAGCACACCATGGGGGATTTATGATGGGGTCGCCTCTATAAAGCTGGCTGTGACTAACAAAGGGGTGAAGATTGTTACAGAGGGACACCGGCCTCGTCTTCCCTTCTAGAAGTGCATGCTTAAATGAAGATGAATAAAGATGAATAAAGATTTTGTAAAAATGACTACTGGGTCCGGTGCCATCTCTGGAGGCCCGAGGAATAAAAAAGAACCGGGGTAAAACTGATTTCCCAACATGACCCAGAAAGAGTAATATTTCAAACTCCGCCACTCTGTGTTCCTCCGCCACTGCCTCGTTTGAGTTTTGGACGAAATGGATTCTGGGATATTGCATTTCATCATTTCGATCTGATTGGAGACCAAAACAGCCAATCAGATTTTTTTGCATCCAAATCTGTGATTGGCTGGTTTTGTGGCACAAATATAACGGTGTACAGAAAGAGTTGAGCGCGCACGGACAGAAATGTTGAGAGCGCAAGCAACACATTGCGAGCAAGCGCAAATGCAAAAACTGAGCAAGAGGGGCTGCTTTTGTGTGTGTGTATGGATAATAGCAAACATCCATTCGCTTCCGCTTATCCTTTCCAGGGTCGCGGGGGGCGCTGGAGCCTATCCCAGCTGTCATAGGGTGAGAGGCGGGGTACACCCTGGACAGGTCGCCAGTCTGTTGCAGGGCCAACACACAGGGACAGACAACCATTCACGCTCACATTCACTCACACATTCACACCTGGTGACAATTTGGATTATCCAATTAACCTATCCCCTCAAACTCCATGTCTTTGGACGGTGGGAGGAAGCCGGAGTACCCGGAGGGGACTCACGCAAACACAAGGAGAACATGCAAACTCCACACAGAAAGACCCCGGCCTGATGGCGGAATTGAACTCAGGACCTTCTTGCTGTGCGGCAACAGTGCTAACCACCGTGCCACCGTGCTGCCCCTAATAGCAAACACTGAAATACATTTTTTGCACGCAGCAATGAATTTTGTTCACTCAAATTTAGCTTTTCTTCGCTCAAAATAAACTTTTCCTCAAAATGTGACACTTGGACCTGGAAATGTTTTTTACGTGCGCTCAATTTTTTTTTACATGCGCTCAGAATAGTGGCACAGATACTACAAGCATGCATATTTCCACACATCTTTATTTAATAATGTGTGGAGCAATATCTCTGAAGTCTGACGTCTTGAGTCTCTGGAGCAACGTTATTGTTTGGTTACAGGGTGACGTGAATTTTGCTGTGTGTGCCCGGTGAAAACCTGGCAGAGGATGAAGTACGCATGACTAGGAGTACTTCCTTCTGGGTCAGGGTTATCCTGCTGTGTGGTCTGAATCAGATATTTGATCGCCTAAGTAAGTGTCTAAGTGTCCCAACAGCACAAGAAGGTGGAAGGATTGTTTTGTACTGTGCAGGTAAATTTGAGATATGGAACTGAAGGTCCACCATATCTCAACATCCAGTTTGATGTTCTTGGAGTCTGGGTGGTCGGGTACGGTGAAATCAAACTCTCTCTCTCTCTCTCTCTCTCTCTCTCTCTATATATATATATATATATATATTATAAATATATATGTATAAAAACTAACACCCATCTCGCCCCTGCGGGCGGTTTATCCTTCAAGATCGGGTCCTCTACCAGAGGCCTGGGAGCTTGAGGGTCCTGCGCAGTATCTTAGCTGTTCCCAGGACTGCGCTCTTCTGGACAGAGATCTCCGATGTTGTTCCCGGGATCTGCTGGAGCCACTCGCCTAGCTTGGGAGTCACCGCACCTAGTGCTCCGATTACCACGGGGACCACTGTTACCTTCACCCTCCACATCCTCTCGAGCTCTTCTCTGAGCCCTTGGTATTTCTCGAGCTTCTCGTGTTCCTTCTTCCTGATATTGCTGTCATTCGGAACCGCTATATCGATCACTACAGCCGTCTTCTCCTGTTTGTCTACCACCACTATGTCCGGTTGGTTAGCCACCACCATTTTGTCCGTCTGTATCTGGAAGTCCCACAGGATCTTAGCTTGGTCATTCTCCATCACCCTTGGGGGCATCTCCCATTTTGACCTCGGGACTTCCAGGTTATACTCGGCACAGATGTTCCTGTACACTATGCCGGCCACTTGGTTATGGCGTTCCATGTATGCCTTGCCTGCTAGCATCTTGCACCCTGCTGTTATGTGCTGGATTGTCTCTGGGGCATCTTTACACAGCCTGCACCTGGGGTCTTGCCTGGTGTGATAGACCCCAGCCTCTATGGATCTTGTACTCAGAGCTTGTTCTTGTGCTGCCATGATTAGTGCCTCTGTGCTGTCTTTCAGTTCAGCTTTGTCCAGCCACTGGTAGGATTTCTGGATATCAGCCACCTCCTCTATCTGCCGGTGGTACATACCGTGCAGGGGCCTGTCCTTCCATGATGGTTCCTCGTCTTCCTCCTCTTTCTTGGGTTTCTGCTGCCTGAGGTATTCACTGAGCACGCTGTCAGTTGGGGCCATCTTCGTGATGTATTCGTGGATGTTTCTTGTCTCCTCCTGGACTGTGGTGCTGACACTCACCAGTCCCCGGCCCCCTTCCTTCCGCTTAGTGTACAGCCTCAGGGTGCTGGACTTGGGGTGAAACCCTCCATGCATGGTCAGGAGCTTTCTTGTCTTTATGTCAGTGGCTTCTATCTCCTCCTTTGGCCAGCCTATTACCCCAGCAGGGTACCTGATCACGGGCAGGGCGTAGGTGTTGATGGCCCGGATCTTGTTCAGCTGACTCCTCAGGACTTGCCTGACCCTCTGCAGGTACTTGGTGGTTGCAGCTTTCCTAGCGGCCTCTTCATGGTTCCCATTCGCCTGCGGGATCCCCAGGTACTTGTAACTGTCCTTTATGTCTGCAATGTTGCCTTCTGGTAGTTCAATCCCCTCAGTTCTGACTACCTTCCCTCTTTTTGTTACCATCCGACTACACTTCTCCAGTCCGAACGACATTCCAATGTCATTGCTGTATAGCCTGGTAGTGTGGATCAGTGAATCGATGTCTCGTTCACTCTTGGCATACAGCTTGATGTCATCCATGTACAGGAGGTGGCTGACAACTGCTCCGTTCTGTAGTCGGTATCCATAGCCAGTCTTGTTAATGATCTCACTGAGGGGGTTCAGGCCTATGCAGAACAGCAGTGGGGACAGAGCATCTCCTTGGTAGATCCCGCACTTGATGGTGACTTGTGCTATGGGCTTGGAGTTGGCCTCTAGTGTTGTACGCCACATCCCCATTGAGTTCCTGATGAAGGCTCTTAGGGTCCTGTTGATCTTGTACAATTCTAGGCATTCCAGTATCCAGCTGTGGGGCATTGAGTCATAGGCCTTCTTGTAATCAATCCAGGCAGTGCACAGGTTGGTCAGTCTGGTCTTGCAGTCTTGGCTGACTGTTCTGTCTACCAGTAGCTGGTGTTTTGCGCCTCTGGTATTCTTGCCAATCCCTTTCTGTGTCCCGCTCATGTATTGACCCATGTGCCTGTTCATCTTAGCCGATATGATGCCTGACAGGAGCTTCCATGTAGTACTGATATATATATATATATATATATATATATATATATATATATCAGTATATATATCTATATCTATATCTATATAGATATAGATATAGATATGCATCTTTGGCTCTCAGAGGAGGCGGACGCACTTTTTCTCCTCTCCCTTATCTTCTCTGCTTAGCTCTTATGTCCTTGTCTAGTCTCGTGTTTTCTGTATTACTTTTTCCCTGGAACACTCTCTCACGGTCTGTTTCTAAACCCTAAAAGAGAATTATGGATTTGATCAACTGGTCTCTGAATGCTATTGACAACCTTTTCTCAACGAGAAGTCTGGGCTCGGGAGAGCCCAGACTTCTCTGGGCTCTCCCAGAGAAGGCAGGGAAAGTCCCTCCAGGGACTTTCCCTGCCGGATACACGATGGACGGGTGGCAGACATGGAGGATCGTGTGCCTGGCGGGACTGTCGATCGAGGACGCTGAAGATATCTAACTATTCGGAACCATGATAACAAGGTTCTTGCTGATCGGAGCTGGCTTGGCCCTGGCTTATCGGAGAATTAAGAAAATGGAACCGACTGTTCAACCCCCCCCAAAGCTGCCCGCTGGGATTGAAACGATGGGACAAGGCGCGACTTCTCAGAATGGGCTCACTGAGTGCAGCATGGTTAAGATCTTGGAGAAGCTTACGGCTGCAGTGAATACTCAGAATAACACCTCTGAGCATACATTGGATTACATCAAGGAAAAGTCCACTCAGAACAACACCTCTGAGCGGAAGTTGGATTACATCTTGGAGCAGCTGACTGCGGTCGTGAGGTCTCAGAATCTGCTCTTTGAGCACAAGAATGACAAGACCACAGAGCGCAAGTTTGATAACATCATGGAGAAACTCGCGGCTCTCCAACGGGAGATTGAGAGACCAGTGTCGGAGTGTTAAAGAACAGCTTTGAAATTCTCATGAGCTTTTGCAAAAGAAAAATCACCATCATAATGCAGCTACCCCTTCGGCGCCAGCTGTGGGCTCAAGGCTGGAGCTGAACAAAAACTCCCTGGTAACGACTGTGTTTAGTCTGTTCCTTCCCATTCCATGCAAGGCCACCTGGGTTGGCTGGAAGACTGTTTACTTAGCCTGGCAGGGCGAAGGACACTGTCTCAGCTGAACTATGGACACGCATACACATACATATACTGATACTGATAAGCACTCACTGATGCATCACCCCCCCCTACCCCGGATCCAACGCCTGGTCCAATGCTTACCTCCCACCCAGTGTGGACACCGGATCGGCTGGAGGCGCAATCACAGATTGCAGCGGTCCCAGATCAGCTGTACACACTGGAACACTTTCCAATGTTGCTTGTCTGTGTTTATTGTGTTTATGTTGTGTGGATATCTGTGCCTTCCTGTATTATCCTTTTGTGTTTATACTGTTATCACTACGTGTTGGATACACTGTGTATGTTAACGCAGGTCAAAAGCAAGCCAAACTCAATTTTCATGAGCCAGGAAACTGAGCGTCTTGCTCCTTTATTACGGTCTTCTCGACAGCTTACAATCTTTTACAACTGTGGCTTGAACAGCTCGATGAAAGTGCTGAGTGAAACTAAAAATAAACCAGAAAATAAAATATCCTTTAGCTCTTTGACATGTGAAATAAATGCACAAAAAGAAATATCTAGTGATAGAAAACATGTATCAAAGTTAGTCTTAGCTGCTAAGTAATGATAAACAGTAGTTTTAGCAATCCTCTGATATGCAAATTAGATCGCTAGCGTCATTGCTATGTTAATGAACTATGCTCTAAGCAAAATCCGCTTCTGGGATAAGGCTAATTCCTTGTACAAACACATTCACAAAACGATCTCTAAATCAGCTGTTATAAACATATAAAACAAACTAGAACATGTAATAAACTTACAGCCATTGCTTTTGATGGTGTATATAAAGATTCAGACCACAGGAGATGAAGTTTAAACACAGATAGGCAGGTTTTCTGTACAATGTTTTTTCCCAACTGACTGCAGCTTCTGCTTCCCACAATGCATTGCGAACACAGATTACTCCTTCAAAATAAGATACAGAAAAACTAATGCTGACTGTATAGAATATATTTTTAATCTTTTACTTGGGACAGAACACTCCCCGCCTGGCATTACTGATGCCACTACTACTTTTTATCAGTCACTTCCTTTTTTAAGAGCACAACAACATCCGAAATGGGACGCAGGTAAGTCTTTGAGACTCCCTGGGAAGATGTCCTCACTTCGACATTTCTGACCTTCCTATCACTGCTTGGAAAGGTGGCTGTGATGATGGCCATTTCCTATTCGTTTCTGGGTTCTTGATTTTGTTTCAACAACACAATGTCCCCTGACTGAAGATTGCGGTGTGTTCCATGCCACTTGCGCCTTGATTGGAGGGTGTTGAGATATTCGTTTCCAGCGACTCCAGAAACCATGGGTGAGTGCTTGCACTTGTTTCCATTTGTTCTTGAGCAAGTCTTTTCCACAAAAGTCTCCTGGTGGAGAAGGAACGCCCTGCTTTTGGGTCAGTATCATTGCAGGACAGAGTATGAATGGTGAGGAAGGGTCAGTTGAAATAGGGACCAAGGGCCTTGCATTGATTATAGACGATACCTCAGCCATTAGGGTACAAAGCACCTCATGTGTCAGACGGGTGTGTTTATTCTGCAAGAGCATAGAATCCAATATTCGGCGAGTTACCCCAATCATCCTTTCCCAGATGCCCCCCATGTGGGAAGCATGTGGAGGGTTGAACTCCCATGTGCAACCGTTGGCGTGAAGATGGTTGACAATGTCGGGAGGGTTCTTGTTTAGTTGTGCCATGCCAAGCTTGCTGCGATGAAGTTGGTGCCCCTGTCTGATTGCATTTGTTTGGCTGGGCCTCTTATTGCAAAGAATCTGCGTATTGCATTTATGCAGCTGCAAGTGTCCATAGATTCAATGACTTCGATGTGTACACCTCTTGTAGTCATACATGTAAAAAGTATCGCCCACCTCTTACTTTGTGCTGGGCCACCTCGTGTGCATCGAGTGACCACTGACCATGGGCCAAACATGTCCAACCCAACGTATGAAAATGGAGGGCATGTTTCAAGTCTTTCAGGTGGAAGATCTGCCATTTTTTGAGTCTCTAGTTTCCCCCTGAGTATCTTGCATGTTACGCAGCGGTGGATAATGGATGAGACCAGTCTTTTGCAGCCTACAATCCACAGTCCAGCTTGCCTAACTGCACTCTCTGTGAACTGCCTTCCTTGATGCACAACCTTAGCATGATAGTGCAGGACAAGCAACTTTGACACATGATGCTTGCTTGGCAGAATTTTTGGATTCTTTAACGTTGGGTCCAATGAAGCATGTTTGAGGCGACCTCCAACTTTGATGAGGCCTTCATCCATGAAGGGGTCAAGGGCCACAATGGGGCTAGAGCTGTGGATAGTTTGACTGGTTTGGAGAGCAGCATACTCATCAGGAAAGGCGTCCTTTTGAACAGACTGGAGAATGAGATTACTGGCGGCATCCATCTCCTCTGGAGTGCGTTGTTCTCTGCATCTATGCCAGCCCCTGCATGAATGATTTGACGAGTTGCTTGATGAGTGAGAACGAGCTTGGTGAACTAAGAAGGCAATGGCACGTACCAGTGACGTCCAGCTTGAAAAGTGCTGGAAGCGTTCTGGTGTGAGTTCGCTCTTCTGAATCTGAGTAACGAAAGTACCAACTTGTCGGATTTCAGCATCCACTTCAGGTTCAATCAGCTCAAACGATTCATGTGTCTCTGGTTCATGTAGTTTGTAAAGGAAGTCTGGTCCCTTAAACCACATAGTGTCCATGAGCTGCGATGCAGGTACCGACCTGGTTGCTAGATCGGCTGGGTTTTGCTCTGATGTAACATAATGCCACTGTTCAGGGGATGTGGACTGGCGTATACGATGAACTCGATTATGTACGTGGACATAAAAGCACTTTGAATTGTTGCAAATGTACCCAAGAACCACCCATTTGACATTTTGCGTAACAAGAGTCTGCCTTTGATTGTCACTGGCGATGCTAGTCCCAAGAGGTCGAAGATGCTATTAATCACTGAGAGAACCCTGCAGCGAGTATAGGGTTTGTCACTGACAGCTACCTTGAAGGTAAATGAGTCAGTGTTAATGTCCCAGCACATTCCTAGACTTCTCTGGGCCGGTAAAGCATCGTCGCCGAGACACAAGTCTTTGATGCCGGAGGCCAAATCCTCTGGCTTGAATGCTTGCATGACTGAGACATTATTCAAGGCGATTTTGTGGAGCTTGAGGTTAGACTCAGCTAAGGATGCACATGTGCGCTTGAGCAGATCGATGGCTGCAGACTCTGTGGGAACTGAAATCAGCCCGTCATCGACGTAGAAGTGTCTCTCGACGAAGTGTCTTGTGTCTGCTCCAAACTTTGCTTCACCTTCCTGGATGGCTCTTCGAAGGCAATAGATGGCTACCGCTGGTGACGGGCTATTACCAAAAACATGTACCCGCATGCGGTACTCCTGCACCTCTTTTGACAAGTCATTGTCCTTGTGCCACAGGAACCTCAAATAATCTCTGTGGTCTGGTCTAACCAGGAACTCAGAAACATCTGCTGTATGTCAGCAGTGGTTGCAATGAGCTCTTTCCTAAACCGAATCAGGACACCAAGGAGGGTGTTATTGAGATCAGGGACCGTTAATAACACTGAATTGAGTGACACGCCAGACTGCTCGGCACTAGAGTCAAAGACCACCCGTATCTGACCGGGCTTCTGGGGATGATATACGCCGAAAATAGGCAGGTACCAGCACTCAGTGTTATCATCAATGGGTGGAGCAATCTCTGCATGGTTGTTTTTAAACAGTTTGTCCATAAATTCTGAGAACTGCTCTTTCATTTGAGGGTTTTTGGTTAAGTTGCGTCTCAGTGATTTGCTTGGTCTCTGTTATTTGGAAGTGGCAAGCGAGGGGACTTGAACTTACCGTTCAAGGAGCAATCCAGTTATTGTTTCCATCCTGGTGGACTTCCTTTTCCATTATCTTAAGGAAGGTCTCATCCTCAAAGGACAGGGCATGCTGGTTGTCATACTCTGTGCGCTCAAAAACTTTCTCTCCAAGCTTTTCTTCTGCTGCGTTGGGTTTCGAACTGTGTTTTAAGAAGCTACTCTTGTGCTCCCCGCCATAGCATGGTTTTTCTTTGATCTTCATGCTGTTAGGACAAGGAGTGAGGAGAGATGGACGTCCGTTGGAGAGCACGTGAGTTTTATAGGCATTGACCGTTGGCCTGTGAGCATTGAGGCATACTTCCCCCACGATTACCCAGCCTAGGTCTAGGCACTGAGCAAAGGGAGCGTTGTGGGGTCCGTTGACTTGTTGTCGTGCCTTGTGGACTTGTATGATGTCTCTGCCCAGTAGAACTGCAATCTGGGCAGCTGGGTCGTGCTTAGGTATCAGAGGAGCCAGATGTTTCAAGTGGGCATGGGCAAGAGCGACTTCAGTTGTAGGTATTTCATCTCTGTTAAATACTATCTCATCACATTCAATGAGAGGAGGAAGGTCTAGACGTGGGCCTTCACCTACAGGCTCAATTTGGAACCCCACTGCTTTCCTGCTGAGCATTTGAGTTAGACCAGCACACGTTCTCATATGGTATGTCAGAGGGCTACCCTTGATTCCACATAGCTCAAAGAATTCAGGACATGCCAGCGAGCAATTGCTCTGATCATCAAGAATGGCGTACATCTTAACAGACCGTTCTGGTTGACCTTTAGGGAAAACTCGAACTAGACATACCTTGGAGCAAGAATGCGGAGGACAGCCTTCACCGCAGATCTCAGTGCATCGTGACGTTACCTTGGGTAGACTGTTGTCTTGAGGCTGAGGCTCTGGTTCAGGTGCATTTTCTGGCTGGGTTTTTTGACCCGTGTCAGGATGCATGGCAGAGCAATGTTTTTCACTTTGGCACTCCTCATACTTGACCTTCAGGTCACAGTCCTTTATTGTGTGCATGGGAGAACAACAGCGAAAACGTCTGTGAGATCAACATGTGAGATTATTATATTATCTTATGCCATGTTATACCCCTAATTAAAGATTGTGAAATTATTATGTAGTTTTAGTTTGCATTATTCTCCTGAATTAGAAGAAGGTGATAACTATTACATTTGTTAAACTGATTTGGATTACATTAGACTGTTGATTTATTGTGAATGGATGATATTGTTTTATGATGCACTATACTGCTGAGTTAAGAAGAGAATATTGTGTGCAGAGAGTCAGGGCCTTTCTGTTCTGATAGCAGAAAAACAAGGAGCCGAGGTCATAACTTAGGCGCCGTGTGAGAGGAAGAATGTGAATGTTTAGGCTTTTACGACTAGGTGGGGGCCACTAGAGGCTATAAGAGCTTGAGTAACCCTCCACCAGTTGGAGATTTGCTGTAACCCTCTGCATGCATGTCTCCCCATCCGGATGGTTTGTGCTCATAAAGTGTTGAATTGTGTGGAAATAAATGATTGTTGATTGAGCATTTATACACCGAGTCCTTCCTTCAGCCCAAAGATTCAAAGAATTGGGAGATTTTAACATTGGGTTTTTTGACCCGTGTCAGGGTGCATGGCAGAGCAATGTTTTTCACTTTGGCACTCCTCACACTTGACCTTCAGGTCGCAGTCCTTTATTGTGTGCATGGGAGAACAACAGCGAAAACATTGTTTGTGTTCTTTGAGTATGTTTCGTCTTTCTTGTAGTGGTTTGATCCAGAAAGCTCTACATTTGGCTAGAGGATGCGTTTTCTTGTGGACTGGACAATAACGTGTTAGATCATCCTCACTGATACTAGCAGAAGCACTTGCATCAACCTCTGTTCTGTTTACAGTTAGAGGTGATTTGTAGCTAGTTTGTTTGAATGGTGGTCTCTCACCTTTGTTGAGGGGTTGGCTGCTGCATGACACAAAACTTGGATCGTTTCTCGCTTTTGCCTCCTCTTCGACAAACTTTACAAAGTATGAGAATGGAGGGAATGCCACATTATATTTTTGTTTGTATTTTGAACCAGTGTGGAGCCATTTATCTTGTAAGCTTGGAGGCAGCTTTTCCACTATGGGTGGTTTGTCAAGGTAAGCGAGGCCTGGGAGGTAGGCTTCATCTTTTGCAACCTGCAGCTCTAACAGCAAATCTCCTAGTTCCCTAAGTTTAACATTGTCTCTGTTTGTAAGGCGAGGAAAACTGTCCAGTTTTTTTAAACAAGGCATTCTCTACTACTTCGGGTGTAGCATAACACTCCTCCAGCCTATCCCATGACAACTGGAAGGCAGCTTTTGGATTAGTGGTATGAACAGCCCTGAATCTTTTAACATGCTCTGAGGACTCTTTACCGAGCCACTTGACTAGGAGATCTAACTGCTGTACAGGGAGTGCAGAATTATTAGGCAAATGAGTATTTTGTCCACATCATCCTCTTCATGCATGTTGTCTTACTCCAAGCTGTATAGGCTCGAAAGCCTACTACCAATTAAGCATATTAGGTGATGTGCATCTCTGTAATGAGAAGGGGTGTGGTCTAATGACATCAACACCCTATATCAGGTGTGCAGAATTATTAGGCAACTTCCTTTCCTTTGGCAAAATGGGTCAAAAGAAGGACTTGACAGGCTCAGAAAAGTCAAAAATAGTGAGATATCTTGCAGAGGGATGCAGCAGTCTTAAAATTGCAAAGCTTCTAAAGCGTGATCATCGAACAATCAAGCGTTTCATTCAAAATAGTCAACAGGGTCGCAAGAAGCGTGTGGAAAAACCAAGGCGCAAAATAACTGCCCATGAACTGAGAAAAGTCAAGCGTGCAGCTGCCAAGATGCCACTTGCCACCAGTTTGGCCATATTTCAGAGCTGCAACATCATGGAGTGCCCAAAAGCACAAGGTGTGCAATACTCAGAGACATGGCCAAGGTAAGAAAGGCTGAAAGACGACCACCACTGAACAAGACACACAAGCTGAAACGTCAAGACTGGGCCAAGAAATATCTCAAGACTGATTTTTCTAAGGTTTTATGGACTGATGAAATGAGAGTGAGTCTTGATGGGCCAGATGGATGGGCCCGTGGCTGGATTGGTAAAGGGCAGAGAGCTCCAGTCCGACTCAGACGCCAGCAAGGTGGAGGTGGAGTACTGGTTTGGGCTGGTATCATCAAAGATGAGCTTGTGGGGCCTTTTCGGGTTGAGGATGGAGTCAAGCTCAACTCCCAGTCCTACTGCCAGTTTCTGGAAGACACCTTCTTCAAGCAGTGGTACAGGAAGAAGTCTGCATCCTTCAAGAAAAACATGATTTTCATGCAGGACAATGCTCCATCACACGCATCCAAGTACTCCACAGTGTGGCTGGCAAGAAAGGGTATAAAAGAAGAAAAACTAATGACATGGCCTCCTTGTTCACCTGATCTGAACCCCATTGAGAACCTGTGGTCCATCATCAAATGTGAGATTTACAAGGAGGGAAAACAGTACACCTCTCTGAACAGTGTCTGGGAGGCTGTGGTTGCTACTGCACGCAATGTTGATGGTGAACAGATCAAAACACTGACAGAATCCATGGATGGCAGGCTTTTGAGTGTCCTTGCAAAGAAAGGTGGCTATATTGGTCGCTGATTTGTTTTTGTTTTGTTTTTGAATGTCAGAAATGTATATTTGTGAATGTGGAGATGTTATATTGGTTTCACTGGTAAAATAAATAATTGAAATGGTTATATATTTGTTTTTGTGTTGTTGCCTAATAATTATGCACAGTAATAGTCACCTGCACACACAGATATCCCCCTAAAATAGCTAAAACTAAAAACAAACTAAAAACTACTTCCAAAAACATTCAGCTTTGATATTAATGAGTTTTTTGGGTTCATTGAGAACATGATTGTTGTTCAATAATAAAATTATTCCTCAAAAATACAACTTGCCTAATAATTCTGCACTCCCTGTATGTAAGATCAATGCCTCCAGTTGCATTTAAGAATGACGACTGCCATGCTCTAAAATTTTCAGGGGTGTCATCAGACTTAAAGAGCCCTGTTGTGATCAACTCTCTGCGTGCAAGGAACCTAGCGAAGTAGGCCATAGGTGCATCACTATTGTGAGGAGCATGGTGACTGTTCGGCTCGACATACTCTCTTGGTGGGCCAAAAGTTTCCTCTTCTACGTACATTTTTGAGAGTACAGGTGGAGAGGAGGTTGGTTTCCTTGGAGTGAATGATGGCGCCTTTGCTGTCAGTTCGACTTGAGGTGTTCCTTCTTCAGCCGGATGTGACTTTAGCTGGGTTTGATGTTGCACGTACTCCATAGTTCTCTGTCTCATAACTTGTGGTGGGCCTGAACATTTTAAACTTTCTCCTTTTTCTTGTTCAACAGCTGTGGCAGCTTCTAGAACTTCTGCTTTTGCTGTCGCGGCTGCAGCTTTTTTCTCTATCTCTAACATCTGTAATTCCATTTCCAAATTTGCTTGCTGCTTTTTAATTTCCAATTGTCTCTTACTGTACAAGGCTTTGGCGTTTGTAGCTTCAGCAAAAGCTCTTGTAAAGATGGCTGCTTCCAATACACTGGACCTTGAGGACAACTTGGAAGATGAGCGCTGGGAGCCAGAGTGTTTGGATCGGGAGCCTCTGATGATGTTTTGTCTCCTGAGTTAGCCATTTCTTCTGCCTTCTCCCCGCGTGCATCCATCTCTGTGGCATAAACTTTATCTTCCACAAACTGCTGACTTGGCTTTTCACTATACTGTTATCACTACGTGTTGGATACACTGTGTATGTTAACGCAGGTCAACAGCAAGCCAAACTCAATTTTCATGAGCCAGGAAACTGAGCGTCTTGCTCCTTTATTACGGTCTTCTCGACAGCTTACAATCTTTTACAACTGTGGCTTGAACAGCTCGATGAAAGTGCTGAGTGAAACTTAAAATAAACCAGAAAATAAAATATCCTTTAGCTCTTTGACATGTGAAATAAAAAGAGCCACAAACAAAAAGAAATATCTAGTGATAGAAAACATGTATCAAAGTTAGTCTTAGCTGCTAAGTAATGATAAACAGTAGTTTTAACAATCCTCTGATATGCAAATTAGATCGCTAGCATCATTGCTATGTTAATGGACCATGCTCTAAGCAAAATCCGCTTCTGGGATAAGGCTAATTCCTGGTACAAACACATTCACAAAACGATCTCTAAACATATAAAACAAACTAGAACGTAATAAACTTACAGCCATTGCTTTCGATGGCGTATATAAAGATTCAGGCCACAGGAGATGAAGTTTAAACACAGATAGGCAGGTTTTCTGTACAATGTTTTTTCCCAACTGACTGCAGCTTCTGCTTCCCACAATGCATTGCGAACACAGATTACTCCTTCAAAATAAGATACAGAAAAACTAATGCTGACTGTATAGAACATATTTTTAATCTTTTACCCTAAGAGCCTTCATCAGGAACTCAATGGGGATGTGGCGTACACCACTAGAGGCCAACTTCAAGCCGATAGCACAAGTCACAATCAATATGGGATCTACCAAGGAGATGCTCTGTCCCCACTGCTGTTCTGCATAGGCCTGAACCCCCTCTGTGAAATCATTGACAAGACTGGCTATGGATACAGAATGGAGCAGTTGTCAGCCACATCCAGTACATGGATGACATCAAGCTGTATGCCAAGCATGAACGAGACATCGATTCACTGATCCACACCACCAGGATATACAGCAATGACATTGGAATGCTGTTCGGAGGGGAGAAGTGTAGTCAGATGATAACGAAGAGAAGGAAGGTCATCAGAACTGAGGGGATTGAACTACCAGAAGGCAACATTGCAGACATAGAGAACAGCTACAAGTACCTGGGCATCCCACAGGCAAATGGGGACCATAAAGAGGTCGCTAAGACGGCTGCAACCACCAAGTAAATGCAGAAGGTCGGGCAAGTCCTGAGAAGTCAGCTGAACGGTAATGCCCCTGCATGGTATGTACCAGATAGAGGAGGTGGCTGATATCCAGAAGTCCTACCAGTGTCTGGACTGAAAGACAGCACAGAGGCACTAATCATAGCAGCACAGGAACAAGCTCTGAGCACAAGATCCATAGAGGCTGGGGTCTATCACACCAGGCAAGACCCCAGGTGCAGGCTGTGTAACGATGCCCCTGAGATAATCCAGCACATCACAGCAGGGTGCAAGATGCTAGCTGGCAGGGCATACATGGAGCGCCATAACCAAGTGGCCGGAAAAGCAACCGGACATAGTGGTGGTAGACAAACAGAAGAAGACTGCCATAGAGATAGACGTAGTGATTCCGAATGACAGCAACATCAGGAAGAAGGAACACGAGAAACTTAAGAAATACCAAGGGTTCAGAGAAGAGCTGGAGAAGATGTGAAAGGTGAAGGTAACAGTGGTCCCAGTGGTAATCGGAGCACTAGGTGCAGTGACTCCCAAGCTAGGCGAGTGGCTCCAGCAGATCCCAGGAACACAGGAACAACATCAGAGATCTCTCTCTCTCTCTATATATATACATATATATATATCTAAATATATATATATATATATATATATATATATATATATATATATATATATATATATATATATAAAATGCAGCACTACGGATGATACCTACAACCACCATTACCGAGACTAACAAACTGATCTACAATACGGCAGCAGTGATCAGTGAGATGCTTGGCTCCAAGTTGAACAGCCACAAGGGGCAGTACCCTCCATTGAGAAGGAGGCTAGAAGTTAAGATCAAGATAGCATGGAGGGAGCTTAGCCAACTATCGGAGTTGCAGAAAGGTGCGATGAATAAGGTGCCTAAGAAGTATAGCAAGCTGTCCATACCTGAGGCCTTGGAAACTGCCAAGCAACGACTCACAGCCTTGGCCAGCCGCTTGAAGAGGTACACCAGAGAGACCGAAGGCAGGAGAATAAATCAGCTGTTCTCCACAGAACCAGCCAAGGTGTACTCTCAGTGGCAGAGAAACAATATGAGAACAGCACCACCAAGGCTGTAGACGGAACAATACGGGAAGAGCATATGGGAGAAGGACGCAACCCACAACGGCAATGCTAAGTGGCTAGTGGATCTGAGGGCAGACCACAGCAACCTCCCTGAACAGAGTCCAGTAACCATCACAGTGGCAGACATCCAAGAAAGGGTCTCCAATATGAAGAGTTGGACAGCACCAGGCCCCGACATGGTTCAGGCCTACTGGCTGAAGAAGCAGAGTGCACTCCACAAGAGTCTGGCAGCACAAATGAACCAGCTGCTAGTCGATGAGAGACACCCAGAATGGCTAACCGAAGGCCGGACAGTCCTGATCCTCAAGGACCCCCAGAAGGGACTGGTTCCTCCCACATCTGTGCCGAGTATAACCTGGAAGTCCTGAGGTCAAAATGGGAGACGCGTGGTGGAGAATGACCGAGCTAAGATCCTGTGGGACTTCCAAATACAGACGGACAAAATGGTGGTGGCTAACCAACCGGACATAGTGGTGTTAGACAAACAGAAGAAGACGGCCGTAGTGATCGATGTAGCGGTCCCAAATGACAGCAACATCAGGAAGAAGTAACACGAGAAGCTCGAGAAATATGAAAGGCTCAGAGAAGAGCTTGAGAAGATGTGGAGGATGAAGGTAACGGTGGTCCCAGTGGTAATCGGAGCACTTGGTGCAGTGACTCCCAAGCTAACTGCTCTACTACTAAGTTCTAACTGCTCTATTGAGGTAATATGGTACCACAAGGTCTTTAAGATAAGATGGGGCCAGATTTTTCACGACCTTGTTTATTATGGGAAGGATTTTTAAATTCGATCCTGGAAGCTAATGAAGAGAAGCCAATATAGGAGAAATGTGCTCTCACTTTCTAGCACCCTTCAGTACATGACTTTGGATCAACTGAAGGCTTTTCAAAGAATTTTTAAGACACCCTGATAATAATGTTTATAGTCCAGCCTAGAAGCAATAACTGCATGAATTATTTTTTGTAGGACCATCATGAGAAAGATGTTTAAAATTTTAGAGATATTGCACAAATTAAGGAAAGCAGTCCTGAATATTTTTTAATGTGCTCATTGAAGTCTGAATGTTCTGCTAGAGACAGACATTCTCCGTTTTTTACATTAGGCTTAAAACTTTTAATTCCCTGAAAGTATATGAGTAAAGAGATGGTCTGTACATACACCACTCCTCATTTATTCATTAACCCTTGTGCGCCCGCCTGTTCTCGGGGCGTGGGGCGTGGAGACCCCCGAGTGGCGTGTGTGTTATTATGATGGTGATGGTGGTGGTGATGGTGATGATGATGATGGTGATGGTGATGATGATTATAGTGATAGGGTGGGGGTGGGGGGGTCGCTAGGACCCCCTCGGGGCATATGCGTTATGTTCATGATAGTGTGGGGGTTCACTGGGACCCCCTCGGGGCATATGCGTTATGATGATGTTTAGGGTGGGGGGTCGCTAGGACCCCCTCGGGCATATGCGCTATATTCATGATAGGGGTCGCTGGGACCCCTCGGGCATATGTGTTATGATGATGTTTGGGGGGTCGCTAGGACCCCTCGGGCATATGCGTTATGTTCATGATAGTGGGGTCGCTGGGACCCCTCGGGCATATGTGTTATGATGATGTTTGGGGGGGTCGCTAGGACCCCCTCGGGGCATATGCGTTATGTTCATGATAGTGGGTTCGCTGGGACCCCCTCGGGGCATATGTGTTATGATGTTTAGCGTGGGAGTCGCATGCGTTATGATGTTTAGTGTGGGGGTCGCTAGGACCCCCTCGGGGCATATGCGTTATGATGATGATGATAGTGGGGGGGGGAGGTCGCTAGGACCCCCTCGGGGCATATGTGTTATGATGATAGGGTGGGGGTCGCTAGGACCCCCCTCGGGGCATATGCGTTATGTTCATGATAGTGTGGGGGGTCGCTAGGACCTCCTCGGGGCGTATGTGTTATGATGATGATGATAGTGTGTGGGGGGGGGGTGTTGCTAGGACCCCCTCGGGGCATACGCGTTACGAATCGCGAAGTCCTCAGAACGCCGGCTAAAGCGAGACGTGGCGCTCTGCATTAACCTGCTCTCTAGTATAATGTCATTCTCCAAGCGTACAAACAACTCACATGAAATGTTGTAGTCTTTGTTTATTAGCGACAATAAAACAATCGTGAACAAAACCATACAGCATTTGTGTTGTTTCAGGCAACGTAACAGCACATGTGCACTCGTTTCACACATCGGTCGGTATTATCTTGCGCAGAATACGTTCAGAGACCGTCTTCGTCTTCTCGTCCTTCTCGTTCGTGTAAAGGATGATCATCAGTCTCCTAAAAATGTTTAGGGTGGGGTGGGGGTCGTTAGGACCCCCGAGGGGCGCTTGTGTTACTACGGCGTCTGGGAAGCGGCGTTGCGTGAAGCGGCGCAGTTGGGACAGTACTTGACGGCGCAGTTGGTGCACACGTGCGCTCGGCACTCGCGGCACAGGATCTTGGTCTTGACGTCTTTGCTCCTGGGACACACGCGGCACCTTCGCCTCTTGACCGGAGAGGAGTCTCGCGGCGTAGCGTCGGCATCGTCGGCCTCGGTAGCAGTAGTAGTAGTAGTAGTAGTAGCAGTAGCAGTAGCAGCAGTAGTACCTCGGGCCGCAACTTGGCCTCCTCCTCCTCCTCCTCCTCGCGCTAACGCCCTGGCTTCGATCATGGGGCGCGCAAGCGCTTTGCCCAGCCGCTCGAGGAAGAGCCTTCGTTTGTTGAGCTTGCCCGCCATCCAGTCGGGGTGAATTTCCAGAGCACGAACGCGTTGTAGGCCGCCACGTCCACCATGTTGTGGAAAAGGGCCACGGGCCACCTGCAGGTCTTTCTCCTGCAGCTGTACGTGCTCACGACCTTGTCCAGGTTGTCGACGCCTCCCTTGGTGCGGTTGTAATGCAGCACCAAGGGAGGTTTGCCGCCGCCGCTGCTGCCGCTGTTGCCGCTATTGCCGCTGTTGCCGCTGTTGCCGCTGTTGCCGTTGCTTTTGCTGTTGCTTTCGCTGTTGCCACTGCGGCGGCTAGGCCGGGGCTCGGGGCCAGAGCGTCGGTGGTAGCGAGGAGCGGTGGTGAGGAGCAGCACGTTCTTGTTCTTCTTGGCCACGTAAGAGAGGATGGACGTGTCTGGCCCTCTTCCTCCTCCTCCTCCTCCTCCTCTTCCCTCTCCTCGTGGCGCGGAGCCGGCGAGTACTACGGATTCGACGGAGCCCACGGCCCTGCCCTTGACGCAGCGCAGCTCCCTGGGGATCTCGGGTCTGTTCGATCGCAGGGTGCCCAGCACCGTGTGGCCTCTTTCGCGAAAGAGCCTGTCGGCGAGCTCGTGCGAGGTGAAAAAGTTGTCACACGTGACGTTGCGTCCCGGCGGCAATCCCTCGGTGAGGTCCACGACCACGTGAGCAGCCAGGTGCTTTTCGGGAGGGCCGCGCTTGTCGGGCTTGCCGGTGTAGACTTGCATCTTCCACGCGTAGCTGGAACGCGCGTCGCACGCCACCCATATCTTGATCCCGTACCTGGCCGGTTTGCTGGGCATGTACTGTCTGAACGGACAACTTCCTGATGGCGAGACAGAGAGACAGAGAGAGGGAGAGAGAGAGAGAGAGAGAGACAGAGAGAGAGGTGTGGGAAAGTGGGGAGAGATTGGGGCAGAAACGCAAGAAGAAGAGACGTGAGTTTGACAGAGAACGCGCTTGCAAGCGTGGAAGACAGAAAGAGTCATGTAAAAAGCACACACGCAGAACCCGACGCGAATACAGCAAAGCGAGCTAGCGTTGTCGCCGTTCCCCGCTCCTCTTCCTCCTCTCGTCCCCCCAGAGCGATGTGGGAAAGTGTGGGAGATTGGGGCAGAAACGCAAGAAGAAGACACGTGAGTTTGACAGAGAACGCGGTCATGTAAAAAGCACACACGCGGAACCCAACGCGAATACAACAAAGCGAGCTAGTGTGTTTTCGCCGTTCCCGCTCCTATTCCTCCTCTCGTCGCCCAGGGCGATGTGGGAAAGTGTGGGAGAGATTGGGGCAGAAACGCAAGAAGAAGAGACGTGAGTTTGACAGAGAACGCGCTTGCAAGCGTGGAAGACAGAAAGAGTCATGTAAAAAGCACACACACGGAACCCGACGCGAATACAACAAAGCGAGCTAGCGTTGTCGCTGTTCCCCGCTCCTCTTCCTCCTCTCGTCCCGCCAGAGCAATGTGGGAAAGTGTGGGAGATTGGGGCAGAAACGCAAGAAGAAGACACGTGAGTTTGACAGAGAATGCGCTTGCAAGCGTGGAAGATAGAAAGAGTCATGTAAAAGCACACACGCAGAACCCGACGACAACAATGCCCAGAAAGCTAGCGTTGTCGCCGTTCCCCGCTCCTTTTCCTCCTCTCATCCCCCAGTCACGCACGCACGCACGCACACAATGTACACACACACACACACACACACACACACACAACACGCACCACGTACGTACCTCTGAACGGCACCAGTCTCTCGTCGACGGTGACCTCCGGTCCCGGTCGGTACATGGCGGGCAGCCTCGCGCACCACTCGTCCCACACGGCTCTGATGGGGGCCAGTTTGTCGTGGTCGCCGCCGCCGTGGCCACCGTGGCCACCGTGGCCGCCGCCCTTGCCTCGCACGGCTCGTCTGGCCTCTCTGTCGTCGAAGCGCAGCGCGCTCGAGTAGGCTCGAAAGGTCTTGAGCGGCATCGCGGCTCTGAACACAGACCTGCCGCTCTCGGCGTCCCACAGGCTCTCGCAGGCCTCTCCCCGGGACCTGTACACACCGGCGAGCACGAGCAGCCCCACGTAGGCCCGGAACTCGACGCGGCCCATGGGCTTCCACCCGTCGAGGGCGGGCCTGCGCCTGTCCGCTTCCAGGTTGGTCATGGCGATCACCGAGTCCTCTATCTCCGGCGGGAAGTAGGCCATGAATGCGGAGGCCTCGTCGCGCGCAGCCGCAAGGGCCTCTTCGGTGGGGCCTCGTCCTCGCGGCTCGAGGTCGTCGTTGTCTTCTTCTTCTTCTTCTTCTGCTTCTTCTTCATAGTCTTTGTCTTCATAGTCTTTGTCGTCTTCTTCATAGTCTTCATCATCTTCTTCTTCTTCCTCTTCTTCTTCTTCCTCTTCGTCTTCTTCTTCTTCGTCTTCTTCTTCGTCGTCGTCGTCGTAATCGTCGGCTACATCTGCGTCGCGAGTTTCACCGACAGCGGCGTCGTCCTCTTGCCAAATCTCCCAAGTCCCCCGCCCCGGTTCAGCGCCTGCTTCTTCCTCTCCCTCTCGGCGGTTCGGCTCGCCTTGCGAGCCGCCGTCCTGGCCAAGTTGCAACGGCGTTTCGTAGCTGTGATCTTGTGCGGCCACATACCCATGGTCCGCCGCCTCATCGTTTTCGTCCTCCTGATCCTCCGAGTAGCGCTCCTCGTCGTCTGAGAGCATTCGGGCTGTCGAGTCGTTATCCCCCTCGGCCTCTTGCTCTTCTTCCTCGGTGTCTTCCTCCTCCTCCTCCGAGTTCTCCTGTTGTTGTCGTCGCTGCTGCTGCTCTTGGTCTTCCTCGACCCCTAGCCCTCGATAGCGAAACGTGGCCGGTCGCAACAACCCAGACACCGGAGCCGACCCCGCGTAGGCCAAAACCGTCGGTGATGTTGATGGTGATGTTGATGGTGATGGTGAGGAGGATGAGCACCGTGACACCGACGGCGAAAGCGCTATGCCTGTACCGCCAAGCTTAGTGCTCTTTCGCTCCCACGGTCTAGTGCGTGACATTGCCTTTGTCTAACGAGACCCCCTTGTTGTCGTCGGCGTCGCCGTCGCCCTCGCCTCCGTAACCAAACACCAACACGCTTAGTACCCACCATCTGCTTTCTTATCATCTCGCCGCGAGACTCGCTCTGCTTTCGCTAGGGTGTTCCTCGAGACGGGGGGGGGGGGGGATCGTGAGACCCCAAACCCCCTTGCTACCTCCGCGGGGGGACCCGCGTCCCCCTGGCCGACAGACCGACCGACCCCGCCGGGGAGCATCAGGGTTAACACATTTTAATACATAAACACGGACAAGCACGGTCCCGAGACAGGCGCGCGCTCACGCGCTGACCCACCACCAGATGGCGTTTTTTAAGCATAAAAAAGTAAAAACTTTTTTAATGGCTTATAAATAAAAGAATGCAATTTGATATAAAAAAAACTTTCTAAATAATCAATTAGTTCTTTTTTTGGGGGGGGGGAGAAAAAGCAATGAGCTATGTGTCTGTGAAGGTTCTCAGTCATCCAGGTCATCGTAGTCAAAGGAGTTTGCAAAGAAAAAGCGTCTGGACTTCTTTAAGTTGCTTGAAGACGTTTCACCTCTCATCCGAGAAGCTTCTTCAGTTCTAAGGTCAAATGGCCGAGAGTCCCAGATTTTAAACCGGTTCACCCGAAAGACAAAACTCCAAAACACAGACTTAACAACGTGGTGTATGCTGTACAGTGCAGCGAGGAATGCCCAGACCTCTACATTGGAGAGACCAAACAGCCACTTCACAAGCGCATGGCACAACATAGAAGAGCCACCTCCACAGGACAAGACTCAGCAGTCCATCTGCATCTTAAGGATAAAGGACACTCTTTCGAGGATGCCAATGTTCACATTTTGGACAGAGAGGACAGATGGTTTGAAAGAGGAGTGAAAGAGGCCATCTATGTCCACTGTGAGCGACCATCTTTGAACAGAGGCGGTGGTTTACGACACCATCTGTCTGCCATCTATAATCCAGTTTTGAGTTCCCTCCCCAGACGCCTTAACGCCCACTCACATCCTGGGCCATCTGACCTCAGGAATTCACATGACAAGGTGGGGCCAGGTTTCACAATGGGCTCACCCGAAACCCTGGCTGATTAGGTCCCACACCCGCTTTCACACCTGGGCGCATGTGATTAGAGGATCACCAGGGGGTCCTTTGTCCCTCCTTGGGGGGATACTCCCACTGGGTTTAAAATCTGGGACTCTCAGCCATTTGACCTTAGAACTGAAGAAGCTTCTCGGATGAGAGGTGAAACGTCTTCAAGCAACTTAAAGAAGTCCAGACGCTTTTTCTTTGCAAACTCCTTTGACAATGAGCTATGAACTATCATATTTTTTGAGCAATATCATAATTTTATGAAAATCATACTTTTTATGAATATCATATTTTTATGAAAAACATATTTTTATTACTTCCTTTATTACTTCCTTTACTTCCTGAGCTCATGAATAACTTATTGGGGCCACAAATCACTCTGTTTGACATAAGGGGTATAATATCTCTCTCTGATATCAATCAGTTTTTACCATCATACATTTTCAGCAGTTTTTAACATTTGATCTACTGCTCACAGCAGTACCTGTCATTCATCTTTTTATTTCTTGAAAGATATTAAGAAAATATCTACACTCAATCTACACCCACACATATCTAACCAAGTCCTTCAATGCACATATTAAACAAATAGGTAGGACTGCTTTTTTCCATTTGCACAATATTTCTAAAATTAGAAACATCCCATCTCAAAGTGATGCTGAAAAATTAGTTCATGCATTTACTACTTCTAGGCTGGCTGGTCTAATTTGTTATTATCAGGGTGTCGTAAAAACTCCCTGAAAACCCAGTTAATCCAAAGTTCTGCAGCAAAACTACTTACTGAAAGAGAGAGGCAATATTTCTCGTATAATCCCAGGGTGCATGTAGACTTAGCATTTTCAGTGGGAGAAATGTTTTACTCACGTATCTCTCACACAATTTGTGATTCAGTGGATGATAAGAGTCTAACCTTAACACCGTAAGAAATGTACATAAAAATTACAGTCAACTAGAAAGTGCATTTTCTGAAGAAACTGCAGTGTGAATGCTTAAATCTGAATGTATGCACTGAAATGAATTAATTGTTGAATTTCAGTTAAAAATTTGGAATGAGATGAAAAATACAGAAATTTTTGCCTGAAAACAAAAGTGCTGAACTGTTAAAAGCTGACAACCACACAGAAGAAGTTGGAAAATAGCTGAAAAAGTTTTAAAGGTAAATTAGAAAAACCTAAGAAATGAGAAAAGACAATTTAGAGTCAGAAAACATCTGAATGAATATTGAAAGTTCATATTCTTTAAATCACTGAATGACTAAAATGTGATCCCTCCACTTGGATCCACACAGTTTAAAAAGTTTAAATGTCTGAGCTTTGAAAGACACGGTGTTGGAAAGAGAACAACGATGGCGACGTTTTGAGGGTAAAATGATGGCTGTAGAGCAAACACTGTGGACACAGCAGCAGTTGAAAGAGAAGTGTTTAAGATGAATCTTGGCACAGTGAGAGACAGAGCTCGTTAAGCAGGCAGGTGTGAGCCTGGTTGCTATAGTGACTACACCCAATGGCTCCATACACACGCACACAGACATGCACCTCACTTTTGCTGCTTAAAATGAACAGAAAAGTCAGCCCGAAACAAATCGCTCCCAAATGAAAAGTACAAGTCGTATTGACAAAATTCTTTCACAATGAGCGGCAGCAATGTCTAGTCTACTGAATTCTCAATTTTCATGCCTGTGGAGTTTATTATATGGACGTGGTGACAGTGTAAAGACAGCCTGTACTTCTGATTTTCAGACAAACTTTCTGAGCCATTTTAACATTGGAGTCTATGGAAGAGTTGGAGGGAGGAGGCTGTGCATTGGTGACATTTATGAAAGAACCATAACACCTATTACAATTATAAACACATTGGATGAAAGAGGACAGCGATGACTACGTTTTGAGGGTAAAATGATGGCTGTAGAGCGAAAATTGTGGACACAGCAGCAGCTTTAATAAAAGATTTTAAGATGAATTCCCCCCCTCCTCTCACTCTAGCAGTTGAGCTGCCTCACTCTAGCCCCAACATTCTGTCCCATACACACCCATTATAAACTCTGAAACAGCTGAAAAAAAGCATGAAACTTAAACTGGAACTGAAGAAAAAGTTTGAATGGTGGCTCTATGTCAACATATGTGGAAGTAGATACAGTTGAAAGAGGAGTAAGTTGAAGGAGAATTTGAAGTATCTCCTCATTGAAATACATGGGAAATTGTTGTTGAAAAAAGTTGAATAAATTTAAAAATATAAATGTTAAAAATGAGAAAAATACAAGCACACATGTCCAAAAGAAGAGGAATCTAATGGTGTTTGAATGGTTTTTCTAAGTTGAACAGTTTTGAAGGAGATAGAGTCCAAAAAACGTACGGAAAAATAATAATAAAGATTCGAAGAACAATACTGTGAATGCTTTTCAAGCATTCACACTAATAATAAAGAAACAGAAGAACAATACTATGAATACTTTTCCAGCATTCACACTAATAATAAAGATTCGAAGAACAATAGCATTCACACTAATAAAGAAACAGAAGAACAATACTATGAATGCTTTTCAAGCATTCACACTAATAACTGTAAAATGGCAACGGTAAATTACCATTAAATCAAAAAGAGTAATTGATTGTAATATGGACATGACATTTCTGTAAATTGAAAAATGGTGATTTGCTTTTATTTTTACACTGCTAATATGTTGAAAATATATTAATGTACTGTAATATGGCACATTGTCTTTGAAAACAACAGGGAAAATCTGTAACATTATTTACAATTAATCACCTCACAATTTACATAATAACTCTGTATCAGTGACAATCTTTCCTGCTTTTTCATTTGAATTTACGATTTACAACTGTATATTAACTACCTAAAACATACCGTACTTTTAAATTTAACAAAATGTCAAAACATTGTTAGAATTATTGTGAAAATTACGGTGAAATGTTTTTAATATTAACAAGCTCAGGCTGTTTGATAAAACAGTATATGTTAACAGTACATACAAAGAATTACTACTAATAAAAAAATATGTATATTTCTTTAAGGTCTAGAGTCTCACCAAGTATAACACAGCTATTTACAATGAAAAAAAAAAATTTTGTGGTATAGGGAGGGTTAAATCATGGATTTACCACTGTTCAGTCCGTGTTCAATCTGTTTGAGTGTGATACCACCTGCTGAAATTAAAATTAATTGATCAAAATGAAATACAAAAAAATAATGAAATAATGTTAATAAATTGGTGTAGTTTGCAAGGTCAAGAGCAGTCAAAGAATGTATTATAAAAGCTGTAACAATCAGTTTGCTTAAAGTCCATGCACGTTTGGGAGACAATGCATCATATATATATATATATATATATACATATATATATATATATAACACCCAGCACGCGCCTGCGGGCGGTTTATCCTTCAAGCTCGGGTCCAATTTATGTCAGCATGAGGGTTTTTGCTATTGTTGGAATAATACAATGATATGTATGTTTATGTACAGTATGCAATTTTTGTTGTTGTTGTTTTTCAGATTGTAATATCTGATACAGAGGATCTTGGTCACCAATACGAAACAAATCCAGTCATGAGTCCCTATAGGTAAATAAAATTGTGTCTTATACGTAATTTTAAACCTGTAACTACAGTACATGTTTGGGTTTGTGAAATGGGTAAAGATAGTTAAAGGGTGAATAGAAGTTATTCTAATGTTGGAATTATAATTTCTCAACAGTAAATATGCAGACCTGTGTGCCCCCTGCATTGAGGACGAGGACTAAGAGCTGGTTGAAGTTGCTTCACCGATTGATTACAAAGCACTGTAAAATATCAAATACTACTTCAAATAACAATGCTAAATTGTACAGTCTTGCATTCTGTCTTTTATTTTTGTGATTACAGGGAAGACGTTAACATTACTCTACCTGACATCATTGCAAACTTATCCAGTGCCATTCATCATGGAAGTGTCAGCAGATTCAACATCTCAAGAGCAAATGTCTGGGATGGAGCAGTCAGGGGTTTCAGGCGGTTGTCATACTCTGAAACCAATGACATGCTGGTTAAATTTACCGATGATGCTGGCATTCTAGAAGAAGGACTTGATGCAGGTGGCCCAAAACGAGAGTTTTTGAGTCTGCTAATGAAACACATGAAAGATTGTCCCATTTTTGATGGACCAGAAGGACATCGATTCCTCGTCTACAATGCAAAGGGTATGCAATGGTCAGACGTTTGATAAACTTAATTTAAAGACTTTTTTTGGACTTGTAAATCAATTTGTTTTTAATTATTATCAGAAGCTACTCATAATAATTTTTTGGATTATTTCAACACAGCATTAGCCTGTCTGTCTATCTGATTGATCGATCTGACATTGATCGGATCTGATCAATCGATAGAGAGGTGTGTGTGTGAGAGAGACTTTATCATTTACTGTATTCATTCACAGCTGTAAGGGAGGATGAATACTACCTAGCAGGAAAGATGATAGCCGTGTCAGTTGTGCAGAGCTGGTACATTATCTTGCAGGCCAGACTTCAGTAAAAGCAACAGTTGTCTCAGTCACAGATGGAGACATAGGGAAAGCTTTACAAGAGGTGAGGACAGCGCAGGATTTGAATGCAGGATAGAACTATAGCTTCTTCATCTGTATGAGATTAAAATATTCTTTCTTTGTGTAGGGAAAAAACAGGAATGAAAAGCAGACACGTAAGCTTACATTGTTATGTACATTTTATGGGTTTTTCAGATCGACAGTGCTGGTTCAGTGGATGTCCTGCGTGACTGTGTCATAAAACACAGTACTATGCTACAGGTGGCTGGTTGTCTAAGGCATGTTTCCACAGTTGAGGAAAAGAAAGACATTGTGTCTGACTATCTCCGGTGGTATATAATTGCTCGAAACTTATCTGTAATTGACAGGTGAGACTATAATAGAGGAGACTATAGAATTATTGTTATGACGGTGTTGTGCATAATATGTGACTGAAATGTTTTACATTCTCCTAGGTTTCCAAAGTTCAAAGTTTGTATATAGTTTAAACATGTACTGTGAACTGAGAAATGACACAAAGTTCTCCTCATTCTTTAGATTTAAAGAGGGTCTTTCAGCACTTAATTTCCTGAGTGCACTCCAGCAACACCCTACTTTGCTTTCTCCGGTCCTGTGTCACATGGAAAAGAAACTCACAGCTCTTGAACTTGAGAGACTTTTCAAACCTGACTTCAGCCCATCTGGAAGTAACAGGAGACATCTGGAGAGTCAAACTGTGGGCTACTGGTCAGACTATCTGCTTGACTGTGAAGGTTTATACCAGTATTTCTTTTAGTACTCATTACAAGACAATGTGTTGAATTTTTATATATATATGTATAATTTTTTTTTTTTTTTAATTTATTTTTCTATTTTTTGCAGAATCACAAACTGCTGTGTCAGTGGGCGATGTTCTGATGTTTGCAACTGGGCTAACATCATTGCCCCCTTCTGGATTAGATCCACTACCAAGCCTACAGTTCCTGGATGACTCTTTATTCCTGATGGCAAATACATGCTTAAACTTATTGAAACTACCAATGATAACCTCATATTCGTGTTTAAATCCAACATGGATTTTGGAATTCAAAACTCCCCAGGATTTGGATGTTTCTAGGATGTCTGGCCTTGCAGTTCAAACCTGCTGTTTGAGTTGTTTCTCAAGTTTTTAAGTCAAGATTTTTTTTTAAAAGATGTTATGAATAGGATAAGATGGGACATGCTAGTGGTACAGCACAAATCCATTATAGTTTACCAGGTTTATTGTAGTTTTATTAGATAACCCAGTCACTTACAGCTGCTTCTTCTTGGCATTACATTGTAAATTCTGTAGGTTTTTGCTACAGGACTTATCCAGAAATCAGTTATGTATTTGAGCATGGTTTTGTATTACAAAATGTAGGTACATCTGTTCAAACAAGATTTAAAATACAATTGCTTGACTTGACTTGTTCAAAGGTTTGACAGTGCTACTAAAAGTAAAGGCGTTTAAAGGTGTACTGTGTTCTACTCTTAAAAGTTGTAATAAATACACAATACAGTGCAAGATTTGATTTTGATTTGATTTATTATTTATCTAAATGTTCAGGACTGTATCTTAACTTCCATCAGCTAAACAAGGACCAGAATTAGCAAGACGTTGTAGTAGGAATGAGCTTTTACAAAACAAACTTAAATTTTTGGCATCTTCAGCCAACTCATGTAGCCTAGTCCAAAAATACAGCATATGCTATAGGTTTTGGTAAACACAACAAAAAGCCAGTTTGTTTGTTTTTTTTTTAGAAATGTGCAATTTCTAATAACTTCATGTAAAGTTCAGTGGCAGACTCCCAGCAGACTGGCTTTTGAAAATGATTTTGCTCCATTACAAAATTCAGATACTCCTGTATGTTTGAGTCCCCACATACAACTACTGACAGCCTAGACTCAGGAAAAGCGTCTAGTTCAGATTGTTGAATCAGGAATCCACAGTCCCTGGAGCCGTATCTGTGGTCAATGGAAGACAATTGCATTAATATAGGTTTACACATAAAGTAATTATTTGATCATTATTATCCATTACCTGTGGGGTAGGTAGTACAGTTCATTTGGCACACCTCCTGGACATGAAGCTGTTCTTGAGGGACGAATCCGATGAGTGTTCCACAGCTTCACACATTCATCAAGATCCTTCTGAACAATGTCAATGAAGCAAAATCTCAAAAGGCACTGATGCTCGTGACTTCCGTTGAAGTGTCCAGCGTCTCGAAGATCCGCAAACAGCTCCAACCAAAACTGAGCCCTACAGAAATAAAAAAAAAAAAAAATTGTTTAAAAATAGTTTAGTTTGTTTACATGGCATCGTTTCACTACACGCATGGCACTTTGAATTACTTATTAAAGAACTGTAAATTACATGTGAAATTAGCGATATTGACTCATTACATACAAAGTGAGGTATTTCAAGTACTTGTTATAATGTTAATGATTAAGACGTAGAACTTGTAAAAAAGCCAAATTCAAAGTCTCTAACAATTTGTATATTCTATTTGTTTGGGTCCTTTTTGCATAAATTACTGCCTCCATGCAGTGTGGCATGGATGCTATCAGTCTGTGGATCTGTTGAGGTGTTATGGAAGACCAGGATGCTTCAGTAGCAGCTTTGAGGTCTTAGCCACTACAGTATGTGACACCCCTTTCATCCACACTTACATTAGACAAAACTTTCTATTAATGTGCTTTGAGAGTCTCAGGGAACATCCAACTTATTTGAAGGTGTTCTTTATGGAGGGTGTCAATTGTGGGGGGGGTTTCCCCACAGCTGTCAGAACAACAGTCATGCCCATCCTGTGAGTCCTCCTGAATTAGAAAGACCATTTAGAGGCTCAGGAAACCTTTGCGGATGATTTTAATTAATTAGCTCATAGTAGAGTAGCACTTTAAGTCTAAAATATTTAACCTTTTTACAGTATTCTGGTTCTGAAGTTGGGTTTTCCTTAAGTTCCAATTCATAACCATCATAATTACTAAATGGGCTAAAAATGTCTAGTTTGGCATATAATAAGTATTTAATATCGGTTTTAATTTTTAAGTTGAATTACTGAAATAATAATAATAATAATAATAATAGATTGCATTTATATAGCACTTTTCGAGGCCCTCAAAGTGCTTTACAATTCCACTATTCATTCACTCACATTCACACACTGATGGAGGCAGCTACAGTTGTAGCCACAGCTGCCCTGGGGCAGACTGACAATAAACCAACTTTTGCACAACATTCAAAATTTGTTACACCTTTAAATATCAGGCAAAATTAAATGTTATATTTACCTTCCTTTTCGATATATGGACCACCAGGACTCAATTCGCTGGTTATTCGTTGATGAACCAAACATGTGACTGGACTCTCCGCTGAAGTGGTCATCATGATGGTGACGTCGTGCGCACTGAACTGCAGCCATAATGCCGTTTTCTGTCCCACAGTCAGTTCTCAGTCTCATCGGTACAACACCAAGGCTCCCAACACATGACAAGTAATAGTAAGCTATGACCACTGGATTATTATTGGTTGGTCCACATTCTAGCCACAAAACCTTGCGTGAAAATCCATCAATGCACCCTGAAATGGCCAAACCGAATGGTTTGAGCTTGTCATAACCATCAGCATGCCACATGTAGTTGGGTCCCAGCGAATGATAGGTTCTCCTAATGAATCTTCTCGTGTTCTCATTTGGCATCCATGAGGATTAAGCTCCCGGAGTATTTTCATCACATCATCCCTCTTCACTTTCAGATGATGCTTTTGTTTAAGTACCTGCCACATTGTTCGATACCCAAACAATCGCCCAGGTCCTTGAAGCTCCGCCTGATTGCGTTAATGATTGTTGTTCTGGAGTGAAAATGTTTTCTTTGGTAAAGTCCAGCATTATTGAGTTTACTTTTAAGACTCCTTAAACTCATCTTTACACCATGCAAACTTAACATCATGTCCATGATAACACTATATGAGTGACCTTCGTTGAAATATTTAATGTAGTACTGTAGGATGTCTGACCCTTCAGCCTGGTCCCATAAAAGCTCCAGAGACTGTCCGCAGGAAGCACAAAATGGGGTGAAGAGGCTGATGCCAACGCCACAAAACGGGCAAAACATTTTATGTTTTCTCTATGTCAGGGTAATAAGGAAACGGTGTGAGGAGTGAGTTTTTCGAGGTTTGTTGACATCCAGAATCACTTTTCTGAGCTACAAATATGGAGTAAGCCTAATCGTTGAGCCACTTCCGTATTTCAGACAATCCCTTTCCGTCAAAGATCTTTAATTTGTTGCGGATTTTTAATTTGTTGCGGTTATTTAATTTGTTGCGGTTTTTTAATTTGTTGTGGATTTTTAATTTGTTGCGGAATTTTAATTTGTTGTGGATTTTTAATTTGTTGCGGATTTTTAATTTGTTATGGATTTTTAATTTGTTGCCATTTTTAATTTGTTGCGGATTTTTAATTTGTTGCGGATTTTTAATTTGTTGCCATTTTTTAATTTGTTGCGGATTTGTAATTTGTTGCCATGTTTTAATTTGTTGTGGCTTTCTAATTTGTTGCAGATTTTTAATTTGTCGCGTTTTTTTAATTTGTTGCCATTTTTTAATTTGTTGTGGATTTTTAATTTGTTGCGGTTTTTTAATTTGTTGCCATTTTTAATTTGTTGCAGATTTTTAATTTGTTGCCATTTTTAATTTGTTGTGGCTTTCTAATTTGTTGCAGATTTTTTTAATTTGTCGCGTTTTTTTAATTTGTTGCGGATTTTAATTTGTTGCCATTTTTTAATTTGTTGTGGATTTTTAATTCGTGCGCGGTTTTTTAATTTGTTGCCATTTTTAATTTGTTGTGGATTTTTAATTTGTTGCGATTTTTTAATTTGTTGCAGTTTTTTAATTTGTTGCGTTTTTTAATTTGTTGTGGGTTGTTAATTTGTTGCAGTTTTTTGATTTGTTGCGCTTTGCACTTCCCAGCCACCGTAGATTTGGATCACCACCCTGAAAAACAGATTGTGTCATTAAACAGTATCTACAGAAATGATGTGTACGACTAAAGCAGAAGCCACCACTGCAATGTGAGCCCAAATCATCTACAGCATGTTAAAGGTTCCTTTAACTACAGTTTTATCTATTTATTTCCATAACCTAAACGATTAACAAATTCAAAGGCATCTTGGTATAGCAGTAGTTTGAAACATAATGGATTTTGGTTAAAAAAAAAAGAAAAGAAAAAAAATACTACTTTTGAATATCTTACCATCACTAATGTCACACAGTACATCTGATGAAGACTCAGCTGATTGCTCACCTGTTACACATATCTGGATCCCTTGACCGCCTCACAAAGCTTGGAAATACCCTCATCAGATAATGTTGTTTCAGTTTTAAGACGTGTAGTGAGCTTATTCAGAGTATATTACTGACCCAACTCATATATTTTTTTAAATTTCGTCTACAATGGTCAGGATGGCAGAAGCAGGTCGCAATGAAATACATAACCCTTCAGTGACTTCACTGACTTCCCACAGAAATCAAAAAGGAATATTGTCTTTAGCTGCTCCTGGTAAATTAAACAGGTGTTTGTCTCACAGTAAAGCTAGCTAAAATCTTCAACCTGTTGCATTAGCTTGAACTTTCCAGAAAACTAAACAGGACTGGAGGCGAAACCTGTGACAGAGGAACGCTTTCAATCAACAAGAAAACTGACTAAGCGAACTATGGTTACAGCTGATATACATTTCAAGATATACTTACATTGAAAGAGAAGGTTGTTGGTTCGGCGCAGGGTGCTGCTGGGCTCCCTTGCTGAGCAGGAGTCAGTCTGGACCGTTCTTCTTCGTTGGTTTGGTGGACTACATGCTTACAAGGAGTATTGGTGCCCTCTGCTGTTGCAGTACCTCACAGTCAGACAGCTATTTCTGACAACATAGTACCGTCCCTCGTCTAAGTTTTATACACCCAGCACGCCCCTGCGGGCGGTTTATCCTTCAAGCTCGGGTCCTCTACCAGAGGCCTGGGAGCTTGAGGGTCCCTGCAGTATCTTAGCTGTTCCCAGGACTGCGCTCTTCTGGACAGAGATCTCCGATGTTGTTCCCGGGATCTGCTGGAGCCACTCGCCTAGCTTGGGAGTCACCGCACCTAGTGCTCCGATTACCACGGGACCACCGTCACCTTCACCCTCCACATCCTCTCGAGCTCTTCTCTGAGCCCTTGGTATTTCTCCAGCTTCTCGTGTTCCTTCTTCCTGATATTGCTGTCATTCGGAACCGCTACATCGATCACTACGGCCGTCTTCTTCTGTTTGTCTACCACCACTATGTCCGGTTGGTTAGCCACCACCATTTTGTCCGTCTGCATCTGGAAGTCCCACAGGATCTTAGCTCGGTCATTCTCCACCACCCTTGGGGGCATCTCCCATTTTGACCTCGGGACTTCCAGGTTATACTCGGCACAGATGTTCCTGTACACTATGCCGGCCACTTGGTTATGGCGCCCATGTATGCCTTGCCTGCTAGCATCTTGCACCCTGCTGTTATGTGCTGGATTGTCTCTGGGGCATCTTTACACAGCCTGCACCTGGGGTCTTGCCTGGTGTGATAGACCCCAGCCTCTATGGATCTTGTACTCAGAGCTTGTTCTTGTGCTGCCATGATTAGTGCCTCTGTGCTGTCTTTCAGTCCAGCTTTGTCCAGCCACTGGTAGGATTTCTGGATATCAGCCACCTCCTCTATCTGCCGGTGGTACATACCGTGCAGGGGCCTGTCCTTCCATGATGGTTCCTCGCCTTCCTCCTCTTTCTTGGGTTTCTGCTGCCTGAGGTATTCACTGAGCACGCTGTCAGTTGGGGCCATCTTCGTGATGTATTCGTGGATGTTTCTTGTCTCATCCTGGACTGTGGTGCTGACACTCACCAGTCCCGGCCCCTTCCTTCCGCTTAGCATACAGCCTCAGGGTGCTGGACTTGGGGTGAAACCCTCCATGCATGGTAAGGAGCTTTCTTGTCTTTATGTCAGTGGCTTCTATCTCCTCCTTTGGCCAGCCTATTACCCCAGCAGGGTACCTGATCACGGGCAGGGCGAGGTGTTGATGGCCCGGATCTTGTTCTTACCGCTCAGCTGACTCCTCAGGACTTGCCTGACCCTCTGCAGGTACTTGGTGGTTGCAGCTTTCCTAGCGCCCTCTTCATGGTTCCCATTCGCTATGGGATCCCCAGGTACTTGTAACTGTCCTCTATGTCTGCAATGTTGCCTTCTGGTAGTTCAATCCCCTCAGTTCTGACTACCTTCCCTCTTTTGTTACCATCCGACTACACTTCTCCAGTCCGAACGACATTCCAATGTCATTGCTGTATAGCCTGGTAGTGTGTATCAGTGAATCGATGTCTCGCTCACTCTTGGCATACAGCTTGATGTCATCCATGTACAGGAGGTGGCTGACAACCGCTCCGTTTTCGTAGTCGGTATCCGTAGCCAGTCTTGTTAATGATCTCACTGAGGGGTTCAGGCCTATGCAGAACAGCAGTGGGGACAGAGCATCTCCTTGGTAGATCCCGCACTTGATGGTGACTTGTGCTATGGACTTGGAGTTGGCCTCTAGTGTTGTACGCCACATCCCCATTGAGTTCCTGATGAAGGCTCTTAGGGTCCTGTTGATCTTGTACAATTCTAGGCATTCCAGTATCCAGCTGTGGGGCATTGAGTCATAGGCCTTCTTGTAATCAATCCAGGCTGTGCACAGGTTGGTCAGTCTGGTCTTGCAGTCTCGGCTGACCGTTCTGTCTACCAGTAGCTGGTGTTTTGCGCCTCTGGTATTCTTGCCAATCCCTTTCTGTGCCCCGCTCATGTATTGACCCATGTGCCTGTTCATCTTAGCCGATATGATGCCTGACAGGAGCTTCCATGTAGTACTGAGGCAGGTTATTGGTCGGTAGTTGGATGGGACCGGTCCTTCTTGGGGTCCTTGGGGATCAGGACCGTCCGACCTTCGGTTAGCCATTCGGTGTCTCTCGTTAACTAGCAGCTGGTTCATTTGCGCTGCCAGACGCTCGTGGAGTGCAGTCAGCTTCTTCAGCCAGTAGGCGTGAACCATGTCGGGCCCTGGTGCTGTCCAACTGTTCATACTGGAGACCCTTTCTTGGATATCTGCCACTGTGATGGTTACTGGACCCTGTTCAGGGAGGTCGCTATGGTCTGCCCTCAGATCCACTAGCCACTGAGCATTGCCGTTATGCGTCCTTCTCCCATATGCTCTTCCAGTATTGCTCCGTCTCCAGCCTTGGTGGTGCTGTTCTGTTATTGTTCCCTTTGCTGGTTCTGTGAAGAACAGCTGGTTTATTCTCCTGCCTTCTCTCTCTCTGGTGTACCTCCTCAAGCGGGTGGCCAAGGCTGTGAGTCTTTGCTTGGCAGTTTCCAAGGCCTCAGGTATGGACATCTTGCTGTATTTCTTATGCACCTTCTTTGTCGCACCTTTCTGCAACTCCGTTAGTTGGCTAACCTCCCTCCGTGCTACTTTGATCTTGCCCTCTAGCCTCCTTCTCCATGGAGGGTATTGCCCCTTGTGGCTGTTCAACTTGTAGCCAAGCATCTCACTGATCACTGCTGCCGTAGTGTAGATCAGCTTGTTAGTGTCGGTAATCGTGGTTGTAGGTAACATCCGTAGTGCTGCGTTAACATCATCTAGCAGACCTTCTGAGGGTACTTCACGTAATCTTGGTAACCGGTGTTGGGATTTAGAGATTCTTTTATTGCTGCCATATACTCTGCCTTATGATAAATGCATTAATAACATGTTCTACAGTATTATTTTATCAGTAATATTGTTTACAGGGTTCATATTGCATTGAATATGTTTGTCATCACATTCATTCTATTCACAGGTTGAGTTCATTCTATACACAATGCATAACTGTGCTTGTTTAGAGTTGATGTTCTATCCAAGAGGGTTTTAAGCTTCACTGGTGAGAGTGTCCAGGTGATACATGTTGAGGGAAGATGAGAACATAGCAGGTTAATTGCATGCATGCTTACAATACACATAAATCTAGTAGCAGGCCTGAGCGAAGGCCCAAGTGTCTTCTGCTTCTTATTTGAGACCTGCGCCAATTCAGTCTACTTAGTGATTGAGGACGAGGGTCCATTATTAGCCCTTAGAGGCCCTGAAGCTTGAAGTTATTACCTTAAAAGGAAGGTGTTATCAAAGAGAGAAGTTATATGTCTGTTTATAGTTATTAGAGATGTACAAGATGTACCCTTGTCTGTAAACAATGACTGGACATAATGTATTTTTGACCTGTATTGACGTGTATGTGGGGTGTGATCCTCTATGCTATAAAACCAGAACTCAGTGTATTTTTGTCAGAGCAAATAAGCCATATGCTGATGGTTGTTCTCCGTTGTCAATAAACTCATCGTTTGATTGTACTTTTCTGGGCCTCCGTCGTTTGTTGTCTGGTCTACAGTTGATCGATCTCGCTTCACCGGCTACGGGGGATCCAGGTTTCAAGCTTGGCCATGATCCTATCCTTCAGGTCAGTTCCTCTGGCACTCAACGATCCTTCTCTTATCGCACTTGGGGCTATGTACCCAATCTCGGGGTGGGGTGATGATATCTCCCCTGACCTGGCGCCCTGACTCCTCCTTGCCGTAGCATTTATGTTGTACTCGTCAATCTCTAGCTGTGATAGCAGTCCCTTCTTTCGAATGTTGGAACACTGAGCTAACTAGTTGTTTCGCCGTCATTGTGGATGTTGGGTATCGAAGAATCCATAGGTCCCTCATCCTATTCATGTAACCCCTTCCGCCAGGGTTACTTGCGTAGTAGCATTCCAACAACACCCTGTTTTCGTCTCTTGCCCACCGATGCCTTCTTGTTCCAGTAGCCCACTTGTCATCAGGGTGCCCTGGTTCCTCAACACCTGACGCGGACCTTGTTGATCCGGGCGACGCCCGAGCCGGCATGCCTTCATATTTATCTGTCTCGCTCATGTCTGCGGTAGGCTCGCTTAGCATAGGGGGTCTAGCCTTAGGACCCTTACTGGATACAGACACCCCAGGCAGGAATCGAACTTGCGATCTTCTGCTCCAAGGGCGTGTAGTTTAACCACTACGCTATCCAGCTGCTCTCTCTCTCTCTCTCTCTCTCTCTCTATATATATATATATATATATATATATATATATATATATATATATATATATATATATATATATATATATATATATATATATATATATATATATATATATATATATATATATATATATATATATATAAATGCTACGGCAAGGAGGAGTCAGGACGCCAGGTCAGGGGGAGATATCATCACCCCACCCGAGATTGGGTACATAGCCCCAAGTGCGATAAGAGAAGGATCGTTGAGTGCCAGAGGAACTGACCTGAAGGATAGGATCATGGCCAAGCTTGAAACCTGGATCCCCGTAGTCGGTTACCAAGATTACGTGAAGTACCCTCAGAAGGTCTGCTAGATGATGTTAACGCAGCACCACGGATGATACCTACAACCACGATTACCGACACTAACAAGCTGATCTACACTACGGCAGCAGTGATCAGTGAGATGCTTGGCTACAAGTTGAACAGCCACAAGGGGCAACACCTCCATGGAGAAGGAGGCTAGAGGGCAAGATCAAAGTAGCACGGAGGGAGGTTAGCCAACTAACGGAGTTGCAGAAAGGTGCGACAAAGAAGGTGCATAAGAAATACAGCAAGATGTCCATACCTGAGGCCTTGGAAACTGCCAAGCAAAGACTCACAGCCTTGGCCACCCGCTTGAGGAGGTACACCAGAGAGAGAGAAGGCAGGAGAATAAACCAGCTGTTCTTCACAGAACCAGCAAAGGGAACAATAACAGAACAGCACCACCAAGGCTGGAGACGGAGCAATACTGGAAGAGCATATGGGAGAAGGACGCATAACGGCAATGCTCAGTGGCTAGTGGATCTGAGGGCAGACCATAGCGACCTCCCTGAACAGGGTCCAGTAACCATCACAGTGGCAGATATCCAAGAAAGGGTCTCCAGTATGAACAGTTGGACAGCACCAGGGCCCGACATGGTTCACGCCTACTGGCTGAAGAAGCTGACTGCACTCCACGAGCGTCTGGCAGCGCAAATGAACCAGCTGCTAGTTAACGAGAGACACCCGGAATGGCTAACCGAAGGTCGGACGGTCCTGATCCCCAAGGACCCCAAGAAGGGACCGGTCCCATCCAACTACCGACCAATAACCTGCCTCAGTACTACATGGAAGCTCCTGTCAGGCATCATATCGGCTAAGATGAACAGGCACATGGGTCAATACATGAGCGGGCACAGAAAGGGATTGGCAAGAATACCAGAGGCGCAAAACACCAGCTACTGGTAGACAGAACGGTCAGCCGAGACTGCAAGACCAGACTGACCAACCTGTGCACAGCCTGGATTGATTACAAGAAGGCCTATGACTCAATGCCCCACAGCTGGATACTGGAATGCCTAGAATTGTACAAGATCAACAGGACCCTAAGAGCCTTCATCAGGAACTCAATGGGGATGTGGCGTACAACACTAGAGGCCAACCCAAGTCCATAGCACAAGTCACCATCAAGTGCGGGATCTACCAAGGAGATGCTCTGTCCCCACTGCTGTTCTGCATAGGCCTGAACCCCTCAGTGAGATCATTAACAAGACTGGCTACGGATACCGACTCACTTAAACGGAGCGGTTGTCAGCCACCTCCTGTACATGGATGACATCAAGTTGTATGCCAAGAGTGAACGAGACATCGATTCACTGATACACACTACCAGGCTATACAGCAATGACATTGGAATGTCGTTCGGACTGGAGAAGTGTAGTCGGATGGTAACAAAAGAGGGAAGGTAGTCAGAACTGAGGGGATTGAACTACCAGAAGGCAACATTGCAGACATAGAGGACAGTTACAAGTACCTGGGGATCCCGCAAGCGAATGGGAACCATGAAGAGGG
Source organism: Oreochromis aureus (assembly GCF_013358895.1). NCBI lineage: Eukaryota > Metazoa > Chordata > Actinopteri > Cichliformes > Cichlidae > Oreochromis > Oreochromis aureus. Next base: position 5,167,484 of record NC_052947.1, read on the forward strand.
CGCTAGGAAAGCTGCAACCACCAAGTACCTGCAGAGGGTCAGGCAAGTCCTGAGGAGTCAGCTGAACGGTAAGAACAAGATCCGGGCCATCAACACCCACGCCCTGCCCGTGATCAGGTACCCTGCTGGGGTAATAGGCTGGCCAAAGGAGGAGATAGAAGCCACTGACATAAAGACAAGAAAGCTCCTTACCATGCATGGAGGGTTTCACCCCAAGTCCAGCACCCTGAGGCTGTATGCTAAGCGGAAGGAAGGGGCCGGGGACTGGTGAGTGTCAGCACCACAGTCCAGGATGAGACAAGAAACATCCACGAATACATCACGAAGATGGCCCCAACTGACAGCGTGCTCAGTGAATACCTCAGGCAGCAGAAACCCAAGAAAGAGGAGGAAGGCGAGGAACCATCATGGAAGGACAGGCCCCTGCACGGTATGTACCACCGGCAGATAGAGGAGGTGGCTGATATCCAGAAATCCTACCAGTGGCTGGACAAAGCTGGACTGAAAGACAGCACAGAGGCACTAATCATGGCAGCACAAGAACAAGCTCTGAGTACAAGATCCATAGAGGCTGGGGTCTATCACACCAGGCAAGACCCCAGGTGCAGGCTGTGTAAAGATGCCCCAGAGACAATCCAGCACATAACAGCAGGGTGCAAGATGCTAGCAGGCAAGGCATACATGGAGCGCCATAACCAAGTGGCCGGCATAGTGTACAGGAACATCTGTGCCGAGTATAACCTGGAAGTCCCGAGGTCAAAATGGGAGATGCCCCCAAGGGTGGTGGAGAATGACCGAGCTAAGATCCTGTGGGACTTCCAGATGCAGACGGACAAAATGGTGGTGGCTAACCAACCGGACATAGTGGTGGTAGACAAACAGAAGAAGACGGCCGAGTGATCGATGTAGCGGTTCGAATGACAGCAATATCAGGAAGAAGGAACACGAGAAGCTGGAGAAATACCAAGGGCTCAGAGAAGAGCTCGAGAGGATGTGGAGGGTGAAGGTGACGGTGGTCCCCGTGGTAATCGGAGCACTAGGTGCGGTGACTCCCAAGCTAGGCGAGTGGCTCCAGCAGATCCCGGGAACAACATCGGAGATCTCTGTCCAGAAGAGCGCAGTCCTGGGAACAGCTAAGATACTGCGCAGGACCCTCAAGCTCCCAGGCCTCTGGTAGAGGACCCGAGCTTGAAGGATAAACCGCCCGCAGGGGCGTGCTGGGTGTATAAAACTTAGACGAGGACGGTACTATGTTGTCAGAAATAGCTGTCTGACTGTGAGGTACTGCAACAGCAGAGGGCACCAATACTCCTTGTAAGCATGTAGTCCACCAAACCAACGAAGAAGAACGGTCCAGACTGACTCCTGCTCAGCAAGGGAGCCCAGCAGCACCCTGCGCCGAACCAACAACCTTCTCTTTCAATGTAAGTATATCTTGAAATGTATATCAGCTGTAACCATAGTTCGCTTAGTCAGTTTTCTTGTTGATTGAAAGCGTTCCTCTGTCACAGGTTTCGCCTCCAGTCCTGTTTAGTTTTCTGGAAAGTTCAAGCTAATGCAACAGGTTGAAGATTTTAGCTAGCTTTACTGTGAGACAAACACCTGTTTAATTTACCAGGAGCAGCTAAAGACAATATTCCTTTTGATTTCTGTGGGAAGTCAGTGAAGTCACTGAAGGGTTATGTATTTCATTGCGACCTGCTTCTGCCATCCTGACCATTGTAGACGAAATTTAAAAAAATATATGAGTTGGGTCAGTAATATACTCTGAATAAGCTCACTACACGTCTTAAAACTGAAACAACATTATCTGATGAGGGTATTTCCAAGCTTTGTGAGGCGGTCAAGGGATCCAGATATGTGTAACAGGTGAGCAATCAGCTGAGTCTTCATCAGATGTACTGTGTGACATTAGTGATGGTAAGATATTCAAAAGTAGTATTTTTTTTCTTTTCTTTTTTTTTTTAACCAAAATCCATTATGTTTCAAACTACTGCTATACCAAGATGCCTTTGAATTTGTTAATCGTTTAGGTTATGGAAATAAATAGATAAAACTGTAGTTAAAGGAACCTTTAACATGCTGTAGATGATTTGGGCTCAAATTGCAGTGGTGGCTTCTGCTTTAGTCGTACACATCATTTCTGTAGATACTGTTTAATGACACAATCTGTTTTTCAGGGTGGTGATCCAAATCTACGGTGGCTGGGAAGTGCAAAGCGCAACAAATCAAAAAACTGCAACAAATTAACAACCCACAACAAATTAAAAAAACGCAACAAATTAAAAAACTGCAACAAATTAAAAAATCGCAACAAATTAAAAATCCACAACAAATTAAAAAATGGCAACAAATTAAAAAACCGCAACGAATTAAAAATCCACAACAAATTAAAAAATGGCAACAAATTAAAAATCCGCAACAAATTAAAAAAACGCGACAAATTAAAAATCTGCAACAAATTAGAAAGCCACAACAAATTAAAAAATGGCAACAAATTAAAAATCTGCAACAAATTAAAAAATGGCAACAAATTAAAAAACCGCAACAAATTAAAAATCCACAACAAATTAAAAAATGGCAACAAATTAAAAAAACGCGACAAATTAAAAATCTGCAACAAATTAGAAAGCCACAACAAATTAAAACATGGCAACAAATTACAAATCCGCAACAAATTAAAAAATGGCAACAAATTAAAAATCCGCAACAAATTAAAAATCCGCAACAAATTAAAAAATGGCAACAAATTAAAAATCCGCAACAAATTAAAAAATGGCAACAAATTAAAAATCCGCAACAAATTAAAAATCCGCAACAAATTAAAAATCCACAACAAATTAAAATTCCGCAACAAATTAAAAATCCACAACAAATTAAAAAACCGCAACAAATTAAATAACCGCAACAAATTAAAAATCCGCAACAAATTAAAGATCTTTGACGGAAAGGGATTGTCTGAAATACCGGAAGTGGCTCAACGATTAGGCTTACTCCATATTTGTAGCTCAGAAAAGTGATTCTGGATGTCAACAAACCTCGAAAAACTCACTCCTCACACCGTTTCCTTATTACCCTGACATAGAGAAACGCAAAATGTTTTGCCCGTTTTGTGGCGTTGGCATCAGCCTCTTCACCCCATTTTGTGCTTCCTGCGGACAGTCTCTGGAGCTTTTGCGGGACCAGGCTGAAGGGTCAGACATCCTACAGTACTACATTAAATATTTCAACGAAGGTCACTCATATAGTGTTATCATGGACATGATGTTAAGTTTGCATGGTGTAAAGATGAGTTTAAGGAGTCTTAAAAGTAAACTCAATAATGCTGGACTTTACCGAAGAAAACATTTTCACTCCAGAACAACAATCATTAACGCAATCAGAGCGGAGCTTCAAGGACCTGGGCGATTGTTTGGGTATCGAACAATGTGGCAGGTACTTAAACAAAAGCATCATCTGAAAGTGAAGAGGGATGATGTGATGAAAATACTCCGGGAGCTTAATCCTCATGGATGCCAAATGAGAACACGCAGAAGATTCATTAGGAGAACCTATCATTCGCTGGGACCCAACTACATGTGGCATGCTGATGGTTATGACAAGCTCAAACCATTCGGTTTGGCCATTTCAGGGTGCATTGATGGATTTTCACGCAAGGTTTTGTGGCTAGAATGTGGACCAACCAATAATAATCCAGTGGTCATAGCTTACTATTACTTGTCATGTGTTGGGAGCCTTGGTGTTGTACCGATGAGACTGAGAACTGACTGTGGGACAGAAAACGGCATTATGGCTGCAGTTCAGTGCGCACGACGTCACCATCATGATGACCACTTCAGCGGAGAGTCCAGTCACATGTTTGGTTCATCAACGAATAACCAGCTTAATTGAGTCCTGGTGGTCCATATATCGAAAAGGAAGGTAAATATAACATTTAATTTTGCCTGATATTTAAAGGTGTAACAAATTTTGAATGTTGTGCAAAAGTTGGTTTATTGTCAGTCTGCCCCAGGGCAGCTGTGGCTACAACTGTAGCTGCCTCCATCAGTGTGTGAATGTGAGAGTGAATGAATAGTGGAATTGTAAAGCGCTTTGAGGGCCTCGAAAAGTGCTATATAAATGCAATCTATTATTATTATTATTATTTCAGTAATTCAACTTAAAAATTAAAACCGATATTAAATACTTATTATATGCCAAACTAGACATTTTTAGCCCATTTAGTAATTATGATGGTTATGAATTGGAACTTAAGGAAAACCCAACTTCAGAACCAGAATACTGTAAAAAGGTTAAATATTTTAGACTTAAAGTGCTACTCTACTATGAGCTAATTAATTAAAATCATCCGCAAAGGTTTCCTGAGCCTCTAAATGGTCTTTCTAATTCAGGAGGACTCACAGGATGGGCATGACTGTTGTTCTGACAGCTGTGGGGAAACCCCCCCCACAATTGACACCCTCCATAAAGAACACCTTCAAATAAGTTGGATGTTCCTGAGACTCTCAAAGCACATTAATAGAAAGTTTTGTCTAATGTAAGTGTGGATGAAAGGGTGTCACATACTGTAGTGGCTAAGACCTCAAAGCTGCTACTGAAGCATCCTGGTCTTCCATAACACCTCAACAGATCCACAGACTGATAGCATCCATGCCACACTGCATGGAGGCAGTAATTTATGCAAAAAGGACCCAAACAAATAGAATATACAAATTGTTAGAGACTTTGAATTTGGCTTTTTTACAAGTTCTACGTCTTAATCATTAACATTATAACAAGTACTTGAAATACCTCACTTTGTATGTAATGAGTCAATATCGCTAATTTCACATGTAATTTACAGTTCTTTAATAAGTAATTCAAAGTGCCATGCGTGTAGTGAAACGATGCCATGTAAACAAACTAAACTATTTCTAAACAATTTTTTTTTTTTAAATTTCTGTAGGGCTCAGTTTTGGTTGGAGCTGTTTGCGGATCTTCGAGACGCTGGACACTTCAATGGAAGTCACGAGCATCAGTGCCTTTTGAGATTTTGCTTCACTGACATTGTTCAGAAGGATCTTGATGAATGTGTGAAGCTGTGGAACACTCATCGGATTCGTCCCTCAAGAACAGCTTCATGTCCAGGAGGTGTGCCAAATGAACTGTACTACCTACCCCACAGGTAATGGATAATAATGATCAAATAATTATTTTATGTGTAAACCTATATTAATGCAATTGTCTTCCATTGACCACAGATACGGCTCCAGGGACTGTGGATTCCTGATTCAACAATCTGAACTAGACGCTTTTCCTGAGTCTAGGCTGTCAGTAGTTGTATGTGGGGACTCAAACATACAGGAGTATCTGAATTTTGTAATGGAGCAAAATCATTTTCAAAAGCCAGTCTGCTGGGAGTCTGCCACTGAACTTTACATGAAGTTATTAGAAATTGCACATTTCTAAAAAAAAACAAACAAACTGGCTTTTTGTTGTGTTTACCAAAACCTATAGCATATGCTGTATTTTTGGACTAGGCTACATGAGTTGGCTGAAGATGCCAAAAATTTAAGTTTGTTTTTGTAAAAGCTCATTCCTACTACAACGTCTTGCTAATTCTGGTCCTTGTTTAGCTGATGGAAGTTAAGATACAGTCCTGAACATTTAGATAAATAATAAATCAAATCAAAATCAAATCTTGCACTGTATTGTGTATTTATTACAACTTTTAAGAGTAGAACACAGTACACCTTTAAACGCCTTTACTTTTAGTAGCACTGTCAAACCTTTGAACAAGTCAAGTCAAGCAATTGTATTTTAAATCTTGTTTGAACAGATGTACCTACATTTTGTAATACAAAAACCATGCTCAAATACATAACTGATTTCTGGATAAGTCCTGTAGCAAAAAACCTACAGAATTTACAATGTAATGCCAAGAAGAAGCAGCTGTAAGTGACTGGGTTATCTAATAAAACTACAATAAACCTGGTAAACTATAATGGATTTGTGCTGTACCACTAGCATGTCCCATCTTATCCTATTCATAACATCTTTAAAAAAAAAATCTTGACTTAAAAACTTGAGAAACAACTCAAACAGCAGGTTTGAACTGCAAGGCCAGACATCCTAGAAACATCCAAATCCTGGGGAGTTTTGAATTCCAAAATCCATGTTGGATTTAAACACGGAATATGAGGTTATCATTGGTAGTTTCAATAAGTTTAAGCATGTATTTGCCATCAGGAATAAAGAGTCATCCAGGAACTGTAGGCTTGGTAGTGGATCTAATCCAGAAGGGGGCAATGATGTTAGCCCAGTTGCAAACATCAGAACATCGCCCACCGACACAGCAGTTTGTGATTCTGCAAAAATAGAAAAAAAAAAAAAAATTATATATATATATATATATATATATACATATAAAAATTCAACACATTGTCTTGTAATGAGTACTAAAAGAAATACTGGTATAAACCTTCACAGTCAAGCAGATAGTCTGACCAGTAGCCCACAGTTTGACTCTCCAGATGTCTCCTGTTACTTCCAGATGGGCTGAAGTCAGGTTTGAAAAGTCTCTCAAGTTCAAGAGCTGTGAGTTTCTTTTCCATGTGACACAGGACCGGAGAAAGCAAAGTAGGGTGTTGCTGGAGTGCACTCAGGAAATTAAGTGCTGAAAGACCCTCTTTAAATCTAAAGAATGAGGAGAACTTTGTGTCATTTCTCAGTTCACAGTACATGTTTAAACTATATACAAACTTTGAACTTTGGAAACCTAGGAGAATGTAAAACATTTCAGTCACATATTATGCACAACACCGTCATAACAATAATTCTATAGTCTCCTCTATTATAGTCTCACCTGTCAATTACAGATAAGTTTCGAGCAATTATATACCACCGGAGATAGTCAGACACAATGTCTTTCTTTTCCTCAACTGTGGAAACGTGCCTTAGACAACCAGCCACCTGTAGCATAGTACTGTGTTTTATGACACAGTCACGCAGGACATCCACTGAACCAGCACTGTCGATCTGAAAAACCCATAAAAATGTACATAACAATGTAAGCTTACGTGTCTGCTTTTCATTCCTGTTTTTTCCCTACACAAAGAAAGAATATTTTAATCTCATACAGATGAAGAAGCTATAGTTCTATCCTGCATTCAAATCCTGCGCTGTCCTCACCTCTTGTAAAGCTTTCCTATGTCTCCATCTGTGACTGAGACAACTGTTGCTTTTACTGAAGTCTGGCCTGCAAGATAATGTACCAGCTCTGCACAACTGACACGGCTATCATCTTTCCTGCTAGGTAGTATTCATCCTCCCTTACAGCTGTGAATGAATACAGTAAATGATAAAGTCTCTCTCACACACACACCTCTCTATCGATTGATCAGATCCGATCAATGTCAGATCGATCAATCAGATAGACAGACAGGCTAATGCTGTGTTGAAATAATCCAAAAATTATTATGAGTAGCTTCTGATAATAATTAAAACAAATTGATTTACAAGTCCAAAAAAGTCTTTAAATTAAGTTTATCAAACGTCTGACCATTGCATACCCTTTGCATTGTAGACGAGGAATCGATGTCCTTCTGGTCCATCAAAAATGGGACAATCTTTCATGTGTTTCATTAGCAGACTCAAAAACTCTCGTTTTGGGCCACCTGCATCAAGTCCTTCTTCTAGAATGCCAGCATCATCGGTAAATTTAACCAGCATGTCATTGGTTTCAGAGTATGACAACCGCCTGAAACCCTGACTGCTCCATCCCAGACATTTGCTCTTGAGATGTTGAATCTGCTGACACTTCCATGATGAATGGCACTGGATAAGTTTGCAATGATGTCAGGTAGAGTAATGTTAACGTCTTCCCTGTAATCACAAAAATAAAAGACAGAATGCAAGACTGTACAATTTAGCATTGTTATTTGAAGTAGTATTTGATATTTTACAGTGCTTTGTAATCAATCGGTGAAGCAACTTCAACCAGCTCTTCGTCCTCGTCCTCAATGCAGGGGGCACACAGGTCTGCATATTTACTGTTGAGAAATTATAATTCCAACATTAGAATAACTTCTATTCACCCTTTAACTATCTTTACCCATTTCACAAACCCAAACATGTACTGTAGTTACAGGTTTAAAATTACGTATAAGACACAATTTTATTTACCTATAGGGACTCATGACTGGATTTGTTTCGTATTGGTGACCAAGATCCTCTGTATCAGATATTACAATCTGAAAAACAACAACAACAAAAATTGCATACTGTACATAAACATACATATCATTGTATTATTCCAACAATAGCAAAAACCCTCATGCTGACATAAATTGCACAAATACCGGAAATGGCTGTATGGTAGATGAAGGTCCTGGAGCATGTCTGAAACAGAATACAAGTATTGGAATTAAAATGTCCAGATAAGTAGCTCATACAGTTTAATATTATTTATGATACCAATATTATAAAAAGGCTATGAAACCAATAAATATTTATATTAGGGCGGGGCAATAAAATAACAACATGTATTGCAGTATACTTTTTTCTCAATGGAAATATGAGACTATTGCAATAGAGCTATCCATCCATCCTTTTTATATGCTGCTTATTCCTTTAATCCCTGTTTTTTAAATTGACATAAGAATAGTCAATCCTTATCAAGTAGCGCAGCAACCAATTGCTCTGGGAACAGCGTCATGTCCAGTTAGGGTGACTTGTTACCTGCACCACAGTGAAGTAGCAGGGCCACACGTGGAGATGTTTGGGCACCATTTACATCTAAACTAACCATTAAAATAAATATACAAGGAGAGATTAGGAAAATTTGCTTTTATTTCTTAGCTTATTCATTTGATATTGATAAATATTTTGTCAATTTTATGTCTGCTCTCCTGTAAAACTTACTGTAAACTAAGATTTATTTTTAGAATCATTCGTTTTTGTTTTTAAATGTAATTGACCAAGCAATTGAGTGATCTGGTGTTTGTTGTCTTTTGAAACTGGAAATCTTTATCCCTGACTTTTTATCTAGTTTTTAACACGTACCTTTTTTTAGTTATCTGAAACGGATGTAATATGTTAATACATCTGTCTATCTGAACTTATGACAGGAAATAAATATTTAAATCAAAACAAGCTTGTGAGGATTTTACATCTTACTTATGAGCAACGGCACATTTAATATGTACAAATCTGGCGGTTTATATCATGATTTATATCAATATTCCCTGAAATAAAACAAAGAAATATTGTGACATGAGAAAATACTGTATTGCCCAACTCTAATATATAGCAGAACAAGCTCTGAAATAACTTACTCCGTCTCTGCATGTTTACCATTAGGGGTACTCTGGTCTTGTGGTTTGAAAACCTAAGATGAAAAATATGCACTTTTTGTCACGGTTCTGGGCCCGTTGGACCCAGTATTTTGAGTTTATTATGTTTTGGTTTACTTTTGCATCATGGATTATTCTTTATGGTTCTCTGGTACGGTGTTTCAGTTATCTTGGTGTTTTGGTGATGGTGATGATGATTATTGTTATTAGAGTTCCATGTTTCTGTTTAGGATTTGTGTTCTCATGTTTTGTGTGAGTTCAGGTTCCATGTGTCATTCTGTCTGTCTCTCAGTGTCAGGTCTGCGTCTTGGTGTAGTGTGCTGGTTTCCTGTTTTATTGTGAAAGTCTGCGTCTCATGTGAGTGTGTTCAGGTTTACCTCTTGTCTCGTCTCTTGATTACTCCCAGCTGTGTCCACCACCTGTGTGCAATCTCCTTGTGTTTCTCTGTGTATTTAAGTCATGTCTTTAGTCATTGTAGTTGCTGGTCCGTCTGTGTATCTACCCCGCTTCATCTGTGTGTTACCTGCTGTCTACCGTCTTCCACCTCTGCTCGCCGTCTTCCATGTTCGTGTTCCGGTTCCTCTTGCATAGTGTAGTTGTTTCCAGTATAGTTTAGTTTGTCTCCGGTTGCCATGTTTTCCCTGTGCCGTGCATTCCAATAAACCACCTTCTCACCTTTACAAAGTGCCTGCATTTGGATCCTTCCTTACCTTTTCCACACGGCTCTTCTCACTCGCCGTGACACTTTTCAAAGCTTTCACCAACTTAGTATCGCATTTAGATAGTCCATTAATACTTAAAATTGTTTTTTTTAAAGAACATACAATCACACAATGAAAATAATCGACCCATGGATGTTACAGAATTATGATCATTATAGAGAAAAAAAATAAGAGCACTCAGAGGACATGCACCTCTGCCAGGGCCAGTCACAGGCCTCTGGCATGGTGGAGGGGGGAAAAAAAAGTACACACCAATGGGTCTGCCTGGTTGAACTCAGCTGTGCTTCTTGATGTAATCACAATCTCAGGGTCTGAGTCTGAGGTACCATCCTCTGCAATCAAAGCTGAGAAAATAAACACATTACTAGCTGTTGTATATGTAAACACATTAAAATATAAAATTAACAAACCTTGTTTGAAGTGGCTCTCTGGACAAATGAAAAGAGAAATCCTGTTGTAGTTCTTTCCTATTTCCACTTTGTAGTCTGCCATTCGGAATGGCCTTTCTGTCCCAGGCACATTTATCACCTCTGTGCAGTCGGGATACAAAAGGACATATGGTCCCTCCACCAAGTCCCTGTGGAATGTTCTCATTTTTTCTACAGCCTGCTTCAGGAGGTCAGGAGCTGTAATTTCGGGGCTAATAAATAAGGGCAGTGTTTTCCCTCTTAGCGGTTTTGAGTCCGTTTGTTGTGACACCATTATTCCTATATTGATCTAGAAACAAATAATAAAAGCAAGATCACTTTAAGAATAATTGCCAAATCCTCATTTATAAATTTACCTGTGATGACCTACCTTGACAGGTTTACTCTGTTGCTTGAGTTTTAATTTTGCTCCACAGCTGAAGGCCTGGCGCTCTTTGGATTTTGATTTTCTGTACTCCATGAACTGCTTGTATGACGGACATGTTTGTTCTGGTTGAATGAAAAACGTTTAACGTCAAAACGGGATTATAAGCACTCTCCATTACTAAACGTAGACGAGAATACAGTATAAGCAAACATAAAAAGAAACCGGAGCCAAAATGGTAAATAAACATGCTATTTAACTGAAATAGCATAGACTGTCTGAAGAGAACAAAAAGTGAGCAATATATCAAAATTACTTTGTTCAGAATTTTCTGTTTGTTTTGATGTCCCTGGGGAGTCAGATCCTTCAGCCTGGTCTGTGTCCCGCAAAAGCTCCAGAGACCGTCCGCAGGAAGCACAAAATGGGGTGAAGAGGCTGAAGCCAACGCCACAAAATGGGCAAAACATTTTGCGTTTCTCTATGTCAGGGTAATAAGGAAACGGTGTGAGGAGTGAGTTTGTCGAGGTTTGTTGACATCCAGAATCACTTTTCTGAGCTACAAATATGGAGTAAGCCTAATCGTTGTGCCACTTCCGGTATTTCAGACAATCCCTTTCCGTCAATGATTTTTAATTTGTTGCGGATTTTTAATTTGTTGCGGATTTTTAATTTGTTGCGGTTTTTTAATTTGTTGTGGATTTTTAATTTGTTGTGGTTTTTTAATTTGTTGCGGATTTTTAATTTGTTGCCATTTTTTAATTTGTTGCCATTTTTTAATTTGTTGTGGATTTTTAATTTGTTGCCATTTTTTAATTTGTTGTGGATTTTTAATTTGTTGCGGTTTTTCAATTTGTTGCGGTTTTTTAATTTGTTGTGGGTTGTTAATTTGTTGCGGTTTTTTAATTTGTTGTGGGTTGTTAATTTGTTGCGGTTTTTTGATTTGTTGCGCTTTGCACTTCCCAGCCACCGTACAAATCAGTGTGGAGCAGAATGCACCATAGAAATGTACAACTCTCCTGTTGAACACCTCAAGACTAAAGGTACACCAGATATAGGAGGAGTAAAGTTTGAGTCAGTTTTCAACTGTTTAAAATATTTTCACATCTGTCAGCCAGGTTTGCCATTTTGATTAGGACACAAGATTTTTATGGCATTTTGTCATATGATGTTGCGCTGTTTCTTAAATTTTTTGTGAAAAAAAGAATGGTTCACCTACCTACTCCATTCTGAATCGGAGCATTAAACAGTTTAAATACTCTGACTCTGATACCTCTTCAAAGCTGTGTGAAGTCAGCCCTCAAACAAACGCTCAGCACAGTTAATACAAAACTGGAACTTTTTAAGGCTGTTGCCTCTCATAATTGGTGACAGAGTGGAAGATGGAACAGATGATTTTTACCCCACTGCATCCAGACTGCAAATGAATCGCGCATGTGCAAAGCCACTGCTGGCATGTGATGCGCAGCAGCAGAAGAAAAGGATCTGTGAGGCTCAATAATAGAGATTTTATTAGAAAACTACAGACATTTTGCACCAAAAAATATAATTTTTTTCCCAATGCATCATGATAACTTCATTTCAGTTTGTTTCTTTTCATCAACAAATAAAGGAGGTTACATATAAGCTACTTTTTTTATTGCTCAAAACTTGTTTGAACACAAACTGCAGTTGTTGGTCCACTGTGATGTATGCGGCTGAAGAAAACAAATTACTGTTATTTTTAGGTTGTACAGTCCTGATCAAAAGTTTTAGACCATTTGAAAAATGGCAAAAAAATCATATTTTGCATGGTTGGATCTTAACAAGGTTCCAAGTAGAGCTTCAACATGCAACAAGAAGAAATAGGAGTGAGGCAAAACATTTTTTGAGCATGCAATTTATTAAAAACAACACTTAAACTGAAACAGGCTGTTTTACAGCTGATCAAAAGTTTAGGACCACACCTCCAAAAAACAGGTAAAACCCCAAAACAGAAAGTTCCAAACTTGAACTCAGTAATTAATTGGTCTGCTGGTCTTGTTGATCACTTCATGCAAGCGTTTCCATGAGGCAAGTGGGAACATTTCTCCAAGTGGTGAAGACGGCCACACAAAGGGCGTCTACTGTCTGGAACTGTTGTCCATTCTCAGTTGGATTTAGATCAGGGAAAGATGCAGGATGATCCAAAAGAGTGATATTATTTTCCTGGAAGAAGTCCCTTGTCCTACGGGCATTGTGTACTATAGCATTGTCCTGTTGAAAAACCCAGTCGTTACCACACAGATGAGGGCCCTCAGTCATGAGGGATGCTCTCTGCATCATCTGGACATAGCCAGCAGCTGTTTGACACCCCTGCACCTCCTGAAGCTTCATTGTTCCACTGAAGGAAAAAGCATCTCCCCAATCATTGTGACACCCCCTCGTCTGTAGGGCGAAGAAAACATGTCAGGTGGGACCTGCTTGTCATGCCAGTAAGGTTGGAAACCATCAGGAGCATCAAGGTTGCATTTTTTTTACAGGAGGAAAAAGAAAGGTTATATTTTTTTCTCATCAGAGAATTGGTTTTTGAAGCCCTTCAGTCTCAGATGCCATTTGATGGTTATGGGGGTGCAGTCGGCACCACTAATGGCCTTAATTCGGGTTGAGGATTTTTTAGGTCTTCCACTTCACGTTTTTGTTCCATAACCCCCAGGATCATTTAAGAAATGACCGTCTTAAATGCATCTCACCTCAGCAGCGATGGCGCGCTGTGAGCGACCCTACTTATGCAGTTCAACAAGCCGACCATGTTCAAAAAGGAAAGTTTTTTTGCTTTTGCCATCAGAACATCCTGACAGTGTGAGTACCTGACAGAAAATGACAATGAATCCACGGTTTTGCACAAATTTGGCCTTTTAAAGGCATGTAGTCCTAAACATTTGATCAGCTGTAAAACAGCCTGTCCCAGTTTAAGTTTGTGAAATGTTGTTGGAACCTTGTTAAGATCCAACCACGCAAAAGATGATTTTTTGCCATTTTTCAAGTGGTCTTAAACTTTTGATATGGACTGTATTTAATAATCGATTAGTTTCTTCTGAATGGATTAGGATGCTTTTTTTCCCACATTGCAATGCATCACAATTGTAAATCATTACACGATTAATTGTGTAAGCTCTATTAGCTGTAAGATTGTATATTTGCTTTTGAAATGGGCAGTTTGCTTTATTGTGCTTTGTATTTGCTTTCAGACTGCAAGGAAAGAACGCTAATCTACAACGAGCATCTGAAGAACAACATGTAAGTCCTCCAGCACATTGAATCCAAAACCTGTTCCAGTTCCTCAGACACCATCAGAGACTGTTTTGAAAGCCCTCTACTATCAAGTCTGGATAAAAAGAAACTTTGTCAACCACTGCAAGTATCAAGTGTTTTAAATTTTGTTTGACTGTTTATTATGTACTTATTTGTTTTTGGTTGTATTAAGTTTGATAATAATTAGATCAGTGCCTTTTTAGTCATTAATTTGATTATTAAATATTAACTGTTTAGGTCAGCACGGTGGTTAGCACTGTTGCTGCACAGCAAGAAGGTCCTGCGTTCAATTCCACCATCAGGCCGGGGTCTCTCTGTGTGGAGTTTGCATGTTCTCCCCGTGTTTGCGTGGGTTCCCTCCGTGTACTCCGGCTTCCTCCCACTGTCCAAAGACATTCAGTTTGTGGGGATAGGTTAATTGATTAATCCAAATTGCCCATAGGTGTAAATATGAGTGCGAATGGTTGTCTGTCCCTGGCGACTTGTCCAGGGTGTACCCCGCCTCTCGCCCTATGAAAGCTGGGATAGGCTCCAGCGCCACGACCCTGAAAAAGGATAAGTGGAAGTGGATGGATGTTAACTGTTTAATTTAATCATTGTCTCTACTGGTTTTTATTAATATTTCTAGCAAATTATGACAAAAAGTCAAAGAATGTAAGTTTGGCCCTATTATGTTTATTACCTCATTTGTTGGACCTTAATTTTTTTAGACGACATTCTGGCTGCAACAGCTGCCAATAATTTCGTGTAAACATGAACTTTTGAATAAAAAGGCATGTTTTGTATTATACAGCTCTTCTGTGCTTTGTCAATAGGAGACGGTAAACAAGCTTATTAAAATGTATTTTAACTGGTTTACTTTATATTAGTTTTTTATTTCAATGTAATAATTGTGGAAAAACCAAAGTTCACTGTGAATTTTACATTTATCAACAAGTATACCGTTATGTATTCTGCATTATCACTATATTTTCCACGGTGAAATTCTGGCAACCACAGCTGCCAGTATTTTACCGTAATATTCAACTTTTTAATATTTATTTTATACAGTTTCACTGTATTTTACAATGCAAAACTGTAATCAGGTTAATGGAGTGTTTGCTGCTTTTACATGAGTTACCATGAACAGGTTTATGATTCTTTATTGTGAATTTTACATTTATCAACAAAGTATACCGTTATATATTCTACATTATCACTATATTTTCCATGGTGAAATTCTGGCAACCACAGCTGCCAGTAATTTACCGTAATATTCAACTTTTTAGGTATGATACCGTATTATTTTATACAGTTTCACTATTTTTAACAAAGTAAAACTGTAATCAGGTTAACGGAATGTCTGTTGTTTTCACATGAATTTATGTTTAAATTCAGTCATTCAATGTAAAAAAATAATTATTCTTTACTGTGAAATTTAAGGTTACCAAAATAGGATACCGTTTTGTGTTCTACATTTACAATTTATTTTTCACGGTGAAATTCTGGCAACAACAGCTGCCAGTAATTCACCATAAATTCTACAATATTTTTTTTTACAGTGATACCTAGAGTAGCCGGTCAGGAGAATCGAACCCCTGACCTTCCAATCACAGGGCCAACACTTTACCTACTGAGCTATCCCTGCACTTAATACTTATCTGCATGTTTGTTTACGGTTCACATGTACTTTTAAATGTCCTCTATTACTGATGGAAATCTTACAGTCTAAGACGGCTAACCTGCCACTTTTCATATCCTCTCTGGTGAACTTGATGTGCTTGTCCAACGAGTTAATGTTATCAGTGAATTATGGTACATCCTGAGATTTGTTTTTCACCCAGGTATCATCCACATACCTGAACACATGACTTTGTGGTATTCCAGAGTACGATGACAGAGCTGTCTTTTCCACTTCCAGCTATAATTACTAACCCCTTTCACTGTCTTCCTGTTAAATCCAGAATCAAATTTAAAAGCCTTATGATCACTTACAAGGTCTAGAATAATCAGACCTCATAGTACTGTATCACCCCAATAGAGCTCTCAGCTTCCTGGGCTCCCTTCTTAGAATATTTTCTAAGTTCAATAAAAAAAAGTCAATCAATACAATACAGAAATGTACAACTTCTGAAAATCTGTTGATTTATATACCTGTCAATTCATGGGCCTTTTTTACTTAAAAGAAAATATAAATATAAGATAATATAAATTAAAGCATAAGAGCAGAGTTTCAGTTTCAATATTAATGTCCATATAAATGTATTTACACCAAAATATCTGGTAATGTTAACAGTTATTAAACCTGCATGTGGAAAAACTGTACAAAAATTTAAGAATAGTGTGTCATGAAATTAAACTGCAACTATGTGGATTATAGCAGGAGTGTAAAATTTGGTGTTTTTCCAGGAAGTAAACACTTGGCTTTCTAGCCCAAATAAAAAATTTTATTTGCTCTTTTAAAATTTGCAGGCTGTGAGTACTTAATACTCTGTAACTAACATTACAATGTGCAAAGGTTTGAGTACCATAAGCAAAACACAGATTTTGGTGATTTTGGTCAGTACACCAAATATATCATTACCCCAGTGGTACACAAACATGTACATGGGTCTACAGCAAATTTCACTTTAAGGGCAGAAATTGCTTCATGGCTTCTGAAGAGTACAGCAGGATAATAAGGTCCTGGGTGTGTTTGTTTGTGCTTCGACCTGATTGTGATTGTGATGAGCAGGCACGTCTGCAGGACTAATTGGCCTCTTTAAATGGAAAAATGTCCAGTGAGCGTGACCCATCTATGAGTCGGTAACACCCCACCACCTCCATCACCGGTCTGTTTATCATCACTTTATGAAAACAAAGCCCTCCAATTAGCAGAAGGGCAGTCATGGAAATAATAATGACCATAAACTGAATGGTCATTGAATGGATTTAAAAAGTTGTAGTCAAACCGTTGTGATGCACTTAAAAAGTAATTTATTTATAAATCGCTGGAGCTCTGTGCTTTGTTACTGTACCGTTTATGTACCGGATTTATATATGTAGCCAAACTGGAACATCATCACTTAATTTTATAATATAATATTAGCACTGATTAAATTATTATTATTATTATTATTATTATAGTTCATTCAATATCAGTAAACGCAGTAATAGTTAAATCAGAGACAAGTGTTTGTTACATTGATAAAGCATTTTAATTCCAGCTGCTTAGATGAATAACAGACAATGAGGAATCTTTTCATTAGCTTCATTTTTATTTTCTAGGTTTAAAAAAAACAACCAAAAAACAAAACCACACACACACACACACACACACACACACACACAGAGTTAAATTTCTTGTCTTAATTTGTTGATAAAAGTAAGAAGAAAGTAAGAACATATATTGAAGGTTTGCTAGTTATAGTAAAAGCAGGCTTTTGATGTCAAATTAATTATGTAATTATTTTATTTTCAACCACAAACAACAAAAAAACCCATGATTTGACAGTAACTAAAATCTGTATTAAAGCGAGTAAGTCAGTTTAAACAAGTAGGTTTAGGGAAGGCTTAGGGAAGGGCTGCCACAATTAGTGGACTAGACACGATTACGTCGACTATCAAAATCGTCGACAACTAATTTAATAGTCGACGTGTCGTTTGAAGCTTTGTAAGATCCTGAAAGATGCAGAAATAAGCAGTAGCGTTTAAGAGTGTAATAACAGACAGAAACAGAAGATGGCAACACTGTATGTACAAGGATGCCAGCTGCTGTTAAACCCAGAAGAAGAAGAAGCAGTCTCCGGTATCGTAGCTGTGTCCAAATTCAGGGGCTGCATTTCTAGGCCAATTATGTTACAACGACGCGACGAAGGCCGTCCAAATTCGAAGACTCCTCCAAAAGCGGTCGACAAATGCGTCCTCCTTTTCCCCAGATTTGAAGGATGGGTCAGGTGTATCCTTTGTGGTCCAACCTATCTCATAATTCAGAGCGTGGCTCAGCCAATTCCAGTGTTCAACAATGGTGGCAGCTACTTAGTTTAAATATTACTCTTATTACTCTTTCTGGGTTACAAAATAAACTTTTAACATATTTTCAGGCCAGAATGCAGCTGTGTAAACTTCAAATATCTGCTTGGTTTATCATGACATCACATATTTGCAAAAGTACTCTGACGTTTTCTGAGACGTCTGTTACCCACCAGCTCATTAGCTAGCCGGGGTTCAAGGTTCACTAGAGCCGGGGCGAGAACAGCGAACTCCCAGCACATCGTTTTCAGATCCCCGTGGTCTTTCACTACTCAGGTTAAACATGATATATAAGTCACTTAGATAACCTAAAAATGTTATTGTTTGGCTTTTTTCAGTGTTTTATTTGTTCCTGAGTAAATCGGTTTGGCTGAGATTAAAGTTATAGTTTCCACACAGCTGAATAAACGTCACACAGAAAACTGATTATACAGAAGTGTGAGATGGTAGAATTTACTCCAGTGTCCTATTTTATTTAAGATAGCAATGAGTAGATGGCTGAGTTTATTAAACTCCACCGAGACAATCTGCAAATGTCATTAAAAGTTTAATGAACCATCATCTTGTTTTTATTTTTGGTTAGCACATACCTTAAACACTTCAGGGTGTAACCTAATGATAGTTATATAAGAGCAGATGCATGCTGGTGCAATAAGCTGTACGTTTTACGTCCAATGGATGCATGATCTGATTAGTCGACTAATCACAAAAATAATCGGTGACTAGTCGACTATCAAAATAATTGTTTGTGGCAGCCCTACCCAACAGCATTTTCCTTTTAGCCTTTGGCATGTGCAGCAACTCCACTTTCAGATCTTGGCATCCCTCTGATAATTTTTTGGCACAGGACACCATTGAAGATATAATGTTGTTAAAACTTGTATGTGTATCTGAAAATAAATAAAAAAATAAACTGGTGATTTTGTACATGCAGTGTTTATGCCACAGTGACCATTAAAATTAAGGTTAGGGTTCAATTCAATTCAGTTTTATTTATATAGCACCAAATCACACCAACAACAGTTGCCTCAAGGAGCTTTATATGGTAAGGTAAAGCCAATTCAATGATATATGGATGTCATTTATTTAGGGGCTTCAAAAAATCGTCACATATTTACTGCCTGGAGGGTTACCAAGATGGCAAACAAAGTAAAACACACTAATTCTTACATTTACCAGCTATTTTACTATGAAATCTAAGTTTGCATGTATCAGAAACTGTGGGACTACTCATTGGTTTGTGGGCAGAAGCCAGAGAACCCAGATGAAACCCATACAGCCACAGGGAGAACCTGCAAACTGCACATAGAAAGCCCCCAGCGGAGAATCAAACCAAGTACCTGTTGCTGTGAAGTAACAACTAACTATTCCACCACCCTGATATCCATTCTGGCTTCTTCAGTTTTTAAAGTGACCATGTAAACACAAGTCGTTTTTATGTTAGCGCTTCCCATTCAGACATTCCTGCAACACTTACAGAATGAACTACAGTACTTGTGCACTCATGTGTTTGTGAGAACTGACAGTACATCAAGTTACATGCATTAGGTTAGAGTGTTCTTATTTTCGCTGTTACATGTTGTTAGTTATGAGAACCCATCTCATTTGGGGTGGCTGTGGGTCAGCTACTGATTGGAAGGTTGGTGGTTCGACCCTTTGCTTCCCCAGTCTGCATCCAGTTGACCTCCGATGCGTTCATTGGAGTGTGAATGTGTGTGAATGTTGGTTAGTTTGCATTTGAGTTTAGAAGTGCTTGTATGAGTGGGTGTGAATGGGTGAATGAGGCATGTTGTATACAGTGCTTTGAGTACTCCGGGAGAGTAGAAAAGCGCTATAAAAGAATCAGTCCATTTACATTTTCACCCACTTTAGTAAACAGATCAACTAAAAACTATGTAAATGATAGTTGTCTGAACTAGTGCATATCATTTGCCGGTAGATGACTGAATATATCATAAGGGGTCACCATAATAATTTGTAATAATTTAATCAAAATAATGAAAGAAACACTGTTCTGCCAAATGCTTAAATATGTGTAACTCTCTTTCTTTGGAGAAGCATGAATCATCACATCTGATGCTGCAGGTTTGTAATAAACTCTGAGAAAAGACTTAACTCTGTGGAGAAATAGTCTGTAACATACAAGCTGGAGCACTGAGCAGTCTGTGAGATTAGTTTGGGCTCAGTTTAGACTGTAAGATATGTTGGTGTTTAATCGTTTTTTTTTTTTTTTAATTTTTAGGACATTCTCTAAAAATAACCTGTCTTTTACCAAAATGAGGAACTTAAGATGTAGCAGACACATACAGAGTCATAATCTTTTAACGTAATGGCAAGCACTCATACTTGTGTGACTAGATCAAACCTATTGAGACTTCTGTGACATCTTTGCATGTCTAAAAACATTTAAGTATAGCAACAGTAGCCATGGAACATTTTATAACAATTCACCCATAATAATGACTCAGAAACTCCATCAAACAGAAACCCCAGTATAAGCCTTGAGATGCCAGTCTCCTAATTGCCAATTTTCTCCAAGCAGGGGCCCTGACATGAAACAGGGGTCTATCTCTAGAGTTGGTATAGATAATGGAACCCACCTACAGGGAGTGGTGACCAAACAGTACAAAACAATTAATGCTACTGCACCACTATCAAAGGCTTGCAGAGAAAACAGCAAGCCATGCATGGCTGGAGTAAGGGTTTACAGGGGAAATTGGGCTACGTTCACACTGCAGGTCTTAATGCTCAATTCCGATTTTTTGATCAAATCCGATTTTTTTGTCTGCTTGTTCACACTACAAATAAAATGCGACAGCAAACGCACTCTAGTGTGAACGCTCAAAGCGGCCCGCATGCGCATAGGAAGATGTCACACACAACGCGCTCTGTTTAGACCCAGAGCAAACAACATTGTTTGACTGATGGCCCTTAATATAAAGACTTCGGACTTTACGTTTCCCAATTATCAGCGCCGGAGAAGCGCCCGAGAAGACATCGCGAACGCTTCCTGGCCATCCAGTGTAGATGTTAGTGAAACTGTTGGCAAGACAACGTGAACATTTTATTTGTGCTGTATAATCTGCAGATTCTGACAGAAATCTGCAACTATCCTTTGAAGCACCGCTCCTCTAAAACAGCAATAAGGATAATTATTAGGTTATTTACATTATTATGTAAATAACAAAATAACTTAAAGCAAAAATTCGGAAATGTAAAGTCCGAAGTCTTTATATTAAGGGCCATCAGTCAAACAATATTGTTTGCTCTGGGTCTAAACAGAGCGCGTTGTGTGTGACATCTTCTTTTGCACATGCGGGCGCTTTGAGCGCTCACACTAGAGCGCTGCGTTTGTTGTCGTGATTTTATTTGTAGTGTGAACAAGCAGACAAAAAAATCGGATTTGATCAAAAAATCGGAATTGAGCATTAAGACCTGCAGTGTGAACATAGCCTTAGTCATCTTAGAAGCAGCAGAGGAGGAGTTTGATTTGGTTCAAACAGCTGCAATTAGCACTGCACATTAGGGGTACATGCCAGGACAACTGTATGGGATCCCAACACTACATATATGTAGATTTTATTTACAAAAAAATGGTGAATGTGGTATCTTCTGTAAATGCTAGTTTTAAGATTAAGACTTTGGGATTTTGGGACTCTACACTTTAATGTTCAACCTGACACCATGAAACCAATCCAACTGAGAACAAAAAACACAAACTGATCATGTCCAGATACTCAGTTCACCCTGAGAAATCCCATGATAAGTTGAGGATTGCACGAAAATCACTACTGTCTGTTTCACTGTTAGAAAACAAAAATAATCTGTTTTAATCTTTGCAAACACAGGGGATCTTGTGTGGTCAGGGGGATATTCACTCTTGCAGGAGAGGGTGTCAGAAACAATAGTTATAGGGGAATTTTAAAAAGCACCTTTAGTCGCAAACCCTAATCATAGAGGTTGCATATAACAACATAATCACAAGAATTACTGGCCCTTTTCCAAAGCAATAACAAACTATTATGGTATAAATTGTATAGGTTCAAGGTTCAAGGTTCTTTATTTGTCACATGCATAGTTATACAAGTATAACACACAGTGAAATGTATCCTGACACGCTCCTCGACATGTGCAAAAAAAGGGGGGGGGGGGTAGAGGAATAACATTATAAATATATATATATAGTATATACATTGGGTGAATGTGCAGTAGTATCAGCAAGCAGGTGAATTCTGTACATCGAATAGACATCTGACTATTTTACAGAATGGACAATATAAACATATTTAAAGTTCAAGGAATTGAGTGTCTGGGGGAAAGTCTCAGTCAATTATAGATGATGTGAGAGGGCGGGTGTGTGTGTGGGTGGGCGGAGGGGGGGGGTTAGGGCCAGGATGGCTTGAGGATAGAAGCTCCTCTTGAGTCTCTCTGTCCTTGCCCGGATGATGCGGAACCTTCTACCAGATTGTAGAAGTTGGAACAGTTTGTTGCCAGGATGGGACGGGTCCTTCGGTATCTGTGTTGCTCTAGTCCGGCATCTCCTGGTGTAGGTGTCCTGAAGCGGGGGGAGAGCAATCCTGCAGCAGCGTTCTGCTGTACGGATCACTCTCTGGAGAGCTTTTTGGTCCTTCACACAGCTGTTCCCAAACCACGATGTCATGTTCTGTGTGAGGATGCTCTCCACAGCGCCTGTACAGAAGATCCTGAGGATCTTTGGAGAGACCCTGAACTTCCTCAGTTGTCGTAGGTGATACAGGCGCTGCCTAGCCTTTTTGGTCTGGACCTGAATGTGGGCAGCCCATGTCAGGTCTGAGGAGATGTGGACACCAAGATACTTAAAGGACTGCACCCTCTCCACTGGAGCTCCATTAATGATAATGGGCTTGTAGTCTCTGTGCTGACTCCTTCTGAAGTCCACCACCAGCTCCTTGGTCTTGCTGACGTTCAGCTGGAGGTGGTTGTCCTGGCACCATGTTGCCAGATTCTTCACTTCGTCCATGTAGGCCGCCTCATCGTTGTTGGAGATGGCACCCAACACCACTGTGTCGTCAGCAAACTTCACAATGGTGTTGGAGCCGTGGGTGGCCACACAGTCTGAAGTGTAGAGGGAGTAGAGTAGGGCTGGGTATCGTCACTGATTTCTAGAATCGATTCGTTTCCGATTCACAAGGTCCCGAATCGATTCGATCCACGATTCGCTTCAATTCGATTCGATTTGAATCTGGGAAATTTTGACAGTCAGAAATATTATAATTCAGATCAGTACATTTACATAATTTTGTATCTATAAAAAGGAAGCTGACACACGCAAGACTTTATCAAAGTTGTGAGCGTCACAGCAGATGCCTTTGTGTCAAAGTAGCTGAAGATAAAACACAGAAAAACATGGTGGTGTTCCTGGCCTGGGATTTTATAAAAATATTCTGCAGTACATCAAAAACGAAAGAAAACCATTAATCAACATATGAACGTTACCTCTGACGTTACAGCGGTTTTATTAGAGACACGGCTAAGCGTTTTGCATTTTGCATAATTTTAAAGTTTAAATTTGTTTAAAATTTTTGAACGGCAGAAATTAGGTTTTCTTTTCGGAAGTATGTAAAACAAAAAAAAAACAGCGGCTGACAGCGCTGTAAACAACAGTAGACTTGTGCGTAACAAGCAAGCGAATAATGCAGAAAACAAATTTTTAGACGGGAAACTGTTCTTGAAGTACAGAGAGAGAGAAAGAGAGAGCTGTGCATGAAGTGTGATTTTATCATGGTGGAAGCAAAACAGTAAAAGTCAGAGTGATTTCATGACGATGTTTATGTGAAGCGTAGTTTGGATCTTCTTTTGCTGCTGGTTCAGTCAATATTGTTTGGAGAGAGATCAAACTAACAGCTTTAGAATCAGCGCAAAAAGGGCGTAAACACAAAGCGCGGACCCGCCGAAACATCACAATCAGCAGCGAGCTGTCGGCTTTCAGCCCCGACCGTGTCTGTGCAGTTGTTGTGCCAAAAAGTGATTGCCGTCCGCGGGAGCGCGCGCCCGTCGGGTGAGAAAGGCGACATCTCACTGATTTTGATCCGCGGGTCCGCGCTGTGTGGTTACGTCCTTGTGCAGAATCCGTGTACCTGCTCTCATTTAATGTCTTAGCTGTTTGGTGATTGTTGAAATTTTGTGAGGTTTCACCTGAGATTCTGGCGTTTCGGGCAAAATAAATTTATATTAAAAAATCGATTCAGGATTTTAATGAATCGATTTCACGTTATCCAAGCCAGAATCGATTTTAATCGATGAATCGATTATTAAAACCCACCCCTAGAGTAGAGCAGTGGCGAGAGGACACACCCCTGTGGTGCTCCTGTGTTGATGGTGATGCTGTCGGAGACACACCTACCCACCCTCACCACCTGAGTTCTGCCAGTGAGGAAGTCCAACACCCACGCACACAGACGGCTGTTGAGTCCCAGATCCCTCAGCTTTGTGAACAGTCTGCTGGGCACTATTGTGTTAAACGCCGAACTGTAATCAACAAACAGCATTCTCACATAGTTACCCTGTTTCTTGTCCACGTGGCTGAGGGTGGTGTGCAGGACGTGGGCGATGGCGTCCTCAGTGGATCTGTTGGGTCGGTAGGCGAACTGGAGCGGATCTGTGGTGTCTGGGATGGAGGAGGAGATGATGTTCTTCAGCAGTCTCTCAAACACCTTCATTACTACCGAGATCAGCGCAACTGGCCGGTAATCGTTCAGGGATGAGGGTTTGCTGTTCTTGGGCACCGGGATGATGGTGGATCTTTTGAAGCATGTGGGGACCACAGACTTCGCCAGGGACTCGTTGAAGATGTAAGTGAACACACCTGCTAGCTATATATTTTCTTACTGGCATTTAAACATCAAATCATCTATTGATTTAGCCTTCTTCATTTATTACTATAGTTAAAAGGTCAAACAGGTTCATCCAGTGTTTAAAGTTTATTGTAATCTGGCCAGTATTAGATGCTAACTAGCTTTCAGGTTTACAATTGGTCATTAGCATTCACACAACTGATGTGGTGTAAAGGTAGCCTAACTGTTCCAAAAGGTGTGTCTCAAACAGCTAAAGACACATACGTTTGATGTTTGATCAGTGGGATGAAGGGTCTTATGATATCTTTTACTTTCTGAAGTCAACAATCCAGCATTTATTAATTGTATTTATATAACGCCAAATTACAACAGCGGTCACCTCAAGGCTCTTTATACTGTAGATAAGACCCTACAATAATACAGACAAACAGTCTCCTTTGAGCAAGCACTTGGTAACAGTTGGAAGGAAAAACTCCCTTTTAACAGGAAGAACCCTCTGGCAGAACCAGACTCTGGGAGGGGCAGCCATCTGCTCTGTCTGGTTGGGGGGTAAGGGGAGGAAGCCAGGACAAAAGACATGCTGTGGAAGAGAGCCAGATATTAATAATAATTAACCCAGTGTTAGCCACCTAGCTTAATCATTTCTGGCATAGAAGGACCAAGGAAGATTTTTTTAAAAACAACCTGATACTAATGAATTACAATAGACGATCTC
Organism: Oreochromis aureus; assembly: GCF_013358895.1. Taxonomy (NCBI): domain Eukaryota; kingdom Metazoa; phylum Chordata; class Actinopteri; order Cichliformes; family Cichlidae; genus Oreochromis; species Oreochromis aureus. Next base: position 5,193,138 of record NC_052947.1, read on the forward strand.
AGGGTTCAGTATTGTTCCGTTTTTGGAGGTTGTGTGTGTTATCTAACTGGAGACATAACTCATAGACACACGAGACCCGCCATTAGTCCTGTCAGTGTCCTTTATTATTTTTATATCCCCCTCCCAACAGCAACCCAGCACAAATGTTCCTACCTGTTATCATTTACCTGATACTACAAGTATCTTGCTCAAAGATATTTTGAAATGCAGGTTGAAGGAACCAGAAGAATCAGAGTTCTCCAATCAGATGACCAGTACCAGTTATTGGTTCCACCATGGTAAATCATGAAACTGTGGAAATGAGTTTATTTCAACTGAACCAAATGGGCTCAAATTGAAAACTCACTAAAATATAATTTACAGTAATGTGAAAAAGAACATCTTAACAGAACTCTATACAGTCTTATAAAAAATAACAGCAGTTTTACTGTTTCCACAGGATTTAAAAAGGACAATGGTCAAGCAGTTGCTACTAATCAAATGCACTTAATTGATCTTCAGCAAGCATGACCACTTCTCTAAAAAGAGAAGTTTGGGTAGTTTGCTGGTGTGGAACGTTACACACAATGCCAACATTTTCCCAGCACTTGACATAGCAGTAAATTCACCCCTAGGTTCTAAAATCATAAAGGTAATGAAAGCACAATTAGAAAAAAACTGAACCAATATGAGTAGCTCAGGTCAGGTTTTCCTCAAGGTTGTCAAGAGAAAGACTGGTTGTTTACAGCTAAACTTAGCTAAAACTGAGTCAAGAAAAAGGGTGCCAAGCACAGTAGCAAATCTACAATAGATTGGCTAAAAAGTAAAAGATACTAAAGATAGACTTTGACTGTAGTAATGACCCAGTCAAAGAAATCATTTGCTGGAATCTGACTGTCATGATTCTGGGCCAGTTGTGTTTTGGTGACTGTTATGTATAATTATTGAGGTTTAACTGGTTAGTTCGGAGTTCATTCTTTTTACATCTCTGAGTTTACTTGTGATCAGTTTAGTTACTTGTTACTTGTCCATTAGGTTATGTTTATGTGCGGGTCTTGTTTCCCCTTTCTGTTCCCATGTTTCCTTCTTCACATTCATTCCATGCCTCCTGTCTCCTCTGTCTGTCATGTTTGTCCATGTTTCCCTCAGCCTGTCATGCCTCTCTCCCACTCTCTCATGTTCTCTCTCTTCCTCCCTCATCCTCATGGTCCCCTCTCACTATCCCTTGCCGTCTTAGTGGCATCTGTGTTTTGTCGCCCTTACCGTGTTCCTCTCCTTGTGTTCCATCCCGTCTCCCCAGTCTGTCATGTGTTTCATGTCTGCTCCATGTCCTATTATCTAGCTTGCGTTATCGCAGTCTACATCTCACTATTTTTCCTGTTTTATTTTGACAGTCTCATGTTCCATATTCGATTTGTTTAGTATTGCTTCCTCTATGGCGTCATGTTCATTTGTTCCAGCTGTGTTCCCCATGTGTTTCCACTGAACCACATGGGGTGGCTGTTGTTCAGGTGGCAGAGCCGATCAGCTACTGACTGGAAGGTCTGTGGTTCGATCCTTGGCTTCCCCAGTCTGCATGCCAAGTATCCTTGGGCAAGATACTAACCCCAAGTTTGCTCTCTGATGTGTCCATCGGAGTTTGAATGTGTGTGAATGTTGGTTAGATTGCACTTAGGTATAGAAGGAAGTGAATGGGTGAATGAGGCATGTTATATACAGCACTTTGAGTACTCTGTTAACCTTACCATCTCTCAAGTGGTCATGTATGTTCCTGATTTTCATGTATATTTCGTTTTCCCAGTTTAGGTTTTTGTGATTAGTTTTTTTACTTAGGTGGTTTTCGTGTTTGGTTAATATTCTGTTTTTCTCTATTTTGTTATAATCTAGTTTCGTTTCCAGGTTTAGTTCGTCTGCATTTGGGTCCACTACCCTCCACTCCACACAGTCTTTCATCACAGATCATGACACTGAGAGCTGTGGATAAATGTATGCTTACAAACCTGAAGTAATGAAGTAATGTTTATGAAAGAGTGGGCCAGATTTCCTCTATTATGATATGAGAGACTGATACAGAAGACAATTATGTAAGTATTTAAGTTATTGCTGCTAATAGGTGGTTCTATAAGGATGCACTTAGTGTTCAAGATAGCTGCGTAGTCCTGTAAAAATTTTCTTTTTGTCTCTGTATTGGACTAGTTTTTATGAACAATATTGTGAATTTACATTGAATGAAATTACCATATTTTGTATTTTCTATCTAAACATGTAAAAATGTTAATTAACTTATCTGGTAAGTCACAATGACATTGATGCTAAACATACCATGGAGATATTAATTGTCAACAGATTGCTTCCTTACCCAGTATCACCACAAAACAGTTTTTAGTTCCGTTTTATGATTATGTTTAGATGTTGGCAGCAGTTGGCTAACATCAACAAACCCTTTATCCAGACTTAAACAAAATTGTCTTGTGGCTCAATCAGTCCACTTTGTTTGATGTCATGTATGCTCACCAGCCATCTTGGACTACAATTCATGAATATTTATAGATTTTAACATTAAAAGTGTTGCCTTTAAAGAAACATTCTCACTCCGGCACATGTTTACTGTTTACATGTTTACTTTTAACTATTGTAGTGTCACCTTTGTCTCTGGATGTAGCAGCAAGCCAGGAGAACATTCCTTTCTGAGAGTATAAGGATTCTGATTGTCACCACCTTGTTGCAGCACCTCTGTAACCTAAACAGCAATGAAGAACCTTCTCAGGTATTATCTCTGGTTACTTAACACCAAAGTAACATCAGTGCAATCTGCACATTCTGATTTGATGCTAACCTCTCAGTCCCCAGTGGGCAGAAACGGTTTTCCTGTCATCTTCAGTAAAACACCATAGCCCCACAGCCATACTTATATTCAAGAGCAAAATGTTGAGTGCAGCTCATAATGGAGGGTCATTTGCTCAATGCGATTGAATAATAGCTGACACATTATTAATTACTGTTTAATTAATGTTCCTTTGAAGCCTTATTGAGTGTTGGATTGGTGAACATAACAAGGTGCAAAGATGTCATAACTCAAGAGAGTAATCTTATTATGACAGGCGAACATCTGCAATGCTCCCTCTGAATCAATTTTTCTCTGAAGAAATAGCCATACCACATGTCACCAGTTTAACCATATTGGTACAAGGCAACGATAACTGAATATATTATTTATAATATATATATGTGTGTGTGTGTGTGTGTGTGTGTGTGTGTATGTATATGTGTGTGTAATTAATTCTACCTAATTGATTCTATATCTATTATATGTGCACAAGATCAATATGTTATTTTTTAAATATCACCTTATTTCTACAGTAACACCCCTAAAAACTCACCCTACTTTTGAAGAGCATGGGGGTCCCTGTTAATATAGCAATATATTATACCCCCCGTTCACAAGAAATTGGTTTGTTGCCTCAGGATACAATGTGTTCTAAGGCTACCAATTGTATGTTTCTGACACAGTGTGTCTGATATTAACACACACACACACAGACGCATCTTCATTTATGGCACTATTGATTACCCACACATCCCATATTAATTGGCCTTAACTTATCCCTAATCTTTTCACTGTTTCTCAAACCCGATTTTCGGATTTTTCTTTTACATTTCATAAACTAGGCTTACTGCCAACTATTTGCCTTTCAGTTAATTGTTTGTCAGTCTGTTGCTGTCCTGAGTGTCATCCATCAGAAATAAAACAAACAACAACAATAACAACAATAAAACCGTGCTGTTGACTGCTTCGGCAATTGCACATTGTACATGTACAGCCACCAGCTGATGCCTCCTGTTGCTTGTAATCCTTATAATTGTAAACATGAACTGTTGAACAGATAGAGACTTCATCTTGCTTTGCCCATAAATGGTGTAAAGACGTTTAGCTCCAAAAATGATCTCAGAAGCAAAAGGTGATATGGTAACACTGGGATGATGCTGAAACATCTTTTACCTGACAGGAAGTAGTGTGTGGTATTTCATCCTATACATATGGCTCCATCTGTGGGAAAAGAAAAGAAAAAGGGGGGGGGGGGTCTTTTAGTCAGCAGGGAGTGTGACCGCAAAACTGAGGGGGCAGAATCACCCCTGCAGGAAATTCAAACCATCAAGCATGTTATTTGAAGGAAGACGGTAGCAATTGAAGAAATGCAGGGTTTGGACATATCATGAGGAGTTTTAGTGAAAATGTTATGGATCCCCCCCCAAAAAAACATCTCAATAGCCTTGTACAAAACAGTCCTCTGTATTTTTGTTCTTTCGTCTGTCATTAATTACATAACTTTCTACACCATCACATATCCAGAGAGATCAAATTACTCACACATAATGTATTTAGGTTCTAAAATGAAATAAATGATATAATTGTACCTCTTTATGTAGGGCTAATAAAGCAGCCACTCTGAAGATGATGCTGTTATTGCATCATGTGCTGGCATGTGGTAAGAGATGACCTCATCATCATAGTGTTTATGGATCACTGGGCCGCTAGCCTTGATTTCTGTTATTGAATTATATGGAATTTTATTGGAGTGGCTTTGCAAATCCAATAAGAGAGTCAGCGGTCCTTCAACATTCAGAGGCAACATCAATGTCATTCATTCTCTGACAAATTGATCAGAATAATGAACCACATGAAGAGCTTCCTGAGCTATTTATAGTGAGTTTCTCTAAGGTCTTAAAAGAACAGAGATTAGACAGAGGTTGTTTTTTTGTGGGAACTGATATATTTATGGTGAAAAGTTCAGAGGGTTTTAAAAAAATTCTGTGAAGTTAATACAAGTAGACATCTGGCTTCACCTAGTATGTAACATGATGTGATGCAAATTGTGACACTGAACTGAAACAACTTAAATATTAACAGTGGGTACCTTAAAAATGTCAGACCTTTTATGAGCAGTTTCAATAAACAGAGTAACCCGAGATATAATATTTTTTTCACTTTCAAAACCTGGGACCTACATCAATATGCAGTAAATCCAGAGCTGTTTCATATGGAACCCCCTTCAGAAACTTAAATGACTGGAACACCTATCACCAATATGTAGACAAATTAACCACAGACACTGGATTATCTGTATTGTTGCTCTGTATCCTCTCTGAAAGACTGCACAGGAGGCAGCAAACATGATGTAAATGGGCTGCTTCTTACAGAGCGCTCTTCTACTCTCCTGGAGTACTCAAAGCACTCTATACAACATGCCACATTTACCCAATCACACCCTTTCTCTATACTTAGTGCTTTCCCTTTTAAGTACATTTACACTCCGATAGAACAACTTGGTTACTATCTTGCCCAAGGATACTTGACATGCAGACTGGAGGAGCCAGGGATCGAACCACCAACCTTCCAATCAGTACATGACCTGCTCTACCTCCTAAGCTACAGCCACCCATGTCGCTTTGCTAGCAGTGAATGCCCTGGAAATTTAGTGGTACTATATTCACACTGGTGCAATCTGATATATACACTGGGTACTCAAACCAACTTTAAAATGTAAACCAACTTTGGAAATATGTCAAAGGTCATGTTTTCTGAGGGTAAGATGCTAAGTTAAGATGTAAGATGTTACCATCCATAGTGACTGAATATTCTAGTGTGACACAAATCACTACTGCCGAATATATGAACTGACAAGATTTATGGTCAAAACACAAAACAAAAGTCTCTGGGTTGAATGGAGAGGCCAAAACAAAAATCCTGCAGTTGACTATGTGCAACTCAACCTCCATGACTTGCTTTAAAAAATGTAAAGTGATTCAGCAGGAAAAGATCATTCCATATCTTATTGAGCAGGTAAGGGAAAAATGAGCAGCCTTTTAATTAAAATGTGATAATAGGCAGTTCAGTTCATGAGGGGGCTAAAACCTCCTGGGTTAAAGGTGCAGCATGTATTCCTCTGGACATCTTCAGCCCCTGGAGCAGGATTGATCTTTGGCTCGCACGGAAGAGCATGGCCTTTTGTGGGTTTAAGGGCCACACACCTGTGCATGCATCAGGGCTGGATAAGCCCAGATTAAGCTTAAGTTACCAGCTCTCTCCCTGCAATGTCATTCAAAACCTCAACAGCAACCACACAGTGGACAAAGCACCTTTTGGGCTGTCCTAATAAACGCCATTAGCTTTGAGACATCAAACATTAAGGATTATGGGATTTTCTAACCTCCCAAAAAGATGGAGGGTTCGTGGGACTCCCTCTCTCAGTCATCTTTTTCTGCAGAGATTATGCTACAATTTGTTTTCCTTTTTCTGCCATTTTGTATGTCCCTCCTCCTTTTGCACATTCCACACAAAGAAGTGCTACTGTAATCCCCTGCAGATGAAACCAGGAGCAAAGTAAAAAGGAAGATTACACAGGGCTTTGTAAATTGCTTCTATAAACATGTGCATGGTTATTTAAGATCTGTAGACACTTAACACAAGAAGTGAGTAAGCACGGCACACACACACAGACACACACACACATACAAGACTCAAACATAACTGTGTGCTCTTCTTAGTCCCCTTTATGCCTAACATAAAGACTGGCAGAAAAGGGAGACTGTTAATTTGCCCTTCCCCAAAATTTAATGGGAAGAACTACCAACACCTCTACAGATTAATGATTGTTTACTGAATATGTATTCAAAACAAAAGTGTAACAATGACAGTTTGTGGTTTAAGGTGGTGTGACAGATATGGGCCCATAAAACAAGTATTAATTATGGTCTCACTAAAGCCAACATGCTAAAAGTAAAGGTACTTATTTGGCACTCTTTTTTTTACTCTTTTTTTTACATTGTCATGCACATACCACATTCTTCCAATCACACCTACATTCATGTAGTGCTTCTATTCTATGCCTTGAAGTGTTTTCTAACTATCACACCCATACTCACACACTCGTGGATGTAGCTTAAGGAAAGCTACACTGTTCCTGAAAATGAAATACGTCCAACTAGCTGAACACTACCATTTTTACATGTTTATTTTTGTACTGATTCAGTTAATTGGTATATTTAAACAAACTACAAATAAAAGATGGATGTAGTCTCTAGGTCTAAAAGTAAAGCTTATGCAGAGGCTTCTTTTGTTGCAAAAAGACTGGAGGTTGTAAAGAAGTCTATGGAAAAGAAACCGTTGATTCCCTTCTTCTGTGACTTCAGTAAACATTTTCTTTAGGAGATAATTCCCTCTGTCTGTAATTTTGCATCTTACTGAATGCAAAATGAAATGCATTTTATAAATTATGATCCTTTAAATATATATTATCAAGTTGCTTCCACTACTACTGTACAGAAGACACACCTATAATATGCAGCTTCTGTACGGCAAAAGGTCTGATGGAAGCAGTTTCCATCTCCAGTACACATAACAATGACTGGCCCCAACCTGAAAAGACCCACAAGTCAAGTCATCCCTAACAGGAGTCAAAGGTTGGACCACTGCTAATCCATGTAACACTAGGAGGATAAACCTCAGGGCTGTGGCTTGCGTGCACCCCCATCCCCTACCCACCCCCACCCACCCCTTTTTGTTTTTTGACAATTGATCTTAAAAAACTTTCAGAGTTGGCTCCTAGTCTGCAGAGAGAGAGGAGCAGAGATCAGAGGACAATTATGTTTCTTACTAATTTGTGCAACATAATGTTTGTCTTCAGGCAGCTTTACTGCAAAGGTTTTAAAAGGTGAGAAAAGAAAAGCAATCTCAATAAAGCTTCCCTTTCCCAGTAATTACAGTTTTGGTAATGTACCAAAAAACCCACAATTTTTATACTTGAACCCTACTACTACAACTGTAGCTGATGTCTTCAGTTATTAGCTAGTTTAATGGTTAATATCTAATGAAAGGTTAGCACAGCCTTTACAAGGGTCAAAATAGAAGTGCTCACATTTAGTGATATAAATGTTATTCTATAAATAGCTAATAAAATAAATATTTATATGAATTAGGTTTTTAATTTTTGTTTTAAAGAGTACATTTGGGGGCTAATACTTCTTAATCTTTTTAAACAATATTATGAATACATGATTCAACAAAAGATACCAACTGTTGGCTCCCAAAGGCAACTGGGAGGCTTTAAAATACTTTGGCTAAATCTTGCTGTTACCAGCTTATTAAACTGCATAATGTCCTGTTACAGAGAGAAGGACAACTGCTGCCTAAGCAAAAACCCTTAGTGATCCCCTATGTCAGCAGTATCAGAACAGTTGAGATGCATTTTTTCTAAACACTGCGTCTCTGTGGCTTTTAAACCCCAAAACACACCAAAAATTGGTCCACCCCAAGGATCGGATCCCCCGACACAAACAGAGTAATATAGTGTACGCTGTTAAGTGCCAGGAGGATTGCTGTGTTTTACATATCAGAGAAACCAAACAACCTCTGGCTAAGCGGATGGCACAACACAGAAGAGCTACCTCGTCAGGCCAGGACTCTGCAGTCTATTTACACCTACAGGCCAGTGGACACTCTATCAATGATGAGGATGTACACATCCTGGACAGCGAGGAATGCTGGTTTAAGTCTAGGAGGCCATTTACGTGAAAAGGGAAAGACCATCTCTGACTCGAGGAGGGGGTCTAAGAGTACATCTTTCGCCATCTTACAGTGCTATGATTGCAGCCACTCCCGTACTCTCTGTGAATGGTACTCATGGTCTTTGATCAGCGGTTGGTGATCAATGGTCATGACAATTTGCATATTAATGATCAAGGAACTGACCTCACAGCCGAATTGTTCACTGAGTGGTGCGAGTTTCAGTCATTGTGCAAATGTACTGTTTATAAGCTTGGGGACACCTGCAGTCAGCTGAGACTGAAGAAGTCACTTGGATGAGTGACAAAACATTTCTCTCGCTGAAAATGCTGCGCCCAGATGAACAGAATCAACCTTTTGGGATTTACTTATGTCAAGACACCTCAATCTACTAACCCTAACATTGACTTGAGATGAATATGCTCCAATGATATGAACAGCTTACAAACAGAGGGGCTGATGTATGCAAGAAGCCTGCTCTGAGCAGATTTTCTAAATTCTAAGAAAGTAAAAAAAAAGATTTTCTAACCCCCATCTTTACAAATGTTTATAATTTTACACTGAAAAGGCTTTGTAGTAAATGGACTGATTCTTATATACAGCTTTTCTACTCTCCTGGAGTATTTAAAGCGGTCTATAGGGCTTTGGAGCGTGATGTCATGGGAGGGGGCGTGGCCACGATTTTTGGTCGAGCTGCCATGTTAGTAGGCCAAACAAAGGGCTACAGGAGCGAAAGCAGATGGAAACATCAGCTATGGCTCGTACTTGCTGTGTTGTCGGTTGCGATGTTAGATCGCACGATCGGGAAGGGAATAAGATGGAAAATGGGCTCTTTTTTTACCGTTTCCCCTCCTGGAAGCAACGTGAGAGATCTCACGTATCCGAAGAGGGCAGGCCTGGTGAGCAGCGGTGAGACGAGCTGATATCGAGTTCTCTGCCATCCCCAGTTTTTTGTTGGTGTGCTCCCCACATTTTCATTCCGGTAAGTTCTAAAGAAATTCATATTGCTCTTTATAGGCTTTTAGTTTTATTCTCAATGCGCTGAGGTCATAGAAAATTAGAACAAACACCCTAATGTGTGATGCAGCAGAACTATGTTCTGTTTATGGAGTAGCTTATCGGTGACAACTCCTCCAGAGTAGCAAGTGGAATTTGCCTTTTTTGCGGACGGATCCTTTTGCCTTTCACTGCAGACAGTGTGTTCATGTTTTCATCTAGAGCAATTTTTGGGGCAGCTGCTGAGGAGAAGTCAATGTTATGTGCAACCTCTGGCTGTATCTTGGTCATATGGTCAATGTACTCACAACGTGGAGGCTTAAAAATGGCCAAATCTTGTACCCAACCGTTTGTGAATTAGATGTGCGACTCCAGGAATTTAGAATTCCGAAAATGATTCGCCGTGTATGTGCTGACTCCACAGACAAGGTACACAAAGATTTCGGGATAGGACAACGGTGGTAGGTCGTCTGGGTTTCCACTGCCTTATTTCATACGGGTCCACATTACCGATGCACGCTATTTTTTCCAAGTACTGTCTCTTGGTGTCTGGGCGCAATCGGTCGCGATACAACCCTTTGTCTTTTGTGCTGATTTTAAGCATGGTTCTGGCAGTCCTGCTCCCAACACAGTGTGTTTGTTTTGATTCATGGCGCTGCGATCCCACAATGCACTGCGGCGTGACGTCAACTCCAAAGCCCTATACAACACGCCACATTCACCCATACACACCCATTAACACAAGCACCCTATGCTTTTTGTCCGTGCTTTAACTAACTTATATTCATACACATTCATACTTCGATGGATGCATCGGAGAGCAAGTGGGGGTTAGTATGTTGCTCAAGGATATTTGGCATGCAGACTGGGGGAGCCAGGAATCGAACCACCAACCTTCCGATCAGCAGATGACCTGCTCTACCTCCTGAGGTACAGCCACCCCGTTGTCCATATGATACACTTTTAAAATCCAGGTGAAGCTGTAAGTGATCATGAGAGAATGGAATTCCATTAAATCCTGACAAACTAGAAAAGACAGGCTGCTAAACTACAATGCACCAATCCCAGCTGTGTTATGAAGAGATCTTTTACACTAATAAATAGATTCTACGGCTACATCCACACGCACATAGGTATTTTTGAAAACGCAGCTTTTTCAGTCCGTTTGAGCCTTTTGTTCACACCTAAACTGCGTTTTGGATCACTGAAAACAGAGATTTTTAAAAACTATTGCCAGGGTGGAGATTCTCGAAAACTCAGCTTTTACGTTTACGTGTGAACGAGGAAAGTGGAGATTTAGTCATGCAGCGTCAAAGGTGCAGGCCTTTTTTGACATCACACTGTGCGCCACGTTATTGTTTACATGAGATGAATTTCTATGATGGTGGATATAAAATACTGTCGCTGTTAATCTGCAGTTTTTACATTTTTTACACACTTATGTGTATATGTAAGTGTTTTGGTTTTTTTGTGTTTTTTGTTGGTTTCTTGCGTGGATGCAATTTAAAAAAAAAATGAAAACGGAAAATCTCAGTTTACAAAATTACCCGTGTATATAACCTATGTTTATACATCCTGTAAAATATGGATTAGTTCAAGGGTCAAGGTTACTTTATTTATACACGTAGGTACTTTTGCTTTAAAGAAAAAAATGACAGCATTATCATATGATTAGTTAAGGCACTAGATAAATCTGATAAAAATATTAACCAGAGATATCATTGCCCCCAGTGAAATGGATGAATGAGTAACAGTAATTGAGCATTTGCTTCTTCACAGAGGGATTAAAACATCACTCATATTTAAATCTACAGGAGAGCTAGGCTGTTTCTTTCAATATCTCACTAAAGCGTGTTTTCTTTTATTTTTTAGCAGCCTTCATGCAAGCACATCCCACTCTCAAACACACACAAAGTGTGGACTTTAGGCAGGTGAAGAAATCATCACTCAAGCCACGTTCAAAGGAGGATCCTCTGACTTTTCCCTTCGGCCGACATTGCGAAGGTCTCTTCTGCCTTAATCCTCTTTGACTTTATTCAAAGGTCATGTCTGATTTTCCAAATGGGGGAGGCAATAGTTGTGGAAGGCCTCTGAAATGGGAAGTCATGGTGTCTGAAAAACTGTGTGGTTTTGTATATATTAGTCTGTCCTAGAATTATTACTAATGGTTAAAGCACATTTAAACTGATGTGGCCACCAAAATGACAGCATCCTCCTGGAAAGTCTCCCCCTTCACATTATAGTCTCCTAAATGTTGCAAGTTTTCTACCAGTCTATTACAAATCCAGTCAATATGTTATACACAAAAAATTGTTCAGCTCATAGTGTCCCTTTGAAAGTTTTATTTTCTTGTTTTCACTTGCAACTGACCTCTGACCATGTCTATATTTTCAATTTGTCTATATTTATATTAGTCAAACAGCTCAGAGTTTTGGTTAAGGGGTAAATATTTACATAACTCAGGGCATTAATTTATGCATCGAAGGTAGGCTAATCGCACACACATGTCCTTTGCTATATCCATGAATCTTCTATGTGGGCTTCCTCATTTTCTCCTGGTTGGAGGCTCCATCTTTGATATCCTTTGTCCAAAATATCCACTGCACCTCCTCTGCATATATCCAAACCATCTCAACCTTTTCTGTCTCATTTTGTCTCTAAAGTGCTCACTTTGAGCTATTCCTCTGATATAGCCACTCCTAAGCATCGCATTTAATATCAGTAAATTCAAGCACCTTGCTAACCTAGCTACCTATTCAGCATAGTGTTTAGCTGAATAATGGAGCAAAACTTTATACTTTTAAAAACACTAACAACAACACTAAAAATAAATGAGTCAAAAATATTCAAATTCTAATGGGCCAGATACATCAATAACCCAAGACATGAATTTGATCACATTAGGTTTTACAGTTTTATGAAGAAAGCAATGCACTAGCAGCCATGTAAAACAGAGGAAACACACAGCTAAGAAGCAGGAGTCAATTTAACCAAAGTGCATAACAGAAAAGGTCATTTCAAAGCAGAGACCAAGCACTAATTAAGAGGAGCCAGTTCACTGCTTCTACACAGAGGTGGTTAAAAAGTCTTTCATAAAAGCTTCAGTGTCGGAACACCAGAGAGCCACTGAACTGGAACAACACAAAAACCAGAGAGCTGCACCTCTGGAGGGACAGACGAAGTACAAGACAGACAGCACTTTCAAAAGAAGTACAGTCAAATTTATTCATAAGCTACACATTCAGATAAACTGTTCTCGGCATTGCTATAGAGTGGCCTTTAGCGACATTAGCTCATTATAAGCTAATGAACTGAGCTAACTGGTTGAGATTCTTCAAAAATTATCGTTCTCAAACTATAGAACTTCAGCCAATTACATATTTTTATTTCAGAAGTCTTTTAAAACCTAACCTATTTTGTCTTTAAAATTGATGGGGGTTTTTTTTTTGTTTGTTTGTTTTACCACTTTCAGAATCTCCTCAGTGCATATTTAGCCAGACTTAAAGGAGCCCTAGCATAGTCATTTTTCTCTGCTTTGGCCTCTACAAACATGTCTTTGCAGAGTTTTTAGAGAATTCTTTAACCCTTAGTTCAAGTTACATTGTATTGACATGTAGTTCTATTGTCTTACCCTTCCCTAATAAAATGCATAATCCTAGCTACGCTGGCCGTCTGTCATATTCCCAAACAAGGGCATGATCAGAGGTCATTAACCTGTATGAAGGACAACAAGCAATGCAAATTAGCCACACGGCGCAATGTAAGGAGCTCTCTGATTGGTTGGACAGACATGGCCTGGCTGCCTGGATTCTTCTAACCTGCTGTTTGTGCTCGTAACTTTGCACTGCTGAGTAGCGTGTGTTCTTGTACAAAGGCCATTGGGCCTCGGGATTTACACTCTACTCGACACGGCTATGCGAAGAATTAACGGACTCTGCAGTGAAACGGAGAGCTGTGTCTGTTCGACCAGTCAGAGAGCTCTTTACATCGTGCCACGTGGCCTGTGGCGTGTCCAGCGGGGTGGCCTGGGGGGGCACAGGCCACCCCCCCCCCAACCAGACTGGCCACCCCAGGTGCCACCCCGAAGCTAAAACAATAAAATTCAATTAAATATCAAATGTACGATTACATTTTCATAGTGAAGCAAAGATATCCGAGTGTAAGTGAATGCAGCATCGGCAAAGGAAGGAGAAAGACGGCACCACAGAAAACTATTTTTCGCCGAAAGAAAATGATGAGAAAATAAATGTCCTGGTAAGTAATATTAAGTTTGTTGAGTTTAGTAAACTTTGGTGAAATTAGAATACCAAGGAAAAAAAATAACACTTAAAGAATTATTGCAACCGCCGAATATTTCAGACAGTAGGCTACTGGGGGGAGCTAGCATAAGAGTTATGAGTTATAAGATATAATCCAAGTCGTAACATTGCTGTATGGAGCTGCAGATTTGGTTGCAGGTTAATACTGACAGTGTCGCCATGCCAGCTGACTGTATTTCATCATCAGCCAGTGTTGTTCTTTATACATCAATACAGTAGCGGTTTTTGATACGGGCGACACGGGCGGCTGCCCGGGGCGGCATCGTGGTGGGGGGCGGAATAACGGGCCTCGGCAAAAAAAAAAAAAAAAAATTGCTCGTACTCATGCTGCCCCGACATCAGCCAGCGCATTTTGTGAATGTCATAGGCACCGATCAGTTTTTCTATCGCTCATTGGCTGGGAGTAAGGGCGCCCTCCGTTTGCGAGGTGCGCCTGCTGCTTGCGGCACAGGGAGGAGAGGGCGGGGCGGCGGGGGATTCTCTGGCTGGCTGGAGCAGCATCTAATAACCAACTCGCAAAATAAAACAAAAACAAACCCGAAAACACCAGACATTATGATACAGACTTACAATTTGCACCGATGTTTTTTTGAAATTCTATACGCGAAAAGTGAGCGCGAGAGCCCTCGGTGCGCCTGCTTGCTGCTGAAGTCAAAGTAAACTTTATTGTCATCTCTGCTACATACAGTCCAGTATATAGAGAGACGAGACGACGAGGCTCCAGTTACAGCAGTGCAAGTAAACAAACAATAAATATAAGAAGAGTAAGAAAATAAATATACACTTTAGGACTAGGGGTAAAGGGATCAATAACAATTTAAAATTTATACTTTACAGTTTGATGATTTAAAGTCTCACACACAACCCGTCGAAAGGGGAGGGGGGCCGGCTGCTTCCAAATAGAGCACATTTCATTCATAATGATGTAAATCCAAGCCCATTATGTATTCATGATTTGAATCCTGGGTTGTGTGAAATCCCAGCAATGCACCCTAGACAAAGTGAATCTGTGAACTAAGGTGCAGGTCTATTAGGTTATGTTGTGGTGATCCTCGAGCCAGAGGGAGTGTTCGCCGGGGGCGCCAAACAGGCTAGGACCGCCACTGCATCAATATTACCAAAGTTTACCATAAGGCAGCACTTACACTACACTGTGCGGTCTAGCTAATTTCATTACTCATTACTTATCCTATCTGCCAGCTCCATGTTATGAATAGAGTGTAAATCACCCCATGAAACGGCTGTGCCATGTTTAATGCAGGGATGTGCAGCTCTGGTTCTCAAGGCTCCTGTCCTCCTGGTTTCAGATGTTTCCATACTTCAACACAGCTGATTTAAAGAATCATTTACAGACTTGTGCACAACTAGGTGTTTGGGGATTATTTGATTTGAATTGGCTATGTTGGTATAGGTAACATCTAAAACATGCATGATAGGGGTCCATGAGGGCCAGAATTTGACATCCCTGACTTCTAGTCAAGGTCATACATCAGGAAAGTTGTTGTTTGTGACAGAAGTTTTTGCTTTATTACTTCAGGGCCAACCAGTATAGATAAAAGAATAGGAGTGAAAAATGAAAAGATCTCAAAATATTGAGAATTTCTTCCTTAAGAAGGCTAAAATAACACCAGAAGCAGAGAGCAATGTCAGGGAAAGGTGGACTGAGCAGCAGTCATCATTGTCACCTGTGATTTCTACAAATGAAGGTATGTGTGAGAATAAATAAGGAAAATGCAAGGAAGGGATGTTTATATTGTCAAGTGTTCAACCGATCCATAGGGGACAAATCCTAATATTTGGGATTAAATAATTAAATAAGCGAATATATGTATTGTGGTACATAATTGGAAATTAAAACAAAATCCTGCTTTAAATAACATGTTTTTTTATTTAATGAAATGTAATATTTTTATATTATTCCAGGCACTTCTTCACCTGTTCATGATCCACCAGATAACGAGGATGTGGTGCCTTTTGAAACATCTTCTCCTTCAACATCATGTACGACACCAGGCCATCCACATGGTATTTAACCTCCAATCTTACTTTATAGATTAATATTGAAAGCCTTTAAAAACAAAATAATGATGTTGGGTAGTTAACATTGTGCAGTAAATATTTTATAATATTGATACTGTCACTTTTGCAAGAGATGTTGTTCTGGATTAAAAACAGTTCTTCAGTGATTTTTAAATTGAATCCTCCCATACTTAGATATATCTCAAAATCCAGCGGAGGGACCTAGACAGCCACACTTAAAGATATTTCCTCGAACAGTACATGGTGAAAAGAAGAGGGCCTTCAGCAAGACATGGTATTCACAACACAAATGGCTGGAATATTCTCAAAGTCGGGACTCTGTCTATTGTTTTGCATGTAGACACTTTTCCCTTCCAAATGCTTCTGAAACTCCTTTTACATCACATGAAGGGTACTCAAACTGGAAGAAGGCAATGTATAAAGATGGAGGTTTTAAGGGGCATGAGGAATCTGAAGGTCATATGAATGCCATGTATGCTTGGAGTGAACATAAGAACAACATTTTGACAGATCATCTGTGCGTGATGCTTTGGACAAGGCATATAAAAAAAAGTAGAGGAAAATCGCATATATATCAAAACTGTTGCTGAAGTACTTCTCCTTACAGCTATGCAAAACCTCTCCCAAAGGGGGCATCTTGAGACAGATACATCACAAAACAAAGGGAACTTTTCAGAGATAATGGAACTTATTTCTAAGCATAATCCACTTATTGCAAAAAAAAAACAAAGCTGCAGGAAATGCAAAATATACCAGTAACACCATTCAGAATGAAGTAATGGAATGTCTGTCAGAGATGGTACGTGAAGACATTATCAGAGAAGTGAAGGAGAGTGAGTACTTCTCTGTGATTGCAGATGAAACAAAAGACCTAAAGAAAACAGAGCAACTGTCATTAGTACTAAGGTATTACTACAATGGGGCTGTTCAAGAGAGTTTTTTAGAGTTCCAGAGAGCAAGTCAGCTAGATGCGGCAGGGCTCACCCAAAACATCATACAGTGTCTGGAAAGGTTTGGCCTTGAATATCGATCCAATCTTGTAGGCCAAGGATATGATGGGGGTGTCAGTAATGGCAGGGGTGTTGCAGCCAGGATCAAAACAGAGGCAAAACATGCATTTTTTATACATTGCAATGCACATTGCCTTAACCTTGTTATCGTTGATGCAGTGAAAGCAGTCCCTGAAGCTGACTGCTTTTTTTCATTGTTGCAGAAATTGTATGTCTATATGTCAGGTTCATATGTTCACCAAAAATGGATCACAGTTCAAAAAGACATATATCCAGAGGCTCCTAGAGAGCTTCAGAGACTCATTGATACCAGGTGGGCATGTCGTTACAGTGCATGCAAAACTGTAATGGACAGGTTACCAGCTATATTAAGAGTACTACATGAGATAGATTTAGAGAACAGTGGTGACAGATCAGTGGAGGCACGGGGTCTGTTGGCACAAATTAACCTCACATTTTTTGGCAATTTATCCACATTTAGAAAAATTCTAGGGGAAATTAAGTTGCTTTCTGATGTACTTCAGTCTCCATCTCTTGATCTAGCAAAGGCTGTAGACCTAATTCATGCACTTCAAGACACCTTGGACCAATATAGAAGTGAATCCTGTTTTGATGAGCTGTGGCAAGACACAATGGATATTGCAGAACAGTGTACTGTTGCCTCTGAGAGAGTTAAGAGAAGGGTGCAGAGAGAGAGCCTCAGGCTTAAGGGTTATTTTGTAGATTCTCCAATCGGGCAACACAGGTGTAAGGAGGATGACAAGGACAAGTTTAAGAGGGAAGTATTTTACCCCATTCTTGACCATGTACATGCAGAGATGGAGAAGCGCTTCAACAAGACCAATTGTGATATTATGAGGGGTATACAGGCACTAAACCCCAAGAGTAAGAGCTTTTTGTCAGAGGAAATAGTTTTAAGCTTGGCTGGTCTGTATGACTGTGATATTGAAGACCTCAAACATGAGCTGTATCAAGCTAGAAAGGTTGTTCAAAGGAGAGCAGGGTGTGGAAATGAACTCTCCAGTGTTTTGGAGTTTACTACCTTCCTAGAGCCTTACAAAGAGGTGTTTCATCAGCTTTTTCGTTTATGTCGAATAGCTTTAGCCTTACCTGTCAGCAGTGCTACTTGTGAACGTAGCTTTTCAGTGCTAAAGCTTATAAAAACCATCTACGAACAACTATGACTGATGAGAGGCTTAGCAATATTCGAGTTTTATTTACAATTTTACAATATTGAGAGGAAAAGGGCAAGATCATTAAGCCTGGATGACTTTGTAACACGTTTTGCCACCCGTTTGTCACTGTAACAGGCGGATCCACCTATTCTAAGTCATTGATAATATTTAATGAAGCATAGAGTAGGTACTTGAGTAAATGTTCTCTTCCAAAACATAAATATTTTGCAACTACAAGTGCTGCTGTTTACAAATGTTTTTGTACTTCTTGTCTTCTTAACATGTAACCGAGTCTTATTAAAAGTTCAAGAGGTTTATTTGTGCACAATTTATACTGAAAACATTATCAAAAGAAGGCATAGAAAGTATTTACTTGCTTTCAGGTTTAATTCAAATGTTAGTCTTTTCATTTGTTTTTCCTGTTTCAAAATCAAACACCAGCTTGTGAGAAGATTATCTTCTTTTTTTTAATAAATTTTGCATTGCATTGGCTAATTTGCCAATTGTATGTTAAAAATGTTTGTATTTTAATGTTCAAAAATGTTTTTGCCTAAAACATATGTGCACTATATGTCAATAAAAATACTTGTCCTTGAATGCTGAATAAACTGACAAAGCACTGATTGTATCTCTTGTACTTTATCAACACAGTACACAGCAAAATCGCCAGTGTCAAATTGACACTGTGAGTGTTAAATTTAACACTAGAAAAGTGTCTATATGTGTTCACTCTTTTGAGTGTTAAATTAACACTTTTCAAAGTGTTATATTTTTAACAATGACCCAGTGTTATTTTAACACTGTACAGAGTTAAAGATTAACACTGACCAACACTGACCAGTGTCAACAATATTCTACACTGGTGTTAAGTGTTAAAAAATTAACACCAAATAGTGTAGGTAGTACTTTACACTAGCCCTGGTGTTTAAACATTTAACACTGACTAGTGTTGATTTTCTAACACTAACACTAGTGTCAGTCAAATCATCAATACTGCCAGATTACAATAAACTCCCATTAATCTCTGATATCTCTACTGCTACAATTAATTAGAATGTATTCACAGCTACAGACACTCTACCCATAAAAAAACAAAACAAGACAGTGTTCAAAAATACTCTGTATTAAAACAGCAGATACACCACAAATAAACAGTGCATAAAGATATACAAAACTACAATATTGGACAACCTACATTTTGTCATTAGTGTCATTTGAAAATTGCCCATTGTAAGGTCTATAACACACAACATTATCTACACGGATCAGTGCAACAGCATCCAGTTTATCCTCAATAACAAATGCATTTAAGTGACCAATGATCATTTCTTCAGTCTCCAAATTATTTAGATCATGCACAAGCGGCTTTAAATACATCAAAACACACAAGAAAACATGCTCTACAGGTTCAGCTATTTTCCATTTTTGCTCAAAATGTCTCATCCTTTAGATTCTGTTAAGATATGAGAATGGATTTTCAAGCTGATCAAAACATTCAACTTTTTCCGAGGTTTCTCTTGATGCATCATTTGGCAAACATTGAACAACAGATTGTTTTGCATGTGCTTGTATGTCATTAACCCTTTCCTCCAATGAACCAACTAAACACTACTTTCAGAACTCCTGAGGATTGTAGTTGAGAAATAACAGTCCTGTACATGTCTAGTATTTGCCTGTCTTGAGATTAGCTACATTTACAGGCTGTGAAACAGAGGTTCCATCATAAGGTGCAGGCTCAAAATAAAAATTACTGATGACCTCTGAGTCAACAAAGTCTCCATGAGCTTGGGAGAGGTGCTGCTTGTCAAAGAGATGAACATCTAGGCTCTCCACAGGTCAAACGTAAAGACTTCCCTGCGTACAAACCATGCTGGAACTTGACATGTCTAAATAACACTGAGCAACCTGTGTGGTGTATCTTGCAAAAGTAACAGATGAACATTTCCGGTCCTTTTCGGTCATAGTCGATGTCTTTAGACTGTACTGTGAAGAATTCTTGCTCTGATTTCCCTGACCCGAGGACTCTCCTTCACGCTGCCAACATCAATGCCATACACGGTGGTCTGGATGAATGTGTAGAAGTTGTGCAATGCCTCGTCATAGGACACAGCAAATACAAAATGTGCCTTGAAAAGCTCATCAAAAGCTGCAACTCCTGTCTGCGTCACACAGGGAATGACCTTTTGATCTAGGACAATGTAGAAACTCTGGATGATGTTCTTTCTTTCTCCAACACACAGGAGGAACGGCTGAGTGGTGCCAGCCTTAAGAAAAGTCTCCATGCTACCTCCCACCTGAGGGAGTGAAAGAAACCAAATGATTCACATTAAACAAAATTGGTAATCTGATGTTGAGTGGCAGCATTGCTGCCTAAAATTAAGACAATATTAAAATGTTTTACTACGGGCGCACAATTATTTTTGTTCCAAATTGTACATTTAGTTTTAATGGAAACAATGACATGCCAGTGCTGCAACACCAAGCCTGTCTGGCATAGATACATCTGCTGCACGGTGGAGCCCCTTGCCCTCTTAAAACATCTGATAATCTGCATCTGTTCTCATCAAAAGAGAAAGCTACTTTAACACATTTCTAAAAATCATACCTTCATGAATTTCAGTAGGTGGTGAGCAGCATCTGATGTGCTAATCTTTGAAGACTTCCTTCCTTTAGATGTTGGAGGTAACAAGTGAAGCAGCAAAAGAATGGCAGCCAACTCACAGTCCCATACTACAGAATAAGAATTAAGATAATCACAATGACTGTCATTTAAAGGTCCACAGCAGTCATTTTTTCAATGTTATTCAATGCCATGATGACATTTTAGATAACTGATAATTTTTCAAATAAAGCAGTTTTCCATTGTCTTCAGTATGGTATGAAAATTCATTTCCAGACATTTAAAATCTTCGGGCCACCAAGTGATGTATATATTGAGTGATAACAATAGTAACATTATGTAACTTTTTTTGTCAAACTTTAAATGCCATTAAAGTTTCAGGTTTACCATGTTTGTAAATTCATTTTCACACCATACTGAAATGTGATTTATAAAATCAACAGCTGTTGTAAAGGTGCCAAAACATGTTTAGGTTTAATGGTATGGTCCACTAATATACTGTGCTGTGGGAATTGCGAAAATGCTGTAAAGGCATGTGAAATCTACCATCTCCAATTTACACTTACCACCCTCGTCAGAGTCACCATGTGAAGAAACGAGCAGCTCATCCAATTCTGTACTCTGAGACAAATTTTTGCAATCTTTGATTATTCTTGGCTTGAAGAATGTTGGCCACTTCACAAGGAATTTACCAGACACTTCCTCCCCAAACAGCATTGTGAAGTCTTGGTCAATCTTAAACACAAAATGTAACAATAGAAAGAATGCATTAACATGCAAACAAACAAAGGAACCACAAAGCTGTCAGTAAATCATTTTATGCCTTACCAAGCCAGGTGTATCCAGAAATCTTGGGAAAAGGTCCAGGACAGAAGAAGCTGTGGCTGGATCTTGAATCACTTTTTGCCTATGTTCAAATGTCACCTTCATTTTCTCTTTGACAAGTTTCATGTCAGTTGAGTGTCTCATCAGTGACATAGCTTCCTTGCATTCATCACCTGACAACTGTCTCGCATTTGAACACAAGTTGCGAAGAGTCTTGGGGCTGTCTTGAAAAGCTGACTTTGATTTCTTCATCTCTTCAGTAGAGTTGCGCTGCACAGTTTTCAGTCTCCATGCCAGGTAACCAGAACCACTCTGGTGATCATAGAAATGTTCCTGCCGAATTAAGAGCAAGAGAGATATTTGTTTAGTATTGATTATCTGTTACCCTACACTGTTTGTAGCAAGTTTTGGATACTGAAAAAAACTCGTTCCTGACTGTTGGGATTGTTCAGTGCTACATGTCAAAAAGCCAGATATGGCATCATGCATTAGAGGTCTATTTAAATCAATTGTTACACAATGACATATTTTTACATTTATTTATTTGGGGTCCATTAGGGAGTAACTCCCTGAATTACAGGCTGACCTGAATTAGTCGCATAGTATGATTTCTTTAACCACTGTATCGGAAAAGCCAACAACAAAATACTTTCACAGAGCACTGACTTTCATATCTACAGGTGTAGGTGTTTTTTGATTCTGGATTATTTAATAAAGTAAAATTGCATAAACACTGGGTCACAGACCCAGGACTATGACACTGACAGCATGGATGCACCATAACATCATTACTTACATAACCATTCTTTGAATCTGGGTCCTTTAAGTTTGGGAACAAGGTTGTAATCCCAAGTGCATACATAATGCGGACACTTACTGGTGGGATCCTCCTAAAAGGCAGATACAGAGAACATGACAACTATCAATTATTTACCCCAACACAGATTCAAGTTCCATTACAAAATGTCTGCAACAAGAACAACATGTATCCAGGTGTATGATTCTAACTACCCGAACTATCTATTATCTGTAAAACATGACTGACCACGTCATACACCTGACAGGTCTTTAAATTCATTTTGAGCCAAAGAGACTGTGGCATGTTTGTTCAACCATTATTGTTCATAATGTTTCTTAATAAAGAGGAATAATGAAAATGAAGACTTGGATTATGCTCCTTAGGGACTATTACAATTTGATGCAGACATTTTACTAATGTTTTGCTGTTGTCAACCATCCCTGTTCAGAAGCACTATATTCAGAAACTACAATACAAAGATTTTTCTTAATGTTTACATCACCTACCCATGGCTCTCTACCATGTCTGCCACAATGATGTTTACCATCTTTCTTCTTGTAGTATCAGAGAGGCAGTTTGTTTTCTCATATTCCTTAAATACTTGATCACCATCTGGCTTTGAATACAAGGCTGCTCTGACGATCTGAAATAACAATTGCAAGATATTCATAGAAAGCGCCTACCAGGTAGGTATAAAACTTATCAGCATCAACTGCTATAGCCTTTGCATTAATCACTACATCTCATTTAATCATGAAAGGGACCATTGTTTTGTTTTTGTAATTTTCAAATTTAAAGATATTGAGTATTGGTACAAATGAACAGGTAATTGGTTACCTGAGGTTACCTAAAGTTACAACATATCATATACTGAAGATTACTTACATTTCTTGCAGTGTTGCTGTCAGGAGGTCCTTCAATTAGCTGTCTTTTCCGAGCTTTGGTAGATTCCAGTATTATTGTTGTGTCTGAACCCGATGATGATCCTTCTGATGCAGGTGATGGTGACAACTCTAATGAAGATGGGGCCTCTGAAGAAGACCCTGCAACATTGTTGTCTAACAATACAGACAGCCTCATAGATTTAAACAAGGTTACACCAACTATAAATTAGTAAATTTAACAACGCATTTTTAAAGGAAACATACGGCGTTAACTTCTTACCACTGCATTCTTCAGTGAAGACACTGAAAGACACCTGAGATGACTTCAAAAGTTCATCAAATATGTCCGAATCCACTTCCACTCCAGCAGAATCCATCAGGACCAAATTGGTAGAACCTGGCAAACTGAATTTCACCAGCACTAAAAAAGAAATAATCAATAAAGTTCTATATGGATTTATAATTCATAAATCCATAATTCACAGTTTTACTTTGATAATATTTATAAATTCTTTATTCACTCGATTACTAAATGAACTAGTCATTTAAATTAGCAATCAATGTAGTGAAGTAAACTTACAGTATTTGACCTTGGACTGCAGTGAAGTTGTTGAGTAAAGTACAAGTAAATCAAAACAACCCTCACATGAATAGTATATGAATAAATTGACTTAGTTACTTTTAATCACTACACTCAAATTACCTCCTTGCAAGAATTCGGAGTAATTGTAGGCATCGTCTGTCTTTGGTACCCTGACCCATTTGCTCACTCCCTTAAACTCGACAGGAACCAGCATATCGCCACCTTCCAAGAGTAGAAAGCTATATATAATAAGGTCAAGCATATAACATCATTTCTTTGCAAAATATCTAGCATGTTTAGTCCCTTTAGACTGAGCTAAAATTCATTTTGTTAAGAAAGAACACCCTTGGTCTGTAATTACTACAGACTGCGTAACTGTACTGCAATACAGTATTCTCTTGATTATCGCAGGGGTTAGTAGAAATCATATTTCTATTTTATTAATTTTATACAGTTTAAGCCATAAAAACTCTCCCTGCACTCTAACAAACCCTAATATAAACCTGTTGTTCATTTTTAGGATGGAAAATGCTTATTTTACCATGGAAAAAAATTGAAATCCTAAAAAAAAAAAAAAAAGCCTACTGGCCACAAATGCATAACATATGAAATTCCCATAATTTACAAGCTGTAGGGGCATACTACAGTGTAAAAATCTTTCTATATATTTCTATACAAACTCTCAGGTTAGCCTTAAGCATCCTTGTTCAACTAAGCCAGGGTCCAGGGCCGTGCAGAGACGTTTAAAGGGGCGGGTGCTCAAAGTTAAAAAGGGGCACATTGAACCAGGCTGAATAACAACAACACACATTCATCAAGAATCTAATATGGGATCGCATCATACTACATTACTGTTGTGAGGTGGCAACAAGGCAAAGCAAACGTAGCCTATGTTTTACCTGATGGGTACAATGTTGCTGTTGAGGGGTTGCTGCTGCTCCTGCTGCTGATAGTGCTGGAGGGCAGGGCTGTGCTGATCTGAGACTGTAGACATTAAAATGTTCATAGGAGAGATGGTAGCTGATTAAACAAGTGTTATGAGATAATAACTAAATGCAAAGAACATAAGAAAATGGGCTTGGAACCACAAAGCAACAAAAAACTGTGAGAAATAAATAAGGCTCTGCCTGTGAATCACACTGCTTCTCTTCTTCTTTCCATCCCCTCATTTCACATATCACTCTCCACTTGCTGTCTATCTGAGAACAAGGCACAACTTGCTATTGCAATAAACTATTATATAATTATCCACACCTAACAACTGCTGCATTTAATCTATAATAAAATGATGACAGAAAAATGTTATAGAAGCAAAACATTCCAGTTGTGCTTATTATTATTTTTATACTGGAATACCTCTCCAACAACTGGTACATGTGTTAATGTTACCTGTGTTCTTTGTAATCCAGCTGCTGAGGGATCCACTGCCTTTAGTAGCCTCACACAGCTCCTACTGTTTCCTCCTCATGTCCTAACCAGTCATGTCTGGACAATGTTATATCATGAGTAATAATTTAAAAATCCATATACATAAAACACACACATGCACGCACACACAGGGACATTTTAGACCTTCAGAATACTGTATATAATGTAGGCATCATGGTGCTGATCCAGAATCCTTCCATTATTATTTATTACTAGAGCTACAATAATAAAGCAATGAGGGAAAAACAATAATAAATATGAAATAATGTATTTATGATGATTCCATTTGTTTCACTATCCACTCTGTGCAGGGAGAAAGCTTATTACATTTTTAACTGTAGAGATACAAAATTTTACTGCTATAAAATCAGCATTTTAAAATATAAATCTACTATAATCTGTGTCTTAATGTATGTTCTTTAAAATACAGCGTATGTTTTTTAAATATTATAACTATAATAATCCATAATTATGTGGACATGCATATTAGATCGTTTTTAGTGAAATATAATCCCTCCAGAAAGGCAGGAAAAGCCCTGTAACTTACTTTAAAACTAAATATGTTCCCTAAAACGGTGACAGAGCTACAGACCCATGACAGCCTTACCCAGTGAGCCAGCAGCTATGACCAGCACTACTTGTGTAGTTAATAAAAGGACAGGTAATGTTTGTCGCGCTGTTGCACACACAGCACGCTCATTTGTTTCAGTTCGTCAGTTGTCACAAGACAACTTACCAACGTGTACGTAATAAGCTAATACTCCTGTGTGCTGTAGACTACAGTGTACGCTGTACACCTACTTACCGGTTTTGTCGCATCAGTCTGTGTGCCTGAGGTAATTTGTGTTTCTCCTACAGCTCCGGACCGCTAAAAATGCGCGTGCTCTTTATGAGCTCGTTCCCGGCTCGTAACCAGCGCGTTCTGCCGTCAAGGGCGATCATTGGTTAATGGTGATCATGTGACTGATGCAAGACAGATCCTTTTATTTAGCAAATTGTGATTAATAGTTAAATATTATTGTCGAGGGGCACAGACAGGACTCCGCACACACACACATTTAAAAAAAAATATATATATATTTTTTTAAAAGTTGCCTCAAGAAAAGGGCACTTTGGGCACCCATCAGGAAAGGGGCAGGTGCTCAAGCACCTCTAGCACCCCCCTCTGCACGTGCCTGCCAGGGTCTCAAACTTAAATGAGCTGTGGGCCACTGCTGGCACTATCAGCTTGCATAACAAGACAAAACCGCAAACTTGAACGCATTTTTTCTCACTCCAAACTAACTGAAGCCTTTCATTGAACTACCAAATAAACACATTGGTCCTCTCTTTCTGGTCAGATACGTGGCAGCACTTCTGCTATCATTTTGTTCATATTTAACAAAATAAAAATGCAGAAATAAGTGTACACATTAGTTTTTTACTTTTTCACTGAACTAACACCGCCAATCCTCCCACATGTTTGTTACCTTGGCCAGGTCCGCGGCTCTGAACCGTGGTAAAAAAAAACAAAAAACTTTGGGCTAATACGTCGGGTCCCGTGTCGGGCTCGTGACCGCTAACTAGCTTTGCTGTCAGTGACCACAGTGTACAGTCGAGTCTTAACAGCCTTCTTACAACTGGGCTCGTCAGCCAGTCTTTTTGGCTGCAGTGGTTATTATATTTACATGCTTTCATATTCCGTTTCTCGCGGGTAACAACTCGTACTTTCTCCCTCCCTCGCACTCAAACACACACAACAGGAGGGGGAGTCCCGCACGTTCTCCCTGCAGCACGGACTACGCTGCCCACTAGGGCCTGTAACACTCTGCTCACATTACATTCGAATTAAATCATTTTTGGCTAATGACAAAAAGAAAAGTCACTTCAAGGGCCAAATTGCATTACATTTTTTCACGGAAATATACAGGCCGCAAGTAGGGGTGACGTGGGCCGCGAGTTTGAGACCCCTGAAGGATTTGGCAAGTTTAATTTGAAAATAAATAAAAGGCGTCTAATAAAAACACTGTTTTTATTAGTCACTATTAGTAATATTCATTACAGTCTGCCAATAGCCAGATTGTGCTAAATGAATATTAGGAAAGTAACTGGTACTTTGCAGAGTTCTAGCTAGCAGTAGCCCAGCTTAACAAAAACAGTTAAAATTCAAATATGACACTTAAAGATGATGTATTTTGATACAAACACTATTTTTTTTTTACTAGCTATCATGTTACTTGTTCTAATATCAATCTAAAACTTAATATTTAACCGAATAAAACTTACCGCAGCACCAAAAAAAGATGGCGACCGAAGATTCTGAAATGCGCTGCTCCACAGGAAATGAAGGCGTGGTCTAATTTAACACCCACAGTGTTAAAATGCTGTAACGACTAAAATCCACACTAACACTTTTCAGGAATCAACTCCCGATGTGTTATTTTAACTCGATTAAGTGTTGAACTAACTCGGAACTCTGTTGAATTCTACTAACACTGAAAAATCAACACTGGCATTTTTGCTGTGTATCTAAAAACTTTGCACTGTAGTGGTGAAAATCTTATTCTAATAAAAGTTAAAAGCGCCTTCGGTTATTAGGTTTGTAGGGTTATTGAATTATGGTTAACGGTTGGTAGAATTTTTTTTTTTTACATTATCTGCCAATTACATCTGCCACCCTTCTCCAAATCTGTGCCCCTACCTGCCCCCCCCAACAAAAATTTTCTAGACACGCCACTGCACGTGGCTAATTTGCATTGCTTCGGAATTTAAGAAATGAGATAGCTAATCCAATAGCTAATATAATAGCTAAACGTAACCCTAATAATACATTTACTATATGTATTATTTATCTGCTCTCAATTAGATCTCTCATCTTCTGTTTGTCACCCATTACCCATACATAATGCGATCAATCAGTCAATGTTTTAATAAATGCAACATTATAAAGTCACTTAAAACAAACAACAAAACAAACAAACAAACAATAAAAATAACAAACAAACAAAACACCTGTAAAATGATTTCTCATAAGCATGTTATGTTCAATAAACCTGGAGTATTTCAGCTGTCAGACCTTAACATAATATTAAAAAATGTCATCATAGACAATAATCTGGTTTAAATAAAATCATTAAATATCAATACAGTGTTAAATATTTAGCTAAAGAACAAACAAACATGTTGAAATAAGTGATTATGTTATGCTGTGATGAATTTCATGACATGATGATAAATAACTCACAAGATAATACTGTCAGATGCTTCAGTTTTGACATTTTTTCCTTAGAAGGCACCAAGGCAGTTTTGCATTTTCTGCAATTTCAGCTACCCAGAACCCAGTTGGAGGCATTATCTATAACTAGAAAAATTTGCATTTCCTGCGAAAATGCAGTGTGGATGCTTTAAAGCTGAAGCTGTCTGCTGAAACTAGCTGAAAAAGCTGAAAAGTTGCAGAAATTGTAAAAACTTTGCAGAAGCAAAGGAACTTTGCTAAAATGTAGTAACTTAGCAGAACTGTAATATCTTAGAGGAAACATAATACTTGGCAGAAATACAATAGCATAGCAAAACCTAGCAGAAATATTGTAACTTACCAGAAACATGATAACTTCTCAAAAATACAAGAATTTAGGAGAAATAGTATAAGATAACAGAAAGAATATATTTAGCCAAACATTCTTAAACATTGCAGAAATACTATGATTTAGAAAAATAGTACAACATAGCAGAAATGCTGTGATTTAACAGAGACACTGTAATATACTATGAATATGGTAATTTTATATAAATACTATGTTTTACCAAAAATACTCCAGTTTAGCACAAATATTATAACATAGCAGAAATACTATTCTATAGCAGAAATGCTATATTTAGAAAAAAAATATAATATAGTAGAAATACTATGATTTAGCAGACATCCTACAATATAGCTTAATAACAGTGGTTTAGAATGGATACTATGATTGAGCAGAATAGTAATAACTTAAGTGAAAATATTGGAAAGGTAAAATGACAAGCTGAATAAAAAGGAACATGGTTAAGTTCGCTCAAAATTAATTTTTGTTCACCTGTGAAAAAATAAAATAAAAATACATTTAGAAAAAACCCCAAATAAGAACAGCCAACAGATATACACAAAATCAAATATGGATACACAAATCACCAAATACACAGAAAATCAAATATGGATACACAAATGTACAGAGAGACACACACACACACAGGGTCTATGCCAGTCAACCAGTCTGAATATATTATATTTTTATCCAACAATGAGATGCTGCCCTAAAAAGGGTCTTTGTGTGTGTGTCTTTCTTTCTCTCTCTCTCTCTCTTACACACACACACACACACACACACACACACACACACACACACACACACAGCAGCAGCAGCATCAGCAAGTGAACGGGGGCTGTTAACAGCATGTTTCTAAGTCAGTCAAACAGCTGTGAGCTTCTCAATTTGAATCCACCAATCAGAGAGGCTGTGTGCTTTTTCCCGCCAGCCCTCAGATATGATTGGTGTTCTTAGAAGCCATGAATGCCCCAATATGCAAATTGGAATGTGCCAGCCGTCAGATATGATTGGCTGGCTGGGAAGCCATGAAGGCAACAACATGCAAATTTGAATGTACCAGCCCTGAGATATGATTGGTTGTCTTAGAAGCCATGAATGCCCCAATATGCAAATTGGAATGTGCCAGCCCTCAGATATGATTGGCTGGCTGGGAAGCCATGAATGCCCCAATATGCAAATTGGAATGTGCCAGCCCTCAGATATGATTGGCTGGCTGGGAAGCCATGAAGGCAAGAATATGCAAATTTGAATGTGCAAGCCCTCAGATATAATTGGTTGTCTTAGAAGCCATATAAAAAGCAGTAAAACTGTACTATGATTTGGTAGAAAAACTATAATTAATCAAAAATACTATATTTGGCAGAAATACATTTTTTTTTAGCAGAAACACTATAGTTAGCATAAATCTTATGAAATAGCAGAAATAGTATGAATCAAATCAAATCAAATCACCTTTATTGTCACATCACATGTGCAGGTACACTGGTACAGTACATGCGAGTGAAATTCTTGTGTGCAAGCTTCACAAGCAACAGAGTTGTGCAAAATACAATAACGTGCAACAAGCAAAAATATAAAATGGTTAATCTAAAAGTAATAAATATATGTACCATATATAAAGGTATATACATTACTGAATGTGTGTACTAAATATGTTTTTCACGTGTGTGTGTGTGTGTGTGTGTGAGTGTGTATATACATGTTTTACAAATGAAATAGAGTAAACAATAAAATAAGATATATAAAATATAAAATATACAGAGGTAGGTATGTGCAAAACAGTGGCATTAATGTACAGTATGGAGTGCATAATGTTGAAGTTCCAGTAGTGAGGGTGAGGTGTCTATGACGTGTTCAGCAGTCTGATGGCCTGGTGGAAAAAGCTGTCTCTCAGTCTGCTGGTTCGGGACCGGATGCTGCAGAACCTCCTTCCTGATGGAAGTAGTCTGAACAGTTTATGGCTGGGGTGACTGGAGTCCTTGATGATCCTCCCGCTTTCCTCAGGCACCGCTTCCTGTAGATGTCTTGGAGGAGGAAGCTCACCTCCAATTATCCGTTCAGCACACCGCACTACTCTCTGGAGAGCTTTGCGGTTGTAAGCGGTGGTGTTGCCATACCAGGTGGTGATGCATCCAGTGAGGATGCTCTCAATGGCACAGCGATAGAAGGTCCTGAGGATGCGGGGCTCATGCCGAATCTTTTCAGTCTCCTGAGAAAGAAGAGGCGCTGCTGCGCCTTCTTCACTGTCTTGTTTATGTGTACTGACCACGTAAGATCCTCAGCCAGATGTACACCAAGGAAGCGGAAGCTGCTCACTCTCTCCACAGCGGCGCCGTTGATGGTGATGGGGTGTGTACTCCTCTGCACCTCCGGAAGTCCACTATCAACTCCTTTGTCTTTGCGACGTTGAGGGTGAGATGGTTGTCTTGACACCAGTGGGTCAGGCGCTGACCTCCTCCCTGTAGGCCGCCTCATCACCGTTGGTGATAAGACCCACCACTGTAGTGTCGTCCGCAAACTTCACAATGATGTTGGAGTTGTCAGTGGCCGTGCAGTCGTGGGTGTAGAGTGAGTACAGGAGAGGGCTCAGTACACACCCCTGTGGAGCACCAGTGTTCAGTGTGATGGGGATGAGGTGGTGCTGCCCAGTCTGACCACTTGGCGCCTGTCAGACAGGAAGTTAAGGATCCAGCTGCAGAGGGAGCTGCTCAGTCCTAGATCCTGCAGTTTCCTGTCCAGCTTCGAGGGAACGATGGTGTTGAATGCTGAGCTGTAATCTACAAACAGCATTCTCACATACGTGTCTCTCTTCTCCAGGTGTGACAGGGCAGCATGGAGTGTCAGGGCTATGGCATCATCAGTGGACCTGTTGTGGCGGTATGCGAACTGTAGAGGGTCCAGTGAGTCGGGTAGTGCGGAGCAGATGAAGTCCCTGACCAGCTTCTCAAGCATTTGCTCACGATGGGGGTCAGGGCTACAGGTCGCCAGTCGTTCAATGATGAGATGGTGGAGGATTTGGGTACAGGGACGATGGTGGCCATTTTGAAGCAGGCTGGGACTACAGACAGAGAGAGGGAAAGGTTGAAGATGTGTAAACACTCCAGCCAGCTGAGCCGCAAGATGACTTGAGGACGCGCCGGGAATCCCGTCCGGACCAGTAGCTGCGTGGGTTCACTCTCCTGAAGTACCTCCGCACATCCTCCTCAGACACAGTGTGCGCACTGGCGTCATCCGCGGTGCGCACACTGTCCGGTCTCCTGGTGTTCGCTGTGTCGAATCTAGCGTAGAATACGTTTAGATCCTCACACAGAGAGGCCGTGGTCTGCGGTGTGCTGGTTTTCCTCTAAAGTCTGTGATCGTGTTTAGTCCCTGCCACATACTCCGAGGGTTGTCAAACTGTTGCTCCACCCTGTCCCTGTACTCACGTTTGGCTGCTTTGATCGTCTTCCGGAGTTGGTAATGTGCGTGTTTGTAGTCCGATGTGTTCGCGGAGGCAAAAGCGGTGCTCCGTGCCGCTAGCGCCGTCGCGAACATCTCCGTTAATCCAGGGTTTTTGATTTGGGAAGGATTTAACTGTTCTGGATGGGACGACATCTTCCACGCATTTTCTGATAAATCCACAGACTGAGTCTGTGTATTCATCGATGTCTTTAGCAGCCACGTGAAACATTTCCCAGTCCGCGTGATCAAAACAGTCCCGCAGCGTAGACTCCGATTGGTCCGACCAACGATGCACCGCCCTCAGGGTTGGAGCTTCCTGTTTCAGCTTCTGCCTGTAGGCGGGCAGGAGCAGGATGGAGCGGTGATCTGATTGGCCGAATGGGGCGCGGGGAGGGCTTTGTACGCATCCCGGAAGAGGTGTAGCAGTGGTCAAGAAGCCGGTCTCCACGAAGTGTTGAAATGGATGTGTTGGTGGAGTTTTGGTGAGACTTTCTTCAGGTTACCCTTATTAAAGTCCCCGGTCGTGATAAACGCCGCCTCTGGGTGTGAGGTTTCTCACTGCTGATCGCGCTGTACAGTTCCCTGAGTGCTCGGTCAGTGTCGGCTTGTGGGGGAATGTAAACAGCCGTAATAATCACTGCTGTAAATTCCTCGGTAGCCAGAATGGCGGCACTTAACCATCAGGTACCCAGGTCCGGTGAGCAGAAGGATTTGACCGGTGCACGTTCGCATAATCACACCAGCTGTTGTTGATCATGAAACACACACCACCGCCTCTGCTTTTCCCAGTAAGCTCCTGTGACCTGTCCGCTGGTGCACAGAGAACCCCGCAGTTGAACTGCGGAGTCCGGTACCTTGTCCGATAGCCAGGTTTCTGTGAGGCAGATCACGCAGCAGTCCCGCATCTCTCGCTGGAATGAGATCCGTGCCCGAAGCTCGCACAGCTTGTTCTCCAGAGACTGCACATTAGCCAGTAATAAGCTGGGTAACGGTGGTCTGTTAGTGCGCCGTCTCAGTCGAACCAGAACGCCAGATCTTCTCCCTCTGCGTCGGGCGTTTGCGGCCTCCACGGGCCCAGAACAAAGGCGTCTCAGGTGAGATGAATGGGGGTCTGCAAACGGAGGGTCCGTGTTGCAAAACTTGAACTCCGGAAAGTGATGAGAAAGTCCGTCTTTTATGTCCAGTAAGGTTTGTCGGTCGTACACAAGGAGACATGTGCTACTCGTGAAAAAATAAAGAAAAAGTAAAATTAAACACAAAAAACAGCTGTTGCTTGGGGGAGCTCGCGACGAGGCTGCCATACTCGGCGCCATCTTGGAACTTTATATGATTTAGCAGAAATGCTGTATTTAGCACAAATATTGAAAAGCAGCAGAAATGCTATGACTTAGCACAATATTAATGACTTAAATAGAAAAATTGGAAAAGCAAAATGGACAGCTGAAAAAGTCCTGAACATGCTAAGGGTCCCTCAAATGTAATTGTTAAATGAAAAAAAATCAGCAAAAAAAAGTATAACAGTCACACAATCACAAATATGGACACATATGGAAACACACATGCACAGAGAGACACACACAGCACCAAATTCAGTCAACCAGTCTAAATATATTGAATTTAAATCATACAATAAGATGCTCCCATAAAAAGGCTCTCTCTGTCTGTCAAACACACACACACACACACACACACACAAACACACACACACACACAGACACACACACAGGGAGAGAACAGCAAGTTTCTAGGTCAGTCAAGCAGCCTGGGAGCTGCTAAATTTGAATCCACCAATCAGAGAGGCTGTGTACTTTTTCCCGCCAAATCAGGTGCACCTGTTTTTACACACACGCAGCACAGAGACAGGATTTGTGCTGTCTATTTTTCATAGTCAGGATTCCCCTCAAACAAATGGCTATAATTTCCTAACCGTAGGGGCTAGAACGGTCATTCTTACACCGTTTTGTTCAGAAGAGATGGGGGAATCTTCAAGTGTTGACAATTTATCATTAAAATATGAATTATTGAAGATATTTGACTTGTAATACACCATAACTAAGTAGAGGTGAAGCAAAAACTGCCCTGACTTGCCCTTGAACAACACTTTCTAACTCTAAATCTATTTGGAGTATCAATATCATTCTTTCACCGTAAGAGACAGCAGGCTTTGGTGAACAATCATGGAAATTTTCAGGTCTGTGTGGAAATCCATTAGAAAGATATGACGAGAGAAAAAGGTGGTTCATTTCCAGAGTTTGAAATCTGAAGAAATCTGAGCGAAGGACGAATTTCCTACCCTCAAACAAGTCTAACTCATTTCAGAACGGTAATAGGTGAGAAAATAATTCTTGAATTGTGAGCATCAGGAGTGTCTGAAGATATACTGGGACAAGCCTTATGTCTTAACTTTGCTTCGTTAAGGAGATATGACGATTCGAATATGCCTCTCATTACAGAAATCAAGCGGTGATTTTGAACAAGCTCTCCATTGACTTTATATGGAGAGTTTTGCGACTTTGTGTTGGTCTGAGGAGATTTGCCAAAATTCTAAATATCCCACAACAATGATAGTGACATTTTCTGAAAGCCAGCAAAAATACCTACGTTTTGATGTATAATTTGTGGAAGTTGAGTGAAAATTGCAAGAAGCAAGAAGTTGTTTAGACATGAAGAGAAGACTGCAAAACCTTCAGTGGCACACTGGAAGCCAAGTGCATAGCAACCATAACAACGCATGTATTTTGTGAAAAATCACAATTTTGCAACTGAAAACTTTAAGAGGCATAAAAGTAAAACGGTAAAAGATTTGAAAAAGCTGATATATACCTGAATAGCCCAATAATTTGAGAACACTTTAAAGTTTGAATGGTTGTTCTAAGTGAAAATACGAGCAAGTAGTTAAGTTTCAAAAACAAGCAAATTTTAGCAGAATTGCAGAAGTTTCCCATTCATTTCAATGGGACAAATTAAGCTTAATATTTTAAAAAGTATAATAGTGAAAAATACCAAAAGACATAGCCATCATTAGATGAAATAGCAGAATAGTTTAAAATTTGAACGGTGAAAATCGGCTGAAAATTGTGGAAGTAGTTAAGTGCCAAAAAGTGTACGGAAGTCCCAAGAGGAACTCAATTCCTCAACTCAATTGTGTGGATGCTTAAAGCATCCACACAATAATAAAGTATAAAGAATAAAGAGAAACAGGAACTCAATAGTGTGGATGCCTAAAGCATCCACACAATAAAGAATAAAGAGAAACAGGAACTCAATAGTGTGGATGCTTAACCAGCATCCACACAACTAGAAAAAATTTGCATTTCCTGCGAAAATGCTGTGTGGATGCCGGAACGCTGAAGCTGTCTGCTGAAAATGACTGAAAAAGTTGAAAAGCTGCAAAGATTGTATGGCAGTAAAGAAACTGAAAAATTATGCTGAAAACAAGTGAAGAAGCAGAATCTTTTGCTGAAAAGACGTGAAAAGGCCAAATTCTGCTTAAAAGGGGTACAGAAGTTCAAATTTGTACTGAAAAGAGGTGAAAAGGTTCCTTCTGAAATGAGCAGAAGATACTGAGATTTGTATTGATAAGAGGTGAAAGGCTGAAAATTCTGCTTAAAATAGGCGAATCAGCAGAATTTCTACTGAAAAGAGGTAAAGAAGTAGAACGTTGCACTGAAACAGGTGAATCAGCAGAATGTCTGCTAAAAAAGTGATTTCTGTTGAAAACACCTGAAAAAGCTGGGATTTGTGCTGAAAAGGGGTGAAAAAACTCACAATTCTGCTGAAACAGGGTGAAGAAGGGGTGTTGGGCTGTTGAGAAGAGTTAAATAAGTTGAACTGATATGTTTGGGTACAAATACTATGATTTGGCAATAATACTGCATTTTAGCACAACTCCTGAGATTTGATTGAAATACTATGATTTAGAAGAAATATTATGACTTTGTACAAATACAATGTTTTGGCACAAATACTATGATTCTATGATTTGGTTCGAATGCTATGATTTGAAACAAATACTATGATTTTGCAGAAATACTATTATTTAGTAGAAATACTATGATTTACCAGTAGTACAATGTTTCTGCAAAAATACTATGATTTTGCAGAAATACTATACCTTAGTAGTAATACTATAACATCACAGATATATGATGATTTTGCAGACATAGTATGTTTTTGCACAAATACTATGATCTCGCTCAAATACTATGAAACTGCAGTAATACTATGATTTTGAAGGAATACTATGATTTGGTAGAAATACTATGCCTCAGTAGTAATACTATAACATAGCAGATATAATGTGATTTTGCAGACATAGTATGTTTTTGCACGAATACTACGATTTCGTTCAAATACTATGAAATTGCAGTAATACTATGTTTTTGAAGGAATACTATGATGTGGTAGACATACTATGCCTTAATAGTAATACTATAACATAACAAAAATTTTAATTGGGCACAAATACTATAACTTGGCACAAATACCATGATTTGGCAAAAATACTATGATTTAGCAGAAATACTATGATTGAGCAGAAGTACTAAGATGTAGTAGAGGTACTTTGATTTAAGAGAAATACTATTATGGAGGAGTAATACGTTAACATGGGAGGAATATTGATACAGACATACAAACATACACATACACAGAGCCTAAAGGGAACAGAGGCTGTTGAGAGTCTGGGCTTGGTATATCTAGGTCAGTTAAATTAGCTGCACCTGCTGTAATCAGCCCTTACACACACAGACACAAAGAGAGGTATAAGTTTTCTGCAGTGTATTTCTCACATTCAGGATTCCCCTTGAACAAATGGCCATAATTTCCTAACCGTAGGGGCTAGAACGCTCATTCTGACACCGTTTTGTTGAGAAGAGATGGAGGAATCTGCAGGTCTTCATAATTCAGAGATAAAATATAAATTATTGAAGATATATGACTTGTAATACACTGTAACTGAGTAGAGGCAAAGCAAAACTGCCTTGACTTGCCCTCAAACAACGTTTTGTAACTCTAAATCTATATGGAGCATCAAAATCATTCTTTCACCGTAAGAAACAGCAGGCTTTGGTGAACAGTCATGGGAATTTTCAGGTCTCTGTGGAAATCCATCAAAAAGATATGACGAGAGAAAAAAGTGCCTCATTTCCAGAGTTTGAAATCTGAAGAGATCTGAGCAAGGCACGAATTTCCTACCCTCAAACAAATGTAATTCATGGCCAACCGGTAATAGGTGAGAAAAAAATTCTTGAATTGTGAGCATCAGGGGTGTCTGAAGATATATTAGCACAAGCGTCATGTCTCAACTTTGTTTCGTTAAGGAGATATGATGATTTGAAAATGCCTCTCATTAGAGAATTCCAGCGCTGATTTTGAACAAACTCTCCATTGACTCTCTATGCAGAGTTTCCAGACTTTGTGTTGCTCTGAGGAGATTTGCCAAAGTTCTGTAACTCCCACAAGAATGATAGTGACATTTTCTGAAAGCCAGCAAAAATACCTACGTTTTGATGTATAATTTGTGGGGGTTGAGTGGAAATTGAGCGAGTAGCAAGAAGTTGTTTAGACATGAAGAGAAACTTCAGAAAGGACCAGCCCTCACTCTGAGTTAATTGCATAGCAACCATAACAACGCATGTATTTTCTGAAAAATCACAATTTTGCAACTGAAAACTTAAAGAGGTATAAAATTAAAACGGTAGAAGATCTGAAAAAGCTGAATCATACAGGACTAGCCCAATAATCTGAGAACATTTTAAAGTTTGAATGGAGTTTCTAGGTGAAAGTATGAGGAAGTAGTTAAGTTTCAAAAACAAGCAAGTTTTAGCAGAATTTCTGAAGTTTGCCATTCATTTCAATGGGACAAATTAAAGGAAAAAAGTGTAATATTTTAAAAAGTATAATAGTAATAAACACCAAAAGTCTTAGCAGGAATTAGCAGAAACAGCAGAACAGTTTAGAGTTTGAACGGAGAAAAGTTCAAATTTGTACTGAAAAGAGGTGAAAAGGTTCCTTCTGAAATGAGCAGAACATACTGAAACTTATACTGATAAAAGGTGAAAGGCTGAAAATTCAGCTTAAAATAGGTGAATTTCTTTTTTTTTTTTTTAAATATATTTTATGTATTTTATTTTATTGTTTAATCATGTATGACCCCTTATTGCTTAGGAGATTTTGGTGGTTTTTTTCTTTCTTGGGGCAGCAGCCCCTGGGCCAATTGTTCCTGGACCTGCCACCGGAGGACACGGCGGTCCGCCTCCCCCGGTGGGGGCTGTCTTTCCCACCCCTCGCGGTACTGTTGGTATTTTCTAACCGGGTCGGCCT
Source organism: Oreochromis aureus (assembly GCF_013358895.1). Classification (NCBI taxonomy): domain Eukaryota; kingdom Metazoa; phylum Chordata; class Actinopteri; order Cichliformes; family Cichlidae; genus Oreochromis; species Oreochromis aureus. The sequence goes on from NC_052947.1 coordinate 5,231,687, forward strand.
TTGGCAAGGGGGGGGGTAACAGCTGGCCGTATTAATGATGTGCTTGTAGTAGTGTTCCCGGAGCTGCCACCGGAGGACACGGCGGTCCGCCTCCCCCGGTGGGGGCTGTCTTTCCCACACGGCTGGCCGTATTAATGATGTGCTTCTTCTAGTGGGCAGCAGCCCCTGGGCCAATTATTCCTGAAAAAAATACATTAAAAAACACATAAGTACTTCCTTTTTTTTTTTTTTTTTCCATTTGATCAACTTTTGTTGTTATTATTTATTTTATTTTCAGTTGTTACATATGAGACAGACATGATTGGGGGATAGGAAAGGGAGAAAGAAAGAGAGGAAGGAAAAGAAAAATAGAAGGGAAAAGGGACAGTGAGAAAGGGCACTTACAAAGACAAAAAAATAAAATAAAATAAAAAATAATAATCTCCTGGATCACCTGTTGAGAGAAAAAGAATAGAAAACAAGCAAAAAAAAACAAAGCAACATACTAAACACAACACCATCACGTTAATCTAGCTAAGTGTAAACAGCAATAAATACTAAATATTGAATGTTGTTGTGCAGCACAGACAGCACACAATGTGCTTTGAAGTAGCAGCTAAGAAAGGTGTAGTTTATGTCTACGAGCAGTGAACACCCGTGTGCACACTTGTATGGATCAGCGCGCTTGTATACAGAAGGTTTCCCCATGTAACGGTGTGCTAGAGGGTGTGGAGGGCCATAGCCCCGTCCCCCAGGGCATGAAGCAGACATGGAGGAGATCCAGGCTCCAGACATCCAGGGACCCCGGAGTGCGAGAGCCCAAGGAGTACCACCGGAGGGGCATCCGTGCCACCCTCCTGGGAAGGGCTGAGGAGATCCCCAGACGAGGGGTCACCCAGTAGCCACGGAGCAGAAGCCAGAGGGGGCTGCACTGGCGCGCCCGCCGGCTCTGCCGGCAGCCAGCTGTGCCAGAGTGAACCGAGCTGCAGGTCCCGAGGCCGGAGGCTCGAGGGCCCCCTTTGCCCCGGAAAACGCCTGACCGAGCGATAGGCACCAGGCCCCGCCAAGTAGCCACCGGGAGTGAGCTGGTGCATACCTGAGCGCCCAGCCCCGGACACCAAGAACCACCAATTCTCCAACCCCTGAGGGCATCAGTTACCGGCAGGGAGTGTGGTGAGGGGAGATAGGCCTCCACACTTTGGAGGGCCTGGGTGTTCCCAGGGAGGTGGAGTCTAAGACCCGACCTGACATATAAACACAGACAAACAGGCACACACAGACACAAACATGCATTCCCACCCTCATGCACACATGTACAAACACTCAGCACTCATATATATCTCTCATAACACACACATATATATGTGTGTGTTATGAGAGTGTGAATAATGTGGATGTCTAAGTTGTGGAATAAAATTGAGGCACAGGTGGCCAGAAGGGGGGGGGGGATGTCTCCCCTGCACCAACCCACCCAGCCCTACCTGTGTGGGTTGGTGTGGTGGAGCGGGAAGAGGGAGGCAGCCGGGGATGGGGAGGGAAAGAAAGGAGGGGCAAGATGCTCCTCCTTAGGGCCAGCTCCCCCGCTGACCCCATTAGGCACCCCCGTCCTCTGGCACCCACCAAGGCAAGGGAGTCCAGGCCCATCCAGACCGGGGCCTACGGCAGCAGCACCGCCAAGCCCCCCAGGACCGGGGGAAGCCCACCCTACCCCACTGCAGAGGAAACTGTACCCACCCCAACATTCAATCATCTCCCAGACTACACAAGACAACAGACACCCAGGTTAGGTTTGTTCTCCACCTCTCCTATGTCTCTCCCCCACCTGCAGAGTGGACTTCTGCAAGGATGGAACAACCTCCCTGCCAGTTGAAGAGCCCCCCAATTAGGCTGATGCACCAGAGGCCCCCTGCGCCAGGGCTGAGCCCCCGTGCACCCACCCGCCCACAACCTCGGCGACACACCGACGAGGACCGAAGCCCCCAAGGCCCAGCCAGAACCCCAGCACGGAGACGAAGCACCCCCGAACCCCAAGCCCCCCCCGCCTGCCCCGGATCCACTCAGGGGAAGCCAGGCCGCCAGGCCAGTAACCTACGTCCGCCAGCACAGACCATCCCCCAGCCCCGCTGCACGCAGCCACGAGGAGAACACCCTCTAAGAGCGACAAGAGCCACCAACCAGGTTATGACCACAACCCCCCGGGTTGAGCCCTCCAGGGATAACGTCTCTAGGGGTTCTCCAGGCGCCCTAAGCCCGTCCCAACCTCCACATCAACCACAATAGCTAAGACGGGACCAAAGCACGACCACCCACCCCCTCTAGGTGATGGAGCCGATCAAAGGAGCCCAGAGGGATTGATCTAATGTGGTGGCAGAGGCTGTATCGAGGCTAATGTGATCTATTAGATGGTTTCTATATTGGCTAGAATTAAGATTAATTTTATTTTTCCAGTTCATGAGAACCGTTTTCTTGGCGATGCATAGGGCAGTAAAAACCATGTGGACTGTATTAGTTTCTGTAGTGACATCATCCAATTTTCCCAACAAGCATACTAAAGGAGAGGTTGGAATTTTACATTTCAGACACTTTGATAAGTCTTTACATATCTCACGCCAAAACTTCTGCACTGGTGGACAGAACCAAAGAGCGTGGATGTAATTGTCTGGTGTATTGCCTTGACAGTGTGAGCAGTTGTTGGAAGATGTAAAGCTCATCTTGAACAGCCTATGACCAGTATAGTGCACTCTATGTAGTATTTTGTATTGTATTAATTGCAGACTGGGATTTTTAATCAATTTAAAGGTTTTTAAGCATACCTGAGACCAGAAGTTTTGGTCTAAGCTTACTGATAAATCTGCTTCCCACTTTGCAATAGGAAGGGATATTGATTCATCTATTTTAGAAAGAGTTCTGTATATTTTAGATAATAATTTGGGGGATTTAAGAGTAAGAAAATATACCACACTTGGTGGTGTTTGTAATTCAGCTTGACTAAGGTAAAATTTCTTTTTTACTATGGATTTAATTTGTTGATATTCTAAAAACCTTTTCTTGTTGATCCCATATTGTGCAACTAGTCTGTCAAATGGAATAAATTCTGTTCCCTCTACTATATGTTCTAAGTATTTAATTCCTTTACAACTCCATTCTGGAAAATTAATCATATTATTGTTTTGTAATATGTCAGGGTTATTCCAGATAGGTGTACGTTTGCATGGGATTAATGAAGACTCCGTTATTTTTAGAAACTCCCACCATGCTGTCAGAGAAGAGCTGATGTTGACACTTTTGAAGCATTCATGTCTTTTGATGTTTGAGCTGATAAATGGTAGGTCTGAAATCTCTAGATCATTGCATAGTGCCTGTTCAACATCTAGCCAGGGCTCATCTAAGAAGGTATGTTTTAACCATTCTGAAATGAACTGAAGCCTGTTGGCTAAGAAGTATTGTTGAAAATTAGGCAGATCTAATCCTCCTTTATCCTTGGTTCTTTGTAGCGTTTTTAAGCTGATACGCGGGGGTTTATCTTTCCAAAGGAATTTAGAAATATATGAATCCAGAGATCTGAACCAATCTTGTGATGGTTTGTTAGGGATCATTAAGAATAAGTAATTTATTTTTGGCAAGATCATCATTTTTATAGTGGTGACCCTTCCGATGAGTGATATGGGTAAAGATTTCCATCTAGTCAGATCGCCTTCTACTTTCTTAAGAAGTGGGATGTGGTTTAATTTAGTTAAGTCTGAGAGCTTAGGAGAAACATTAATACCCAAATATTTAATATTTCCAGATTGTAGTGGGGCAGAAGAAGAATTATGGAAGGAGCAGTTAATGGGAAGAACTGTAGATTTTGGCCAGTTAATTGAATAATCTGAAACTCTTGAAAACCAGTTTATTAGAGTAATTACCTCAGAAAGGTTGGTTTGTGAGTGTCACGGTCCTGGGTCGATTCGACCCAGCATTTTGAGTTCCTTAGGTTTTGGTTTATCTTTGCATTATGGATTAGTTCTTATTCTTTGGTGATACTGTTTTGATTATAATTATATCCTGATTCTTTAGCCGTCCGATGATGAGGATGATGATGTTGATGATGATTATTATTTCTGGTTTAGGTTTTGTTATTTGTTCTCCTAGTGTTAAGTCCGTGCTCCCCCTGTTCTGTGTGATCCCTACCTGTGTATCCCCTCTGTGTAAAGCCCGCATCTCTGAGTCGGTGTCTTCGCGTGTGTTTTGAGTTTCCTGTTTTATTGTGAAGATCTGTCTTATGCCAGTATGTTCAGTTTGCGTTTCCCCCTCCTCGTCTTGTCAATCACAATCAGCTGTGCCTCCCGCCTGTGTATAGTTTGCTCATTCTCTTCTGTGTATTTATTGTGCGTGTTCACTTGTGTTAGTTGCTAGTCCGTCTGTGTTACTTCCATGCGTGTTCCTCCTAGAGTCATCCGTTCAGGTTCGTTCTGTTAGTCACTCCCAGTGTAGGTCACCTTTAGGTTTTGTTTTTGCTCGCCATGTTTCTGTTTGTGCCACCGTTGTGTTAATAAAAGCTCGCTCACATCCAAGCCAGTGCCTGCGTCTGGATCCTGTCTCTCACTCACCACACGTCTGCCCCCCGCAGCCGTGACAGTGAGTTTTGCAGAAAAAGCAACACATCATCCGCATAGAGACTGATTTTATGTTCTACGTTCTTACATTTTATGCCCTTAATTGTTGTAGCCTGTCTAAATGCTGCCGCTAGTGGTTCGATAAAAATTGCAAAAAGTGAAGGGGAGAGGGGGCATCCCTGTCTGGTGCCCCTCAGGAGACAGAAGCTGGAGGATGTCTGGTCATTTGTCCTGATACAAGCTGTTGGAGAATTGTATAATATTCTTATCCAGTTTATGAAAGAGGTTCCAAAACCAAATTTGTGTAAAGTTGCAAATAGAAATTTCCAGTTAACTCTGTCAAATGCTTTTTCTGCATCTAGAGATAATATTATGGTTTCAATGTTTTTACTGCATGAATAGTCTATTAAATTAAGTAATCTACGAGTGTTTGTTGATGAGTGCCTACCTTTTATGAAACCAGTTTGGTCAGGATGAATTAAAAAGGGGGTTATTTTCTCTAATCTTTTTGAGAGAGCTTTGCAGATTATTTTGAGGTCTACATTTATAAGAGATATTGGACGATAGCTTGAGGGAAATAAAGGGTCCTTGCCTGGTTTTAGTAGGAGACTAATGTTTGCAGAATTCATATTTGGTGGTAGTCTGCCATTTTCCTTGATTTCCTGCAACATTCCGTGGAATACTGGTGCCAAAATTGTCCAGAATTCTTTGTAGAATTCTGCAGGAAAGCCGTCGGGACCTGGAGCCTTATTATTGGGCATACTTGTCAGGGCTTCCTGGAGTTCACCTGGCGTCAGTGGCAAATCCAGTGCCATTGCTTGACTGTCTAGTAATTTCGGAAGATTTACGTTGTCAAGAAACTGATCAATTTCATTATTAGACGGGTTTATTTGTGGTGAGTATAAAGTTTCATAGAAATCCCTAAAAATGTTGTTTATTCTTCCAGGGTCATATATTGTGTTCCCCGATAGATCTTTAACAGCACATATAGTTGTTTTTTTCTTTATTTATTTTTAACTGGTTTGCTAGAAATCGACCGGATTTGTTACTCTGTTCAAAATTCTGCAAGCGAAGTCTTTGTACTAGGAATTCTGTTTTTTTATTAATAATTTCATTTAATTCTAGTTTTGTTTTGCATATTTTGTTCATTATTTCTTGATCTTGGTCGGACGCGTAGGTTCTTCTAAGGATTTGATGGTTTTTTCTAACTCCTGAATATTTTTGTTTTCTTCTTTCTTTTTATGTGATGAGAAAGAAATTATTTTACCTCTCATCACAGCTTTCCCTGCTTCCCATAGAACAGAAGCAGATGTTCCGGGAGTGTCATTAAAGTCTAAATATGAAGTCCATTCTTTTTTAAAATATTTAATAAAGTCTTCATCTTTGAGCAGTGATGTGTTAAATCTCCAGTTTTTACTTGGTGTAGTATTATTCTTGTGCATCAGTGTTAAAGATACAGGAGCATGATCGCTGACAGCTATAGGGTGAATCTCAGTGTCTGAAATGTCACTCAGCAGTGAGCTGCTGACCAAAAACTAATCCAGACGAGAATAGGAGTGATGAACATGTGAGAAGAAAGAATATTCCTTACTGTTGGGGTGGAGGGAGCGCCATGCATCGCAAAGGCCATAGTCGCTCATATACTGTTTGATTATATTTGTGGACTGCCAGTTACGCTGAGTTCCTGTTGTGTTGAGCCAATCCATTTCTTCATTTAGTCCCAGGTTGAGGTCTCCCCCAAGAATGAGTGTGCAATCAAGGTGTTCAGATAGTGCACTGAAAAAACCGTGGAAGAATGAGGGATCATCAACATTTGGACCGTATATACTTACAATACATAGCTTTTTGTTCAATATTGATAGTTTGATAATTAGAAATCTACCCTCTGGATCTATAACTGTATCGAGTACTGTAAAATTAACATTTTTATGTATTAAAATTGCTACTCCCCTTTGTCTACAATTATAACAGGCTGCAAACACAGTAGGAAACTCAGGTGTTTTAAGTTCATTTAAACCTGTGACAGGTCTGTGAGTTTCTTGTAATAAAACAACATCTGCCTGTAGTTTTTTAAGCTGGTTAAATATCTTTAACCTCTTTCCTCTGGTGCCCGCTCCATTTACATTCCATGTGACAAACCTCAGTGTGCCCATAATTGTGTATGTCTAACGATGTACGCTGGGTGTTTCCTTTAGACAGGTGAAGAGAATGTGGAAACATGACTTGTTTGTAAATAGAAAGAGAGGAAAAAAGTGTGGTGAGAGGCTCCATAAGTCTGACTATGTGTGTGAATATTCACTAATATGAACAGGCGTGGCTTGCTTATGTGTCCTGTAAGTCTGTGCGCTCTGTGAGGTTGTTGTAGATGTGCTGCCGTTGAGCGCATGTGTTTGCGTGATCGTGGTGTGTGAATATGCAGAAATAGAGGGTGTTGTTTGTAGGTGAGTGGGGAAGTAGGTGATCACAGCAGTGGAAGAAAAGAGAAAGAAAGAGACCACATTAACTGTGAGCGACAACAAAAAAAAGAAAAGAAACGGAAACATTCCAATTAAAGCAATAACGGAGGGTGACGGTATTATATCTGCTATGACATCATATTGATATTACTAGGTTAAACACATGTCAAAGGAGAGTGTGTGAGTGAATAAGAAAAGAGCGGGTTCTTATCTGGAGTGCAGTCAATATAACCACGGAGTGGTGCCGGGGTCGCGGTAGAGCTGTCCGTCCACGTAGAGCCGGTCCACGGCGATGACAGCACGGGAGCCTCTCTGGATGAAGTTACGTCGAATTGGAAACAGGACCTTGCGTCGTTCCAGGATCTCTTTGGGGAACTGGTCGTTCACACTGAAGTCCGTTCCTTTCAGCTCCCTGCCGCGACTCTTCACCTGCTCCTTCTGTTTGAATTGGCCGAATTTGGCCACAATGGGACGTGGTCTCCCGGTCCGCGACCTCACGCCCCCCAAGCGATGCACTCTATCGAAGTCGATGTTCTTTACGGTGTCCTCCGGCAGCTTCAGGTGGATTTTAATGAAGCTTTTCACCGTTGCCTCCGCGTCCTCTCCGGGAGATTCTGGAATACCAGAAAACACAAGATTATCTCTCATGCTACGGGCTTGTAGATCGATAACGGATTCTTTTATTTTTTTGTTTTCTATGTTTAGCTGGGTCACGTTATCAGTGAGAGATTTGACCGACTCCCGTAGCGTGGCATTTTCAGCGGCAAGCATTTCCACCTGCTGCTGGCTGAATTCCAGGGATTCTCTCAGAGATTTAAATTCCCAGTGTAAAATCTCCACCAGAGACAGCCTTGCATCGAAACTGGACAATCGCCTGTCGATTGACTCCAGGATGTCTGCAATGTCTTTGCCGGCAGGCGATGTTGTTCCGGGGGAGTCTGCCGGGCGACATCTCTTCGATGACGGAGTCTCAATTTTGGCCGGGGAAGACTTACTCTGGGCCTTGCTCATTACTATATCTTGGAAACAGTGGTCGATGTAATCTTGGAGAGCGTCTAAACTCTCCCCGTTGTCCTCCAGGGTGTTAGAGGTGATATGACAGAAGTAGTTAGTTATATGACAATTTGATTAGTATATTTGGTAATAGTGAAGCTAAATAAACTTTGTTAAATTCTACGCTACCATTCGTTTTTTTTCCGCCAAATCTCCGGCGTCTGACGTCACCTACTACATGGGTCGCTTACCTTACCCGTCACTTCCATCACTTACCGTCTGCCCCCGTCACTTCTACCGTCTGTCCCCGTCACTTCTAGCAGAATCAGCAGAATTTCTACTGAAAAGGGGTAAAGAAGTAGAACGTTGCACTGAAAACAGGTAAATCAACAGAATTTCTGCTAAAAAATAGATTTCTGTTGATATACTATAACAAAACAGAACGTCTATGACTTAGTAGTAATACTATAACATAATAGATATACTATGATTTTGAAGACAGTCTATGTTTTTGCACAACTAGCACAATATGGCAGAAATACTATGATTTGGCACAAGTACTATGATTTAGTACAAATACTCTTATTGACAGAAATACTATGCCTTAGTAGTAATACTATAACATAACAGATATACTGTGATTTTGCAGATATAGTATGTTTTAACACAAATACTACGATTTCGTTCAAATACTCTGAAATGGCAGTAATACTATGATTTTGAAGGAAAACTATGATTTGGTAGAAATACTATGCCGTAGTAGTAATACTATAACATAGCAGATATAATGTGACTTTGCAGACATAGTATGTTTTAGCACAAATACTACGATTTTGCTCAAATACTATGCCTTAGTAGTAATACTATAACATAGAAGATATAATGTAATTTTGCAGACATAGTATGTTTTTGCACGAATACTATGATTTCGCTCAAATACTATGAAATTGCAGTAATACTATGATTTTGAAGGAATACTATGATTTGGTAGAAATACTATGCCGTAGTAGTAATACTATAACATCGCAGATATAATGTGACTTTGCAGACATAGTATGTTTTAGCACAAATACTACGATTTTGCTCAAATACTATGCCTTAGTAGTAAAACTATAACATAGAAGATATAATGTGATTTTGCAGACATAGTATGTTTTTGCACAAATACTATGATTTCGCTCAAATACTATGAAATTGCAGTAATACTATGATTTTGAAGGAATACTATGATTTGGTAGAAATACTATACCTTAGTAGTAATACTATAACATAAAAGATATAATGTGATTTTGCAGACATAGTATGTTTTAACACAAATACTACGATTTCGTTCAAATACTATGAAATTGCAGTAATACTACGAGTTTGAAGCAATAGTATGATGTGGTAGAAATACTATGCCTTAACAGTAATACTATAACATAACAGAAATTTTAATCGGGCACAAATACTATAACTTGGCACAAATACCATGATTTGGCAAAAATACTATGATTTAGCAGAAATACTTTGATTGAGCAGGAGTACTAAGATGTAGTAGAAGTACTTTGATTTAACAGAAATACTATTATGGAGGAGTAATACTTTAAAATTGGAGAAATATTGATACACACACACACACACATACACAGAGCCTAAAGGGAACAGTATTTGTGCCATGGAGTGTTAAGAAGAATCTGAGGTCCATATTAGAAAAGCTGCTAAAATCAAAAAACTTTTCAGAATTGTAATAAATGATCAATATGAATTACTGGTCTGTGATAATGTATTAATTTGTAGGGGAAAAAAACATGTGGACCAAGGTGGAATTGAATCCATGACGTTTGGGCTGCAGGCATGTGTCGTTACCAACTGCACCACTGGGAAAGAGAGCTGTAGCGACTTGGAAAGCAGGGAGATGAGCAGTCAGATTTAGATCGTGGTGAGAGGCATAAAACGCCATTTTTTGGAGTTACAAAACGTCGTGTAAATCAAGAACTAGGTGGAATAGAAGCATCATTCTTGTACTGGGTGAATCAGCGGACTTTGGTGTACTTTGACTGCGATTTTCATAGCTCTTTGTACCTCCGTCGCGGAGATATGACGAGAGAAGAAACGGCTTCATTTTAAGAGTTTGAAAACTGATAGGACAGATTTCCAACCCTCAAACAAACGTAATTTATGGCTCAACAGTAAGATGACTGTAAAATTACTGGTCTGTGATAGCGTATTAATTTGTAGGGGAAAAAAAAACATGTGGACCAAGGTGGAATTGAATCCATGACGTTTGGGTTGCGGGCATGTGTCGTTACCAACTACGCCACTGGGAATGAGAGCAGAGGCTTGGAAAACAGGAAGATGAGCAGTCAGAATTAGATCGCGGTGAGAGGCGAAAGACGCCGTTTTTTGGAGTTACAAAACGTCGTGTAACTCCAAAACTAGGTGGGATAAAAGCATCATTCTTGTACTGGGTGAATCAGCGGACTTTGGTGTACTTTGACTGCGATTTTCATAGCTCTTTGTACCTCCGTCGCGGAGATATGATGAGAGAAGAAACGGCTTCATTTCACTGGGACTTGGTATAAATATTACAATGATAATAATAATAATGCATTGGATTTATATAGCGCTTTTCAAGGCACCCAAAGCGCTTTACAATGACATTATTCATTCACACACTGGTGGAGGCAAGCTACGGTTGTAGCCACAGCTGCCCTGGGGCAGACTGACAGAAGCGAGGCTGCCATATCACGCCATCAGCCCCTCTGGCCAACACCAGTAGGCAGTAGGGAAAAGTGTCTTGCCCAAGGACACAACGACCAGGACAGAGAGGCCGGGGATCGAACCGGCGACCTTCCGGTCCCGGTTACAGGTGCCCTTCCCAACCCCCTGAGCTACGGTCGCCCTGTGATTTACATGAAATACTTTGACTTAGCAGAAATTCTATAATCTAGCAAAAAGCACTTCAGCATAGCAGAAATTCTATCATTGAGCAGAGTTACTAGGATTTAGCACAAACACTATGATTTGGCTCAAAAACCTTTATTTTGCAGTTATATTGTGATTTGGCAGAAATACTGTGCTTTGAAACAAATACCAAGATTTGGCAGAAACACTATGAGCAGTAATAATATAACATACCAGAAATACTGTTATTTTGTGGAAATACTATGCTTTGGCACAAATATCACGATTTGGCCAAAATACTATGGTTTAGCAGAAATACTATTATTGAGCAGAAGTACTAAGATGTAGTAGAAGTACTTTGATTTAACACAAATACTATTATGGAGGAGTAATACTTTAACATGGGAGAAATATTGATACAGACACACAAACATACACACACACAGAGCACAAAGGGAGCAGTGGCTGTGAAGAGTCTGGGCTTGGTATATCTAGGTCAGTTAAATTAGCTGCACCTGCTGTAATCAGCACTTACACACAGAGACACAGGGCGTTTATCAATATGCGTACTTGTGCGTACTTGCGTTCTCGTGTACTCGTGATACGTCATCAGTCGGAGACCAAGTACTGTTCCAATTCGCATCAAGTTCCAAGTACGCAAGTACGCATCAAGCCGAGAATGCGAAAAAGTCCCGGATGTATTCTCGATCCGCCTGTTTTATCGAGCATGCATCGGTGTGGACTTGGGACAGCTATATATCCCAGAATGCATTTCGTCCAAAACTCAACAGCGGACTCCCGCACATCGTTTTCACCCCCGCTCATGGTCTTCTCACTACTCAGGTTAAAGAAACCCCAGCAGCTGTCTATAGTATTGAGTGTCCACTAGAATAGAAATAAAAGCGTTCTAACATCTCACCTGCTTGTTTTTATTAAGGTATGTACACGTATGTACATGTACACTATTTTTATTAATAGAGGTTTCACTACTGAGGTTAAAAATGATATATAAGTCACTTAGATCACTTCTAAATGTTAATGTTTGGTTTATTTCAGTGTTTTATTTGTTCCTGAGTAAACCGGTTTGGCTGTGATTACAGTTAAGCTTCATAACATGTTACTCACAGTTAAATTAGGAGGGGACGGCAGTAAAATCTCCGGACCTGTGACATCATCACGCACGCAGGTGTTCCAATTGTACATATCGCGAGTCCGTGCTCGCGTTCTCGGCAGGTACGTACTCCCGTGCGTTCTCGGCGAGTACGTACTCACCGAGAACGCGAGTACGTACTCGTGTACTTGGGCATTGATAAACGGCCACAGAGAGAGGTATAAGTTTTCTGCAGTGTATTTCTCACATTCAGGATTCCCCTCGAACAAATGGCCATAATTTTCTAACCGTAGGGGCTAGAACGCTCATTCTGACACTGTTTTGTTCAGAAGAGATGGGGGAATCTGCAGGTCTTCATAATTCAGAGATAAAATATAAATATTTGAAGACATATGACTTGTAATACACTAACTGAGTAGAGGCAAAGCAAAACTGCCTTGACTTGCCCTCAAACAACGTTTTGTAACTCTAAATCTATATGGAGCATCAAAATCATTCTTTCACCGTAAGAAACAGCAGGCTTTGGTGAACAGTCATGGAAATTTTCAGGTCTCTGTGGAAATCCATCAAAAAGATATGACGAGAGAAAAAAGTGCCTCATTTTCAGAGTTTGAAATCTGAAGAAATCTGAGCGAGGGACAAATTTCCTATCCTCAAACAAGTGTAATTCATGGCCAACCGGTAATAGGTGAGGAAAAAATTCTTGAATTGTGAGCATCAGGGGTGTCTGAAGATATATTGGCACAAGCCTCATGTCTCAACTTTGTTTCGTTAAGGAGATATGACGATTTGAAAATGCCTCTCATTAGAGAAATCCAGCGCTGATTTTGAACAAACACTCCATTGACTGTCTATGGAGAGTTTTCAGACTTTGTGTTGCTCTGAGGAGATTTGCAAAAAATCTGTAAATCCCACAACAATCATAGTGACATTTTCTGAAAGCCAGCAAAAATACCTACGTTTTGATGTATAATTTGTGGGGGTTGAGTGGAAATTGAGCGAGTTGCAAGAAGTTGTTCGGACATGAAGAGAAAATTCAGAACAGACCAGCCCTCACTCTGACTTAATTGCATAGCAACCATAGCAACGCATGTATTTTCTGAAAAATCACAATTTTGCAACTGAAAACTTAAAGAGGTATAAAATTAAAACGGTAGAAGATCTGAAAAAGCTGAATCATACAGGAATAGCCCAATAATCTGAGAACATTTTAAAGTTTGAATGGAGTTTCTAGGTGAAAGTATGAGGAAGTAGTTAAGTTTCAAAAACAAGCAAGTTTTAGCAGAATTTTAGAAATTTCCCATTCATTTCAATGGGAAAAAAAAATTGCATAAAAAGCTTAATATTTTAAAAAGTATAATAGTTAAAAGTACAAAAAGATATAGCAGGAATTAGCACAAATAGCAGAATATTGTGAAATTTGAACTGAGAAAATAGCACAAAAACTGCGGAAGTAGTTAAGCGGCGAAGAACGGAGCAACTTGAAGAATAAAGTATAAAGAATAAAGAGAAAAAGAAACTCAATAGTGTGGAAGCCCTTTGAGGGCATCCACACAACTAGAAAAATTTGCATTTCCTGCGAAAATGCTGTGTGGATGCTTTAAAGCTGAAGCTGTCTGCTAAAACTAGCTGAAAAAGCTGAAAAGTTGCAGAAATTGTAAAAACTTTGCAGAAGCAAAGGAACTTTGCTAAAATGTAGTAACTTAGTAGAACTGCAATATCTTAGAGGAAACATAATACTTGGCAGAAATACAATAGCATAGCAGAACTTAGCAGAAATATTGTAACTTACCAGAAACACGATAACTTCTCAAAAATAGAAGAATTTAGGAGAAATAGTATAAGATAACAGAAAGAATATATTTAGCCAAACATTCTTAAACATTACAGAAATACTATGATTTAGAGAAACAGTACAACATAGCAGAAATGCTGTAATTTGACAGAAATACTATATTTGGCAGAAATACTATATTTAGCACAAATCTTATAAAATAGCAGAAATAGTATGATTTAGCACAATAGTAATTACTTAAATAGAAAAATTGGAAAAGCAAAATGGACAGCTGAAACAATGCTGAACATGCTAAGGGCCCCTCAAATATAATTGTTAAATGAAAAAAATCGGCAAAAAAAAAAAATAACAGCCACACAATCACAAATATGGACACATATGGAAACACACATGCACAGAGAGACACACACAGGATCAAATTCAGTCAACCAGTCTAAATATATTGAATTTAAATCATACAATAAGATGCTCCCATAAAAAGGCTCTCTCTCTCTCTCTCTCTGTCTCACACACACACACACACACACACACACACACACACACACACACACACACACACAGAGAGGAGTAACTTTCTAGGTCAGTCAAGCAGCCTGGGAGCTGCTACATTTGAATCCACCAATCAGAGAGGCTGTGTACTTTTTCCCGCCAAAACAGGTGCACCTGTTTTTACACACACTCAGCACAGAGAGAGACAGGATTTCTGCAGTCTATTTCTCATAGTGAGGACTCCCCTCAAACAAATGACCATAATTTCCTAACCGTAGGGGCTAGAACAGTCATTCTTACACCGTTTTGTTCAGAAGAGATGGGGGAATCTTCAAGTGTTGACAATTTATCATTAAAATATGAATTATTGAAGATATTTGACTTGTAATGCACCATAACTGAGTAGAGGCGAAGCAAAAACTGCCTTGACCTGCCCTCAAACAAAGCTTTGTAACTCTAAATCTTTTTGGAGTATCGATATCATTCTTTCACCGTAAGAAACAGCAGGCTTTGGTGAACAGTCATGGAAATTTTCAGGGCTCTGTGGAAATCCATCAAAAAGATATGATGAGAGAAATAAGTGCCACATTTCCAGAGTTTGAAATCTGAAAAGATCTGAGCGAATGACGAATTTCCTACCATCAAACAAGTGTAACTCATCTCAGAATGGTAATAGGTGAGAAAAAACTTCTTGAATTGTGAGCATCAGGAGTGTCTGAAGATATATTTGCACAAGCCTCATGTCTCCACTTTGTTTCATTAAGGAGATATGACAATTTGAAAATGCCTCTTATTAGAGAAATCCAGCGGTGATTTTGAACAAACTCTCCATTGACTTTCTATTGAGAGTTTTCAGACATTGTGTTGCTCTGAGGAGATTTGCAAAACATCTATAGGTCCCACAACAATGATAGTGACAATTTCTGAAAGCCAGCAAAAATACCTACGTTTTGATGTATAATTTGTGGGGCTTGAGTGGAAATTGACCGAGTAGCATGAAGTTGTTCGGACAAGTGGTGAAAATTCAGAAAGTTCCACTGTCCACTCTGAGTTAATTGCATAGCAACCATAACAACGCATGTATTTTCTGAAAAATCACAATTTTGCAAATGAAAACTTAAAGAGAGATAAGATTAAAACGGTAGAAGATCTGAAAAAGCTGAATCAGACAGGAATAGCCCAATAATCTGAGAACATTTTAAAGTTTGAATGGAGTTTCTAGGTGAAAGTATGAGGAAGTAGTTAAGTTTCAAAAACAAGCACGTTTTAGCAGAATTGTGGAAGTTTCCCATTCATTTCAATGGGACAAATTAAAGGAAAAAAGTGTAATATTTTAAAAAGTATAATAGTAATAAACACCAAAAGTCATAGCTGGAATTAGCAGAAAGAGCAGAACAGTTTAGAGTTTGAACTGAGAAAATCGGCTGAAAACTGAGGGAGTAGTTAAGTGCCAAAAAACGTACGGAAGCAACCAGAATAATAAAGAATAAAGAGAAACAGGAAAACAATAGTGTGGAAGCCCTTTAGGGCATCCACACAACTAGAAAAATTTGCATTTCCTGCGAAAATGCTGTGTGGATGCCAGAACGCTGAAGCTGTCTGCTGAAAATGACTGAAAATTTTGAAAAGCTGCAAAAATTGTATGGCAGTAAAGAAACTGAAAAATTCTGCTGAAAACAAGTGAAAAAACAGAAACTTTTGCTGAAAAGATGTGAAAAGGCAAATGTTCTGCTTAAAAGGGGTAAAGAAGTTCAAATTTCTACTGAAAAGAGGTGAAAAGGTTTCTTCTGAAATGAGCAGAAGATACTGAGATTTGTACTGATAAGAGATGAAAGGCTGAAAATTCTGCTTAAAGTAGGTGAATCAGCAGAATTTCTACTGAAAAGAGGTAAAGAAGTAGAACGTTGCACTGAAAACAGGTGAATCAGCAGAATGTGTGCTAACAAAGAGATTTCTGTTGCAAACACCTGAAAAAGCTGGGATTTGTGCTAAAAAGGGGTGAAAAAACTCACAATTCTGCTGAAACTGGGGAAAGAAGAGGTGTTGGGCTGTTGAGAAGAGTTAAATAAGTTGAACTGACAAATGCGATGATATGGCACAAATACTATGATTTGAAACAAATACTATGATTTAGCAGAAATACTAGTATTTAGTTGTAATACTATGGTTTTCCAGAAATACTATGCCTGAGTAGTAATACTATGACATAACACATATTTGATGATTTTGCAGACATTCTGGTTTTACACAAATACTATAATGTTTCAGAAATACTATGTTTTAGCACAAATACTATGATTTGCTATAAATACTATGATTTGGCACATATACTGTATTCAGCAGATATACTATAACAAAACAGAAAGTCTACGACTTAGTAGTAATACTATAACATAATAGATATACTATGATTTTTCAGACAGTCTATGTTTTTGCACAACTAGCACAATGTGGCAGAAATACTATGATTTAGAAGAAATACTATGACTTCGTTCAAATACTATGAAATTGCAGTAATACTATGATTTTGAAGGAATACTATGATGTGGTAGAAATACTATGCCTTTGTAGTAATACTATAACATAACAGATATACTGTGATTTTGCAGACATAGTATGTTTTAACACAAATACTTCGATTTCGTTGAAATACTATGAAATTGCAGTAATACTATGATTTTGAAGGAATGCTATGATTTGGTAGAAATACTATGCCGTAGTAGTAATACTATAACATAGCAGATATAATGTGATTTTGCAGAGATAGTGTGTTTTAGCACAAATACTACGATTTCGCTCAAATACTATGAAATTGCAGTAATACTATGATTTTGAAGGAATTCTATGATTTGGTAGAAATACTATGCCGTAGTAGTAATACTATAACATAGCAGATATAATGTGATTTTGCAGAGATAGTGTGTTTTAGCACAAATACTACGATTTCGCTCAAATACTATGAAATTGCAGTAATACTATTATTTTGAAGGAATACTATGATTTGGTAGAAATACTATGCCTTAGTAGTAATACTATAACATAACAGAAATTTTAATTGGGCACAAATACTATAACTTGGCACAAATACCATGATTTGGCAAAAATACTATGATTTAGCAGAAATACTTTGAGCAGGAGTACTAAGATGTAGTAGAAGTACTTTGATTTAACAGAAATACTATTATGGAGGAGTAATACTTTCTGCAGAAAAGACGGAAAGAAGCAATCACAGTAGCTGCTCATGTCACTGAGCCAAAGCAGTTCTTGTCCCAACAAGAGATATGATGAGAGAAAAAATATGCAGGGGGGGCCGAAGAAGCTGAATTGTTGTGAAAAGAGGTGTAGAAGCAGAACTGTATGCTAGAAACAGGTGAAAATGCTGAAATAGTGCTGAAAAGAGGTGAAAAAGCTGAAATTCTTCTGAAAGAGCAGGCTGAAAATTTTCAGCTACTCATTGAGCCAAACTGGTTCTCACATAACTGAAAAAAGGTGAAAAAGTTGAAAATTCTAATAAAATCAACAGAAGAGGCTGAGATTTGTGCTGATAAGAGGTGAAAACGCGAACTTTCTGCTGAAAAGAGGCAGAACAACCTGGTTCTGCTCAATTTCACCAATCAGAGGTACTGCTTCTGTCTGCTTCATCAGGCTGTGTACTTGTATGTATTTCTGCCATGGAGTGTTAACAAGAATCTGAGGTCAATATTAGAACAGCTGCTAAAATCATAAAACGTTGCAGAATTGTAATAAATTATAAATATAAATTACAGGTCTGTTATAGTGTATAAATTTGTAGTGAAAAAAAATTTTTTGAACAAGGTGGGATTGAAGCCACGACCTTTGAGCTGCAGACCCGTGTCATTACCAATTGCGCCACCTGGAAAGAGGGTGGGCGCCTGGAAAACAGGGTAATGAGCAGTCAGAAATAGATCGCAGTGAGAGGCGTAAAACGCTTTTTTAGAGTTACAAAACGTCGTGTAACTCAACAACTAGGTGGGATAGAAGCATAATTCTTGTACTGGGTGAATCAGCGGATTTTGGTGCACTTTGACTGCGATTTTCATTGCTCTTTGTACCTCCGTCACGGAGATATGACGAGAGAAGAAACGGCTTCATTTTCGGAGGTTGAAAACTGAGAGGAGGACAGATTGCCACCCCTCAAACAAACGTAATTTATGGCTCAACAGTAAGATGACTGTAAAAACTGCTCCGACCGTGAGTGTCAGCAGTGTCTGAAGATGAATTGGCACAAGCCTCTTGTCTTAGCTTTGCTTTGTTAAAATTATTTATGATTTGGCAGAAACACTGGGACTTGGTATAAATACTATGATTTACATGAAATACTTTGACTTAGCAGAAATTCTATAATCGAGCAAAAAGCACTTCAGCATAGCAGAAATTCTATGATTGAGCAGAATTACTAGGATTTAGCACAAACACTATGATTTGGCTCAAAAACCTTTATTTTGCAGTTATATTGTGATTTGGCAGAAATACTATGCTTTGGAACAAATACCAAGATTTGGAAGAAATACTATGAGCAGTAATAATATAACATAGCAGAAATACTGGTATTTTGTGGAAATACTATGCTTTGGCACAAATACCATGATTTGGCAAAAATACTATGATTTAGCAGAAATACTATGATTGAGCAGAAGTACTAAGATGTAGTAGAAGTACTGTGAGTTAACAGAAATACTATTATGGAGGAGTAATACTTTAATATGGGAGAAATATTGATACAGACACACAAACATACACTTACACAGAGCCTAAAGGGAGCAGTGGCTGTTAAGAGTCTGGGCTTGGTATATCTAGGTCAGTTAAATTAGCTGCACCTGCTCTAATCAGCCCTTACACACAGAGACACAGAGAGAGGTATAAGTTTTCTGCAGTGTATTTCTCACATTCAGGATTCCCCTCGAACAAATGGCCATAATTTCCTAACCGTAGGGGCTAGAACGCTCATTCTGACACCGTTTTGTTCAGAAGAGATGGAGGAATCTGCAGGTCTTCATAATTCAGAGATAAAATATAAATTATTGAAGATATATGACTTGTAATACACTGTAACTGAGTAGAGGCAAAGCAAAACTGCCTTGACATGCCCTCAAACAACGTTTTGTAACTCTGAATCTATATGGAGCATCAAAATCATTCTTTCACCGTAAGAAACAGCAGGCTTTGGTGAACAGTCATGGGAATTTTCAGGTCTCTGTGGAAATCCATCAAAAAGATATGACGAGAGAAAAAAGTCCCTCATTTCCAGAGTTTGAAATCTGAAGAGATCTGAGCAAGGCACGAATTTCCTACCCTCAAACAAATGTAACTCATCTCAAAACGGTAATAGGTGGGGAAAAAATTCTTGAATTGTGAGAATCAGCAGAGTCTGAAGGTATATTGGCACAAGCCTCATGTCTCAACTTCGTTTCATTAAGGAGATATGACGATTTAAAAATGAGAGTCATTAGAGAAATTCAGCGCTGATTTTGAACAAGCTCTCTATTGACTGTCTATGGAGAGTTTTAAGACTTTGTGTTGTTCTGAGGAGATTTGCAAAGAATCAGTAACTCCCACAACAATGATAGTGACATTTACTGAAAGCCAGCAAAAATACCTACGTTTTGATGTATAATTTGTGGGGGTTGAGTGGAAATTGAGCGAGTAGCAAGAAGTTGTTCAGACAAGTGGTGAAAATTCAGAAAGTTTCACTGTCCACTCTGAGTTAATTGCATAGCAACCATAACAACGCATGTATTTTCTGAAAAATCACAATTTTGCAACTGAAAACTTAAAGAGAGATAAGATTAAAATGGTAGAAGATCTGAAAAAGCTGAATCAGACAGGAATAGCCCAATAATCTGAGAACATTTTAAAGTTTGAATGGAGTTTCTAGGTGAAAGCATGAGGAAGTAGTTAAGTTTCAAAAACAAGCAAGTTTTAGCAGAATTGTGGAAGTTTCCCATTCATTTCAATGGGACAAATTAAAGGAAAAAAGTGTAATATTTTAAAAAGTATAATAGTAATAAACACCAAAAGTCATAGCAGGAATTAGCAGAAAGAGCAGAACAGTATAGAGTTTGAACTGAGAAAATCGGCTGAAAACTGAGGGAGTAGTTAAGCGCCGAAAAACGTACGGAAGCAACCAGAATAATAAAGTATAAGAAAGAATAAAGAGAAACAGGAACTCAATAGTGTGGAAGCCCTTTGAGGGCATCCACACAATAAAGAGAAACAGGAACTCAATAGTGTGGAAGCCCTTTTAGGGCATCCACACAATAAAGAGAAACAGGAACTCAATAGTGTGGATGCCTCCAGCATCCACACAACTAGAAAAATTTGCATTTCCTGCGAAAATGCTGTGTGGATGCTTTAAAGCTGAAGCTGTCTGCAAAAACTAGCTGAAAAAGCTGAAAAGTTGCCGAAATTGTAAAAACTTTGCAGAAGCAAAGGAACTTTGCTAAAATGTAATAACTTAGCAGAACTGCAATATCTTAGAGGAAACATAATACTTGGCAGAAATACAATAGCATAGCAGAACTTACCAGAAATATTGTAACTTACCAGAAACACGATAACTTCTCAAAAATACAAGAATTTAGGAGAAATAGTATAAGATAACAGAAAGAATAGATTTAGCCAAAAATACTTAAACATTACAAAAACACTATGATTTAGAAAAATAGTACAACATAGCAGAAATACTGTGATTTACCAGAGACACTGTGATGAACTATGAATATTGTAATTTTAAATTAGTACCATGTTTTAGCACAAATACTATAATTTGACAGAAATACTATCATTTGGCAGAAATGCTATGTTTCAGCACAAATACTCTGGTTTAGCACAAATATTATAACATAGCAGAAATACAATTATATAGCAGAAATGCTATATCTGAAAAGAAAAAATATAATATAGTAGAAATAGTATGAGTTAGCAGAAATACTGTAATCAGCACATATACTGTAACATGACAGAAATTCCTCCACTTAGTAGTAATACTATAACATAACACAAATGTTATGATTTGGCACAAAAACCATGATTTGGCAAAAATACTATGATTTAGCAGAAATACCATGATTGAGCAGAAGTACTAAGATGTAGTAAAAGCACTTTGATTTAACAGAAATACAATTATGGAGGAGTAATACTTTAAAATTGGAGAAATATTGATACACACACACATACACAGAGCCTAAAGTGAACAGTATTTCTGCCATGGAGTGTTAACAAGAATCTGAGGTCCATATTAGAAAAGCTGCTAAAATCATAAAAGTTTGCAGAATTGTAATAAATGATCAAAAGGAATTACTGGTCTGTGATAGTGTATTAATATATAGGGAAAAAAACATGTTGACCAAGGTGGGATTGAACCCACGACCTTTGTGTTGCGGTCCCGTGTCATTACCAACTGCGCTACTGGGAAAGAGAGCGAGTGCCTGGAAAACAGGGTGATGAGCAGTCAGAATTAGATCGCGGTGAGAGGCAAAAAACGCCGTTTTTTGGAGTTACAAAACATCAAGTAACTCAGAAACTAGGTGGACTAGAAGCATAATTCTTGTACTGGGCGAATCAGCGGACTTTGGTGTACTTTGACTGCGATTTTCATTGCTCTTTGTATATGCGTCGCTGAGATATGACGAGAGAAGAAACGGCAGACCTCAGATATGATTGGCTGGCTGGGAATCCGTGCAGGCCCAGATATGTAAATTTGAATGTCTCAGTCCTCACAGAGGATTGGCTGCCTGGGGACCTGGCAGAATTATATAGAAATAGTATGATTAAGCATAAATACTACACTTAGCAGAAGTACTATATTAAGCACAAATCCTATAAAAAGCAGAAATACTATATTAAGCACAAATCCTATAAAAAGCAGAAATACTATATTAAGCAATATAAATATCCTATAAAAATCCTATAAAAAGCAAAAGTACTGTACTATTATTTGGTAGAAAAACTATAATTAATCAGAAATACTATATTTGGCAGAAATACTATATTTAGCACAAATCTTATAAAATAGCAGAAATAGTATGATTTAGCACAATAGTAATAACTTAAACAGAAAAATTGGAAAAGCAAAATGGACAGCTGAAAAAATGCTGAACATGCTATGGGTCCCTCAAATATACCTGTTAAATGAAAAAAATCGGCAAAAAAAAAAAAAAATATATAACAGCCACACAATCACAAATGTGGACACATATGGAAACACACATGCACAGAGAGACACACACACAAGATCCAATTCAGTCAACCAGTCTAAATATATTGAATTTGAAACTTACAATGAGAACATCCCATAAAAAGGCTTTCTCTCTCTCTCTCTCTGTCACACACACACACACACACACACACACGCACAGAGGGAGAGAGAAGCAACTTTAGGTCAGTCAAGCAGCCTGGGAGCTGCTGAATTTGAATCAACCAATCAGAGAGGCTGTGTACTTTTTCCCGCCAAAACAGGTGCACGCAGCAGAGAGAGACACAGGATTTTTGCAGTTTATTTCTCATAGTGACGACTCCCCTCAAACAAATGGCTATAATTTCCTAACCGTAGGGGCTAGAACGGTCATTCTTACACCGTTTTGTTCAGAAGAGATGGGGGAATCTTAAAGTGTTGACAATTTATCATTAAAATATGAATTATTAAAGATATTTGACTTGTAATGCACCATAACTGAGTAGAGGCGAACCAAAAACTGCCTTGACCTGCCCTCAAACAACGCTTTCTAACTCTAAATCTATTTGGAGTATCGATATCATTCTTTCACCGTAAGAGACAGCAAGCTTTGGTGAACAGTCATGGAAATTTTCAGGTCTCTGTGGAAATCCATCAAAAAGATATGACGAGAGAAAAAAGTGCCTCATTTCCAGAGTTTGAAATCTGAAGAAATCTGAGCGAAGGACAAATTTCCTACTCTCAAACAAGTCTAACTCATCTCAGAACGGTAATAGGTGAGAAAAAAATTCTTGAATTGTGAGCGTCAGGAGTGTCTGAAGATATACTGGGACAAGCCTCATGTTTTAACTTCGCTTCGTTAAGGAGATATGACGATTCGAAAATGCCTCTCATTAGAGAAATCCAGCGGTGATTTTGAACGAACTCTCCATTGACTTTCTATGGAGAGTTCTCAGACATTGTGTTGGTCTGAGGAGATTTGCCAAAATTCTATAAATCCCACAACAATAATAGTGACATTCTCTGAAAGCCAGCAAAAATACCTACGTTTTGATGTATAATTAGTGGAAGTTGAGTGAAAATTGAGCAAGTAGCAAGAAGTTGTTTGGACATGAAGAGAAGACTGCGAAACCTACAGTGGCACACTGAAAGCCAAGTTCATAGCAACCATAACAACGCATTTATTTTCTGAAAAATCACAATTTTGCAACTCAAAACTTTAAGAGGGATAAAAATAAAACAGTAAAAGATTTGAAAAAGCTGATTTATACCTGAATAGCCCAATAATTTGAAAACACTTTAAAGTTTGAATGGTGTTTCTATGTGAAAGTATGAGGAAGTAGTTAAGTTTCAAAAACAAGCAAGTTTTAGAAGAATTTAGGAAGATTCCCATTCATTTCAATGGGCCAACAAATTTCATAAAAAGCGTAATATTTTAAAAAGTATAATAGTAAAAAATACCAAAAGATATAGCCATCATTAGCAGAAATAGTAGAATAGTTTAAAATTTGAACGGTGAAAATAGCACAAAAATTGTGGAAGTAGTTAAAGTCCAAAAAACGTACGGAAGCAACTTGAAAAAGAAAAATAAAGTTTAAAGAGAAACAGGAACTCAATAGTGTGGATGCTTAACCAGCATCCACACAATAATAAAGAATAAAGAGAAACAGGAACTCAATAGTGTGGAAGCCCTTTGAGGGCATCCACACAACTAGAAAAATTTGCATTTCCTGCGAAAATGCTGTGTGGATGCCTTAACGCTGAACCTGTCTGCTGAAAAGCTGAAAAAGATGAAAAGTTGCAAAAAGTTGTATGGTGGTGAAAAAAAAATGTCGCCCTGAGTAGGACTCGAACCCGGCACTCCTGGTCTCAAGGTAGCCACTCATCTCACTAAGCCAAACTGATTCTCCCCACGAAGAGGTGGAGAGACTGACAATTTTGCTGAAATGAGCAGAAGCTGCTGAGAATTGTGCTGATAAGAGGTGAAAAGGCTGAAAATTTTGCAGAAAAGAGGTGAATCAGCAGAATTTCTGCAGAAAAGAGGCAAAGACACAGAACGTTGCACTAAACAGAGGTGAATGAGCAGAATTTCTGCTGAAAAGAGGCAGAACAACCTGGTTCTGCTAAAATTCACCAATCAGAGGTACTGCTTCTGTCTGCTTCATCAGGCTGTGTACTTGTATGTATTTCTGCCATGGAGCGTTAACAAGAATCTGAGGTCCATATTTTATAGCACACATTAGCAGAAATAGCAGATTTTTAAAAAAAAAGTTTGAACATAGTATTTATAATATAACATAGTTTTTCTTCTAAATCATAATATTTGAACCAAATGATAGTATTTCTGCCAAATCACACTATTTCTGGTAAATCACAGTGTTTGTGCCAAATCACAGTATTTATACCAAATCATAACACTTGTGACAAATCATAGTTGTTAGCTGAATCTGTGCTAAAACATAGCATTTCTGCTAAAACGTAGTATTTATACTAAATAATATTTTTTCTTACAAATCATAGCATTTGTGCTGAAACATAGAAAATTCTGCCAAATCATAGTATTTGAGCCAAATCATACAATTTGTGCTGAAACATTATGTATGATTTATGATTTAGCAGAAACACTGGGACTTGGTAGAAATACTATGATTTACATGAAATACTTGGACTTAGCAGAAATACTATAATCTAGCAAAAAGTACTACAGCATAGCAGAAAATCTATCATTGAGCAAAATTACTAGGATTTAGCAGAAATACTATGTTTTAGCACAAAAAATGTGTTTTGGCTCAAAAACCTTTTTTTTGCAGTTATACTATGATTTGGAAGAAATACTATGCTTTGGAACAAATACCATGATTTGGCAGAAATACTATGAGCAGTAATAATATAACATAGCAGAAATATTATTATTTGGGTGAATGCTATTGTTTGGCACAAACACTATGATTTAGCACTGTACAGAATGGTGTACGTCAGTTTAATGCTGGGTGGTGCTGCAATAGTAGCTATCCTTGGTCAGAAGGAGAGGCTAACATCCAGGGATTAGATTACCACAGGTGGAGTTTATTGGCAGTCTAATGGATGTTACAGGGAGATATGGCATACAATAGGAGGATGTGGAAGGGTGATATACATTACAACATGAATACAGATTAAAGATTAAAGAAACTGGCAACAAATTCCTCCACTACAAACCAGTCTGATACCGATTTGATAAAAATCTGTAACTTCCACAACAGTGATAGTGACATTTTCTGAAAGCCAGCAAAAATACCTACGTTTTGATGTATAATTTGTGGAGATTGAGTGGAAATTGAGCGAGTAGCAAGAAGTTGTTCAGACATGAAGAGAAAATTCAGAACGGACCAGCACTCACTCTGAGTTAATTGCATAGCAACCATAGCAACGCATGTATTTTCTGAAAAATCACAATTTTGCAACTGAAAACTTAAAGAGGGATAAGATTAAAACGGTAGAAGATCTGGAAAAGTTCAATCACACAGGAATAGCCCAATAATTTGAGAACATTTTAAAGTTTGAATGGAGTTTCTAGGTGAAAGTATGAGGAAGTAGTTAAGTTTGAAAAACAAGCAAGTTTTAGCAGAATTGTGGAAGTTTTCCATTCATTTCAATGGGACAAAAAAAAGGAAAAAAGTGTAATATTTTAAAAAGTATAATAGTAATAAACACCAAAAGATATAGCTGGAATTAGCAGAAATACCAGAACAGTTTAGAGTTTGAACGGAGAAAATCGGTTGAAAACTGAGGGAGTAGTTAAGTGCCAAAAAACGGGGGAGCAACTTGAAGAATAAAGTTTAAAGAGAAACAGGAACTCAATAGTGTGGATGCCTTTGAGGGCATCCACACAATAAAGAACTAGAAAAATTTGCATTTCCTGCGAAAATGCTGTGTGGATGCCTTAACGCTGAAGCTGTCTGCTGAAAAGCTGAAAACGACGAAAAGTTGCGAAAAGTTGTATGGTGGTGAAAAAAAAAAAAAGCCGCCCTGAGCAGGATTCGAACCTGGCCCTCCTGGTCTCAAGGCGGCTATTTATTTCCCTGAGCCAAAGTCATTCTTACAAAGAAGAGGTGGAGAGACGGACAATTCTGCTGAAATGAGCAGAAGCTGCTGAGAATTGTGCTGATAAGAGGTGAAAAGGCTGAAAATTTTGCAGAAAAGAGGTGAATCAGCAGAATTTCTGCAGAAAAGAGGCAAAGAAGCAGAAACTTGCGCTGAAAAGAGATGAATCAGCAGAGTTTCTGCTGAAAAGAGTTTTTTTTTTTCTGAATACAGCCAAAAAAGCTGGAATTTGTGCTGAAAAGGGGTGAAAAAAATGAAAATTTTGCTGAAAAGGGGTGAAGAAGCTGAAGAAGCTAAAGTATACCAAATCAAAGTATTTGTGCCAAAACATAGTGTTTCTGCAATATTGTGGTACTACTACATTACAACATGAATACGGATTAAAGATGAAAGAAACTGGCAACAAATTCCTCCACTACAAACCAGTCTGATACCACTTCTTTGCAGTGTTCACGTTTACTAAGGCACTACCCAAAAGGCGCCACAAGAGGGCACTCCAACACAACAGATGACCTATGTACACTGATGCACTTAGTAACAGTCAGCCTCCTTGAATTGGCAGAAATACTGTGATTTAGTAGTAATACTATAACATAACAGATATACTGTGATGTTGCAGACATAGTATGTTTTTGCACTACTCATTTGTAGTGAAAAAAATTAGCAATATAAATTACAGGTCTGTGATAGTGTATAAATTTGTAGTGAAAAAAAAATGTTGACCAAGGTGGGATTGAACCGACGACCTTTGAGCTGCAGAGCCGTGTCATTACTGATTGCGCCACCTAGAAAGGGGGCGTGCGGCTGAAAAACAAAGACATCAGCAATCAGAAATAGATCGCGGTGAGAGGCAAAAAGCGCCGTTTTTTGGAGTTACAAAACATCATGTAACTCAAAAACTAGGAGGGCTAGCAGCATAATTCTTGTACTGGGTGAATCAGCGGACTTTGGTGTATTTTGACTGCGATTTTCATAGCTCTTTGTACCTCCGTCGCGGAGATATGACGAGAGAAGAAACGGCTTCATTTCCAGAGTTTGAAAACTGAGAGGAGGACAGATTTCCACCCCTCAAACAAACGTAATTCATTGCTCAACGGTAAGATAATTGTAAAAACTGCTTCCACTGTGAGTGTCAGCAGTGTCTGAAGATATATTGGCACAAGCCTCATGTCCTAACTTTGCTTTGTTAAAGA
The DNA here is from genome assembly GCF_013358895.1 of Oreochromis aureus. Taxonomy (NCBI): domain Eukaryota; kingdom Metazoa; phylum Chordata; class Actinopteri; order Cichliformes; family Cichlidae; genus Oreochromis; species Oreochromis aureus. The sequence goes on from NC_052947.1 coordinate 5,259,461, forward strand.
GATATGGCGATTTGAAAATGCCTCCCGTTACAGAATTTCAGCTCTGAATTTCAAAACCTCCCCATAGACTTTGAATGGGGAGTATTGAGTCCTTGTGTCACTTCGAGGCAAATTGCGAAAAAACAGTAAATCTCACAATAAAGATAGTGACATTGTCTGAAAGCCAGCAAAAATACCTACGTTTTGATGTATAATTTGTGGGGGTTGAGTGAAAATTGAGTGAGCAGCAAGGAATTGTTCAGACATGAAGAGAAGTTTCAGAAAGGACCAGTGCACACTCTGAGTTAATTGCATAGCAACCATAACAACGCATGTATTTTCTGAAAAATCACAATTTTGCAACTGAAAACTTAAAGAGGCACTAAATTAAAATGGTAAAAGATATAAAGAAGCTGAATCAGACAGGAATAGCCCAATAATTTGAGAACATTTTAGAGTTTGAATGGAGTTTCTAGGTGAAAGTATGAGGAAGTAGTTAAGTTTCAAAAGCAAGCAAGTTTTAGGAGAATTGTGGAAGTTTCCCATTCATTTCAATGGGACAAATTAAAGGAAAGAAGTGTAATATTTTAAAAAGTATAATAGTAATAAACACCAAAAGTCTTAGCAGTCATTAGCAGAAAGAGCAGAACAGTTTAGAGTTTGAACGGAGAAAATCGGCTGAAAACTGAGGGAGTAGTTAAGTGCCAAAAAACGGAGCAACTAGAAGAATAAAGATAAAGAATAAAGAGAAACAGGAACTCAATAGTGTGGATGCCTTTGAAGGCATCCACACAATAAAGAGAAACAGGATCTCAATAGTGTGGATGCCTCCAGCATCCACACAATAAAGAGAAACAGGAACTCAATAGTGTGGATGCCTTTGAGGGCATCCACACAATAAAGAGAAACAGGAACTCAATAGTGTGGAAGCCCTTTTAAAGCATCCACACAATAAAGAATAAAGAGAAACAGGAACTCAATAGTGTGGATGCTTAAAGCATCCACACAACTAGACATTTATCTATAACTACTTGTAAGCTAATTATAATTCATTTAAAACTAAAATGCAGGAAAACCTAATCAAAGGTCACAGAAGCAAACCTACAGAAAAATCTAGGCAAGCCATTTTTATATTTTATATTCATCCAATTTAGTGTTGGCAGGGCCTTCACACCATTTTCTTTGATGTGAGGATCTAATTTTGTCAGAGGTTATGTACAGCAACACTAAGGCATTCACTGATCCTATTGTGGATAACATGCAGTAATATTTATAGTGTCATTTAGTGTGAAAAACTGTTCAATTTTCCAACAAAACTCTTCTGATCTCTTTGATGCTAGGCATCCAGAACTGGCAGTTGGTGTGATATGGACTCACCAGGGTCTGTCCACAAACACATAGCACTCCTTGTTTGCCTGTTTTATTTGATCGTATTATTGTGCGTGTGTCTTTATCTATTTTTTTCTCCTTTTCTCTCTTCCTTCTCATCTCCACCGTTTGATTGTTTTGCTGTTTAATCACTGCTTATTCCTGAGCCTTGTTTCTTACCACATGTTTTCATTTCATCCTCCTCCTTCTCGTCTCTGAGGGCTTGTTTTCTCTTCGTGCCATGGCTCTTTTCATGTGTCCCTTGCCAGCAAAAATTGATGCTTAAATACACAGGAGGTAAAAACAAAACAAACAGACAAACAGCAGCCAGAGAACAGATGCAGACCAACTGCAAATTCTCTTACTGTATGACATTGGACAGAACGGGGATGAAAAGTGATGGTGCAACACAGTGAAACATCATTCACAACAAAGCAGATTTTGAACGGCAAGCCAAGACTGCATATGCATTGTACATTAACTGTACATGGAAAACAGATAACACCTTACTCATACAAATTGTGGCTTTGTATCATAAAGGTTTCTGACAGCTTTGTTTTTGAAATTTATTTCTTACTTTTACAATTAAATGCAATAGGTCAAGGTTGAAGCAGAAAATGAGTAAAGTAAGAGTAAACTTTTTAATGCTTTGTTTTTCTTTTACTTCTGAGTGATTAGGATAACTTTAAAATTTCTCTCAAATTGCTTCTTCACGTTAATCAAAATGAGGAGAGAAAGTTGCAAATTGACAGCAGTGATAATACTTTCCTGTTGACAGTATTTTGTGGTATTATTCTTATTAAAGAAAAAAAATTATACATACACACACACACACATACATATATATATATATGGGACAAAACATGTCCGGCAGATAAAACCCAATTTTGTGGTTAAAAATATGCATACAAGTGTTAACCCAACTGCCTAAAAGACAAACCAAGGCAATTTTTATACAACAAAAGATAACTTTGCATTTTTTATACATATATATTTATTTTAAATGGTATAATACATTGCCAGTACCTTAAAAATCCATTGTCCAGAAGCTGGTGTGATAATATTAAAATACAGAAAAAAACATTGAAAGTAATGTAAAATTAAACATCATGGCTATCGTCACTAAGTATTTAAGTCAATACCTTTGTTACGGGTCCGAAATTGAGGACGAGAGTAAAACAACGATGGTCCAGAAGAGGTCGGTCAAACAATTGATTTTAATGAATACACGCAGCGTGGGGAGATGTACACTGGAAAACATCAGTTGTAAATCCCCACCCAAAAATACACTTCAGATTGCTTTTATAACATCAGGGTATTATAACGCCCCCTCTTGCGTTTACAAGCACATTATTTGCATCTTAAGAACATTGTTTGCCTCTTTTACAGACAATGATCAATTCTAAGAGAATGAATGCAGACGCAGAAGTTCCCCTTTCTGGCATCCTCTTCCAAATATGATCTCAGGCCTTTGAGGTCCCCATGGACTTGTCCTCCTTCCGTCACCTGTTGCTAGGCAAACTCAAATGCAACAAGAAGCTGAATACATTCAGGCCTTTGCTCAGCTACTATTTTACTGTAACAATATACTCAGCATATAAGCTTTTAAGATTATAGATTTAACTCAGCGATTTAAAGTGGTTGTAACTGCACCTGTAATAAACATGTTAATATTTGATTATGATAACCCCTGTAATACAAATTATAACATAATGCCAGCAACTTCAATAAATGCTTGGATGAAATGATAATTAATGCAATAATAAAGATGATGGTTATGTGAAATAATCCCTGTAATTCTACACCTTATATAATATCAAAATATGCAATTGAAAATTTATTTTTACATATTTTTTAAGTGATTAAAATCGTGTCCAGAGTTTTTGTCAACACCATCAGATTTTTTTAAAAGTACAAAAAAATCAGGAATTATTGTGGATAGCTTACACTCTGAGGACCCCTTTACCACTTCCTGTTTGTTACACATGCCATGAGGTCACTGCTGTGATAATTTTTTTTATTTTTATTTCATTTATTGCATACCTTTCTGATAAAACTCTGTGTCACAACCATAGTGCGTCAACACCAAAGTCGATGTAATGCAAGATTTAATTATTTTTTTTTGTAAAAAGAGCTTAATTTAGGTAGATTGTAGAAGCCATAAGCAAATGATGAAAAACAAGATGGCTTCTGTCAGAAAAACATGTGTTATGAGAGAAAGTAGGGTATTTTGTCAACACCATCAGACGTCAACACCATCAGGATTTTTGTCTGACGGTGTTGACCCTTTTTCTAATGCTGTTGACAAATGCCACAAAAGTGTGCTATATTTATATTAAGTTTTTTTTTTAAACTAATATTTCAGATATATTACTTCCTGTGTATTTTACTGATATTTCTGCTTTACAGATGTGTCAAATATTATCAAATTTGCCTCATCTTGAATCTCATTGTTTATGTATACATCATTAATCCTGTAGGAAAATGCTTAGTCCTCTGCATTTAACCCATTCACTCAGTGATCCAGTGGGCAGCTACAAATCCAGGATATGCGCTGTTCGTTGGATTTGAATGCCCAACCTTCTGATCATGTGGCATCTACTGAGCTAGCTGTGCCCCGAGAGCTGGTCTTTAAGTGATGATGTATGAATCCTGCTTCCGGGCCTAAACTACTCTGTGTTTATTAAGCCTGTTGTGCTGTTAAAATGTTTTAATGCTTTTTATCTTGTTCTATTACATCTAAACAAGCCCCTAAAAACAGTCAGTGATCACTGTCAGCCTAACCATCGGGAACCCTCACGTTAACTTTTATCAAGTGGAAAAAAGTTAGCCTTCATCCTCCAGCTTCACTGTGTTTATATTATGCTAAAATAGCTGTGTCGCTAGCGATCATGTAGCACATCACTATATACGAGCTAGCCCAACTTCAGTAACCTGACAATAGTCACTGCTGTTTAGTTTTCTGTCTTCATTTATGTTGGAAGTGATAGCAGAGCTGGTATATCATGTTTAAGTGGAAACAAGCAATCTAACTTATAACGCTGTTAAATTTCATATATTCTGTTTTCATGTATGCCTGGATGTTACACCTGGTAGAGCAGCCACACTGATCATTTTATTAAAGATGAAAGAACTTGGACAGTTTGTAACTCTCAGTGATGCCGCAGAGTTCCTTTGACTTTGGGATCTGCAGCGGAGTTTGGACCTGGAAACGGCTAATGACATCAGACTTAAAGACCGGATAGCATCTCTATTGCTTAATGCATAATTGTGTTGTGAATATTCATCCTTAATCTGTAAAAAAGCATCAGGTTCAGAAAAATTATAGTAATTACAAAATGGTACATTTCAGGCTAGAATAGCAAAGGGGAACCTGTCAGTAGAGGAACCAAAGAGAAGGAACAGGGAGGATTAAAAAAGAAGGAGAGAAAAATTAACAGCCAGCCCGAGTTGAAGAAAGAGTTTCTCATAAAGGAAAGGGAAAGATGGAGAAAGAGTGAAAAAGAGAAAAATAAAGAACATCAGTGATCTGAAAGAAAGAGAAAAAAGGCAAAAGAGAAGGTTTTGGAAGAAAGCACAGAGAGACAAAAGGAGAGAAAGTACAGCAGGGTCTAAACACAACCATAGAGTACTTTAGGAATCAAGGAGGAGTAGGTAGCTACTTGCTGGTGAACTATTAAGATGTAGAACTTGACATGTGCGAAAACAGAATTGTTATAATGTGTCTTGTGATATTACAAAGGTTGTTAAGGTTTAATGGTCATTTTGAAAGAAATAATATCTTGTTTTCTACTAGTGTGTCAACACCGTCAGATTTGTGTCACCACTGTCAGCACCTTGTCAACTCCATAATATGGAGTTTTTGTTTATTTTTCTCTTTTGGAGAACCACATATTTTCCTCCCTCATGATCTTCCAATAAAAACATGTAATTTTCTCAATAAATGTGTAATTTGCATTCTGCTTAATATGATTGTTTCTTATACAGATTAAATACAAGCTTCTGAAAATATGTATGACTGTAACTCTAATAATAAAAAGCCAAAACAATCTTACTTTTAAATGTGGTATAATTACTTTGAAAACATATGTGCATAAAGAATAGAATAGAGAAGCTGCTAATAGTCAAAATAGCTGAAACAATTTAATTTAAAATATATATTTTGCATTTCTTTGTGTCTGACGGTGTTGACAAAAAAACCTTGCACTTCTCCAGCAAAAACATAAATTATTAAAAATGTTACACCTGGGAGATTGTACCAAAACATGGTGAGACAGCCAAAACTTTGTGTAACAATTATATATAAATATGTTTTTGAAAAATCAAAAAATATATTTTAGAAAATTAAAACCTGTTTTGTCCCTTATCTCAAGAATCACTGTGTATATTACTGGTCAAAAGTTTTAGAAAACCCCAATTTTCCAGTTTTTTATTGAAAATTATGCAGATTAATGTCTCATTGCACTCTGAAATGAAAGCATAGAAGCACAGAAGGAATTGGCAGGAATACCAGAGGAGAGAAACACCAGCTCCAACTCAATGGGGATAGAGGCCAATTCAAGCCAATAGAAAAAGTCACCATCAAGTGTGGAGAAACCCAAGAAGGAAGAGGAGCAAGAGGAGGAGCCATCATGGAAAGACAGGCCCCTGCATGGTGTGTACCACCAGCATATAGAGGAAGTGGCTGACATCCAGAAATCGTACTAGTGGCTGGACAAAGCTAGACTGAAAGACAGCACAGAGGCACTAATCATTGCAGCACAGGAACAAGGCTGGGGTCTACCACTCCAGGCAAGACCCCAGGTGCAGGTGGTGTAAAGATGCCCCTGAGACAATTCAGCACATAACACCAGGGTGCAAGATGCTAGTAGGCAGGGCATACATGGAACACCATAACCAAGGCTGGAACAAAACCATCTGTGCCAAGTATTTTAGTAGTTTGGAAGTCCCGAGGTTAAATCCCCCCTAGGGTGGTCGAGAATGACCGTGGCAAGATTCTGTGGGACTTCCAGATACAGACGGACAAACTGGGGATGGCTAACCAATTGGACATAGTAGTGGTGGACAAGGAGAGGAAGATGGCCGTAACGATACTGAATGTCAGCAACATCAGGAAGAAGGTACATCAGAATCTGGAGGAGTACCAAGGGCTCAGAGAAGAGCTCGAGAAGATGTCGAGGGGGAAGGTAACAGTGGTCCCAATGGTAATCAGAGCACTCGGTGAAGTGAGGTTAGGTAACTGGCTCCAGCAGATCCCAGTGGGCTCTGGAAAGGCGAACACTCAAAAAGTGAAATTGGGTGATGTTACATTTACATGTAATTTAAACAAAATAATTGTAGGTTTCTATGGTGAATTAATTAAATCATGCATGATCTGCGTGAAATTCAACAACTTAAAACTTGCTAAATTTATTCTTGTTGAAATGTCCTGATGCAAGAGTGGCTAGTTGCCTGGACTCGCTTTATCCAAGATCACATGAGATTTCAAACTACAGGAAAATCACTGGAGTAATAAGCGGCAGAAAAGCATACACACACCACATGTGTGCTATTGCTATCTATCAGTGGTGCTGTGTTTGTGTACATGCGATGTGTACATGCAGTTAGATTAGGTTAATGATTCTGAATTGTCAATAGGTGTGAATGTGAGTGTGAACGGTTGTCTGTCTCCCTGTGATAAATAGGTAATCTAAGGACAAGCAGAAAAGGATGTAGTGACAACTATGTCCTCAAACCAATTAAAATGGAAGAAAAAAAGATGCACAAGTATTATGTTAACCAAAACTCTAGGCTTTGTTGAAAACTCCAAAAAATAACTCTTTAAATTAAAAAAAATGTAAAATACGTGGAAATCCTTTCCATGATTTTTTTTTAATGTTCATTCAAATAATTACTTTTTTAAGTGAATTTATCAGTGTTAGTCTTCCATTCTATGTTGTTCTATCCAGACAACATATCCAGACTCTGTGCTTTCCCTGTATTGGCAGCATGTTTAGAATCATTGTCACACAAATGAAGCTGCTACCAATCAGATGCTTTCCAGGTGGTAATACATGGCAGATTGAAATCTGACTGCACCATTTTTCGAATCTGTTGACCTTGCTCTATGATTTTTTGTGGCCCCCAACTTTGTGGTTCAGTTGCTGTCATTGCCCGTCATTTCCACTTTGTTATAACAGCATTAATAGTTGACGGTGGAATATTTAATAGTGATGAAATTTCATGACTGGACTTGCACATGTAGCAATGCATGCTAATGCCTTCTAGTAATACTTTCTAAGGGAAGCATGTATAATGTAAATAGAAGTGGTCCTGGTAGAGAACCCTATGGAACTTTGTAATTAACCTCAATGTGTGAAGAAGACTCTTCATTCACATGGATAAATGGCATCTATTAGACATATATTAAACAGTGGTTTGGTGAGGTACATTTACAACCTTTTGCGCTTTTTCTTTAGTCTGATAAATTCTAAATTGTGACCGAAACTCAAGTAATCAATTCCTCTGCAGGTGATCAGTTAGCTGTTTTACAACTACTCTTTCAAGAATTATTTAGACAAAAGAAAGCTTGGAAATATACCTATAATTAGCTAACACATATTTTTAAATAATAGTTTAATTATTTTCACCTTAAAGGCCTGTGGTACATAGCCCATTCATAAAGACAGAGTGACCATACATCGCTAAAAGTCTCAGAGTGATGCTGAAAACCTTCTTCATGCATTCTAATTCTAGGCTGTACTATTGTAATTCAGGGATGGATCAGATGACCCCGAGCCATTTCTTAGTTGTGTTGCGATAAACTTTGGCTGCTGATGGGCTTCCCATGATGCGCTGAGCATTTCTTCTTCACGGTTCTCTTTTCACTCTCTGCATGTCTATACACCACTGCGCTATTCAGTCATTAGCAGTCATTAAACTCCAGCTCTCTCTTCCATAGTTTGCCCTTTGTCTTTTTCTGTCTCTGTTTCCCTCTACACAACTGGTTATAACAGATGTTTGAACCACCTTGAGCCTGGTTCTGTCCAAAATTTCATTCTTTTAAAAATGAGATTTTCTTTCCCACTGTCACCAAATGCTTGCTCAGAGGGGGTTGTGTAATTGCTGGGATGTTGTTCTAATATTGTAGGGTCTTTACTTTAAGAAATAAAACATCTTGAGGTGACTGAATTAATTGAATGAATTATATAAATAAAATGGAATTGAACTGAGTTTTCCATCATGAATTTACATCTAGTGTTACAGTCTGGCTGGGGCAGACTGTATGTGTTGTGAAAAAGGACTCAAGTGCAGGGTGAACTAAAACTAAAACATGAAAAAACCTGAAACATGGTGAACTGACATGGATACATGAGCAGACGACCTGACCAGGGATGACTGAAAACACATGGACTAAATACACACAGGAGGTTAATGAGGGAAGTGGGAACACATTGGGAAACCGCTGACACACATGAACATAACGACGTCACAAGGGGAGAGTAAAACTAAACACATTGAACATAGGAACAAAGGACCTCTTCAAATAAATCAGGAAACATAATGAGACGCAGACATGACAACATGAACTTGACAACATAAGACACACAGACATGAAACACATGAAGAGCAAGGGAGACTTAACAGGGGTTGAAAATACAAGGGGAAACTAACAAGCAAATGAACTTAGATAAGCTAATGAACTTAAACAAACCATAAACATCAAAATAAACTAAAACTCAAAACGCTGGGTCAAAATACCCAGGATCGTGACATCTAGTTTATTGATATGATTGAAGAAGTTGCATGACATTGATAGATACATAGTTAATCTAAACAGTTGATATTGATATTGCTTGATATTTTGCCAGATATTTCAACCTTGGACATTTAAAGCTGAACACTAATGTCAATGGTTTGTAAGCTAATAAAGCAGCTTATGGCTTTTATTTATATATTTCTGATAAAGTTTTCCCTTTAGCAATACACCTTCACTCCGGAGGTCTCCATCTGCCATCTTGACTGAACAATCTTATCAGAGCTTTTGCAGAAGGGACTCCAGAGAAGCAGCAGAGAAAAGGCCTGCAGAGAATGTGAATGTGTGAAGCACACTGTGACCAACACCACAGACAGATAACAAACAGTTTATCAGTGAGCCAGAGAAACTCTGTTGGAAGAAGGAAAGCCATCCTGCAATAATCAGTGGAGGATGGGAACAAGTAGGAGTGGTGAAGAGGGTAAGGAAAAAAGAAACGGAAAAAGACTAAAATGCAGCAAGAAAAATAAAATAAAAGAGGCCAAGAGAATCTTTATTAAAGCAGCAGACCATTCATATTGCAACTGTCTGAGCCAAGGTGTGCCTTTCAACAGGGCGACAAATTTGAGGAATCAGATGGGTGATGAAATTGATAAAAAAAAAAGGCATTCTGGTATCCCATCACTGCAGAGGCACTTGACATTTGTGATGACATTTGAGCTTGTTTGAATCTGCTTGAAATTGAGCATTTCATCCCAGTGTAAGGCTACACTTTAGAAAAACCCTTCTTATCTGCAAGATTATGCAGCTATATTATATGAAGGTATTATGCAGTGCTAATAGAGCATGTAGATACTTCACAAATGATACCAAAAATGATTCGCACCACACATAAGGAGGATTTGGCCCTTGAATAAAAGAATACTTCTGAGTATGCAAATGCCCACAAAAGAATTAGCGCTTAACAGATTTGACTCACTCAAACAATGGCTCTTTTCCCAAGATGCAACTGCCTGGATTAAGGCTCTGGATTGTGACAATGTGTTGAATGAAAAAGGACAAAGCGACACCTCCTTTATTACAGGGGTATAGCTATAAGTGCTTCTCTTGTTATGCCTCAGGAATGATTAAAACCAGAAGAGTCAGAGAGAGAGACACAAAGGCTATACACTGCCACCTGCAGGAAAATTGTGCTCACAGCATCTGTTTTATTTGTTGGCTTTTTCCTTGAATGGTAGTGCTGCTCCCGGTGGCATGGTTTATGTGAAGAATTGTAATACAATTGACTGTAATTGCTGTTATGAATGGGTTTACTGTTTCCTGCATTGTGGCTGAGTTTTATTACAGTGTGCTTTTTTCCTTTCTGAAACATATTATTTCATTATATCATTATCAAAATATAGTTTAAGAACAGATGTTTAAGAAAAAAACAACAACAAACAAACACACAAAAACTATATTGTGGTGGTGTTGGAAAGTGTGTACCCTTGGGATGGCTGTAGCACAGGAGATAGAGCAAGGCATTAACTGATGGTTCAATCCTTGCTTGTTGTTTTTTTTTTACTGCATTTATTTTTTTGTTTTTGTTGTATAAAGCAATTTGCATGCTCAGGTAGAGTAGAATAGCGCTATATAAGAAGCAGTCCATTTGCCTTCCTCTTGCCCTCTGCCACCTGGGATAGGCTCCATAAATTGGATAAACAGAAGAAAAGAGATGGAGGACATTCATTACTTTAAATTAAAGTGATTATTTTTTCATGTTTTGTCACTGAATTACATGCTTTACGTCATGAAGAAATTTCATAATTCAGGAATTCAGGACTTTTTAAATTTCAATGACAATTAATACAACTAAACTTCAGCTGCAAGTAGAAATACATGGCAATCCATTCAAATCTTGAAGGTACAGTCAGTTATTTTTATTTTTTTACATTTTTCTTTAGGTTAAGACCTGAAAAAATGTAGACTGTTGCGTGTTTCTCTCCTATTGGGGGTTGACATTGCGTTTTACGTTTGCATGGTGTTCAATCTTCTGCCTTGTATCTTCATCCAATCAGAGCAGAAAGTCAGTGTGCTGAGCTGGATCTCTGAATGTCCTCTTATCAGCTCAAGCAGTACATTCACCAACCTGCTGCTCACCACACAATCATACTTCACATAGCTTGGGTAATAGAAAAATAAATTGCAGCAGAGCAGGTTCCAAAACTGTGTGGAATTAGAAGGATCTAGAGCCCGATTCCTCTAATATAACGAAGGTTGTAACGCTGGGATTAGGTTATCAAACACAGATAGGATTACTCACTAGCTCATCCTGATTCCACATTCAATGTCAGCATTCCTCAGCTATTCTGGCCAAAAGTAGATACAGACACACACACACACACACACACACACACACACGGTTTGGTCTGTAAGTATGCATGTGTAGTGACACATTATGTTACATTACATTAAAGACTCGGGTTGCTGTGAACAACAAGTTTCACAAAGTAATTGAAAAGTTAATCCTTCAAGCCCGAGTCCTCTACCAGAGGCCTGGGAGCTTGAGGGTCCTGCGCAGTATCTTAGCTGTTCCTAGGACTGCGCTCTTCTGGACAGAGATCTCCGATGTTGTTCCCGGGATCTGCTGGAGCCACTCGCCTAGCTTGGGACTCACTGCACCAAGTGCTCTGATTACCACTGGGACCACTGTTACCTTCACCTTTCACATCTTCTCCAGCTCTTCTCTGAGCCCTTGGTATTTCTCAAGTTTCTCGTGTTCCTTCTTCCTGATGTTGCTGTCATTCGGGACCGCTACATCGATCACTACGGCCGTCTTCTTCTGTTTGTCTACCTGTTACGCCCCTAGTCTAGGTGTGTAGAGATGCACATAAGGTTGGAGGAGAGAGAGACACGTACCCGCCCTGATTCCCAAGCCAAACATCCAAAACCAGTTGTGAGTAAAAAAAGTGATTTTATTGAAGGTAATGAAGCATAGCTCCAGGGTGAACCCAGGCCAAAATAATAAACAAAACCAACTAAGTCCCACCAGAGGGTTTACTAAGAAAGAAACAGAACAAACAAATGACAATACTAACCCTCGCTCCCTAACCCGGAAAACAGGAGAAAACGGTTCCCAAAGAAAAAGGCGGCTCACCCCTTCTGCTTCAGCCTATGGGTGCCTAAGCACTAAGTTAACACACGGGGAGTGGCTCACACAGAACACGCTCACACAAACACACAGCAAAAGTATAGGCTGGAAACCAGGGCCAGGACCGCGTCGGCTGTCAAACTGCTCGCTCACTCACTCACTTCTCTCTCTCTCTCTGGCGGGAGCTGTCAGAGCGGCTTTTTGAATGCCGTCACGTGTTCCACGGTCCAATCAGCTGCTCACTACTCTTCATTAGGGGAGGGACCTGCAAAGAGTCTTAAGCACAGTAAAGAGACAGAACAAAACAGCCCACACAGTGTTCTTATGGCCACAACCGTAACACCCCCCTTCCCAAAATCAAAGACATCTCCTTTGTAGATGTTTTGACAGTTATGTTTAAAGGAAGATACGGGATAGTGCATCCGCTAACACATTCTCTGTACCCTTTTTATGGCGGATTTCCAAGTTGAAATCTTGCACCAGGAGAGACCATCTCATAAGCCTTTGGTTCGAGTTCTGCATTCGCATTAGGAACACCAGGGGATTGTGGTCGGTATAAACGATCACAGGCGAGGGGCTGGAACCGACATACACCTCAAAATGCTGCAATGCGAACAGCAGAGAAAGGGCCTCTTTTTCAATCGTGCTGTACCTTTGCTGATGGACGTTGAATTTCTTTGAGAAATAGCCGATTGGGTGATCCACACCATGTTGGTCTTCTTGTAGCAATACGGCATACCTCTAATGTTAAAGGGCGTGCAAAATCAGGGGCAGCCAGCACTGGCGCACTGCACAGGAGAGTTTTAACTAGAGATGGCACGATACCACTTTTTTATGTCCGATACCGATACCATAACTTTGGATATCTGCCGATACCGATATGAATCCGATATAGTGTGTTTTTTAATCAATAAAACTGTTTTTTTAATATCTTGCTGCATTTTGTATAAGTTCATACTCAAGTTTAAGTAAACAACAACACTAAAGCTATTCTGTTATACCTGTATGTAAAAAATGCACTGCACCCAAAATATTTCATAGTTCAGCAACACTGATCAATCTAATAAACTTAAACCTACTCCATCCTCCCTATTCTGGTATTTTAAAGAGTACTTAGCAGAAATATTAAGCAACCTAACTAATAGGGTTGCAAACTCCCAGCAAAGAAAAAAGGGAACCACCACCCACCCTCCAGCTCATGATGCTTAATCGACATAATCAACTTTAATTTGATGCAGTGTGAAAAAAAAACGCACAGAAATCAATTATTTTTCAAGAATAATTAAATAGACTCAACATCTTTCTTCAACAGAACTGCAGACTGCACAGATGGTACCTTCCCAAAGGAAAAAGTACTATAGCTTACTAGGGTATATTAGACTTAACAGTTACTATATACAGTAATGGACTTCTATACATTTTACATCAGATTAAAACTTTGGGTGTAAGATTCAGATAATTATTTATTAAAAGCTAGATATTTTAAATGAGAATAAGAAAGAAAAGATAAGATAAGATAAGATAAGATAAGATAAGATAAGATAAGATAACCTTTATTAGTCCCACACGTGGGAAATTTGTTTTGTCACAGCAGGAAGTGGACAGTGCAAAAGTTATGAAGCAAAAATTAGAATAAAATAAAATAAGAATAAATACAGTACACAACTGTACAGAATAGAATAAAATAAAATACTATATACAGTAGAATAAAATATACAATAAGATAAAAATAGAATACAAATGTTATATACAACTCAGTAAAAATAAAAAGTATGTCTTTGTGCCCCCTTTTCCCTGTTCATGCCCTATCGGCCCCCCTGGCTAAACTTTCCTAGATCCACCCCTGCACAGTTACCAGCCGTCAGCTACATAGAAAAGGATCCTGGTGTAGAAAGTAATATTAAATAAATTCTAACAACAGCTTATCAAGGTTAAACGTGCTGCTGTTGTTCAGCCGCTGGTTTCCTCTTTCTGGTGCAAAGTGGGCCAAAAACAAAGAAGAGACACGGACTCGCGTTAGAAAAGCCGATCAGCTGATCATTAAGCAGTTTCACGATTGAAGTAGCAGCAGGAAGGTGAGGGAGAGAGAGAGAGGCAGTCGCTCCATATATCGGTTGTTAAGCTTAACGTGGGAACGCTTTACAAACATTCAGAGATGAACTTACACACTTGCTTTACTTCTCTCTGGGATAACTTCCTCGGAGATGAAATGCTGGTTTGGTAGCGAGGCTACAAATACACACAGCCGCTCAATCACATGACGCACACTGCTCCGACGTGCTACGGTTATGAGCCGAGTTACGCCGTGTCGCAACTTTTGTGAAGTGTTTTTTTGCTATTTAATGGATCGGATTACATTTTTTATTTCTCGCCGATATCCGATCCAGTAATTTAGGTCAGTATCGGACCGATACCGATACGTAATATCGGATCGGTCCATCTCTAGTTTTAACAGCCAGGAAAGCACTCTGACACGCAGAGGACCACACAAAAGGTTTCAACACACTGGTGAGGCTAGTGAGCGGTGCGACCACTTCTGCGAAATTTCGACAGAAACCCCAGTAGTAGCCCACCATGCCGAGAAAACGGCGGAGCTCACGCCTAGTACAAGGGGCAGGAAAGTCCAGTATGGCCTGGATTTTGGCCAAAATAGGGCGCACTTGGCCCTGACCCACCTGTTTCCCTAAATACGTCACCATGGCTTTACCAAAATCACACTTGGTGAGGTTGAGGGTGAGGGATGCTCTTTCCAAACGATGGAACACATCAGCGAGTGTTTCCATATGCTCTGACCAGGTGTCTGAGTAGACGACAATATCATCTAGATACACTTCACACTTGCGAACGCTTCCCAGCACAATATTCATGAGCCGTTGGAATGTGGCGGGGGCGTTGCGCAACCCGAAAGGCATGACAGTGTACTGAAGAAAATGGTCAGGAGTAACAAAGGCAGAGATTTTGGCCGCACATGATGTTAGAGGAACTTGCCAATAGCCCTTTAACAAGTCCAGCTTAGTAACAAACTTCGCAGAACCGACCCTATCGACACAATCTTCCATTCTGGGAAGAGGATAGGAGTCAGGTTTTGTCACGCTGTTCACCTCCCGAAAATCTGTACAAAACCGTGGGGTCTTACCCGCTTTAGGCACTAGGAGACACGGGGAACTCCACGCACTAGAGCTACGAACAGCAAGACAATTTTCCAGCAGATAAGAAACTTCTGTCTGGAAAAGAGCACGTTTAGTGGGATTCACCCAGTAGGCATGCTGCTTGATTGGAGGATGGTCGCCCACATCGATATCATGCTCCAGCACGGTGGTACGGGATGGAGTGTCCGAGAAAAGATTAGGATGATTCTCAATCAACCGACACACGTCATTTCGAACATCATCATCTACCTCAGTTAAATGTGACCTTAAATCACGTAGGATTTCAGAATTCCTAAGTCATGCGCAGCCCACAGCACAACCGACAACCAAATCATCACTTCCCGGGTCATACCGGGTTTCGGAACTTGGCACCCCCACAGTTGCAACTGCTGACACACCACTAGAAATAGGGCTTCATCATATTAATATGACACACACGACACTTTTTCCTTCGCTCTGGGGTGTCTATGACATAATCCGTGTCACTCAATTTCGCCTGCACTGTATACGGACCACTGAACTTCGCCTGAAGAGAAGAACCAGGGACCGGTAAAAGTGTTAACACTTTATGTCTGGTTGGTTAGCCACCACCATTTTGTCCATCTGTATTTGGAAGTTCCTCAGGATCTTAGCTCGGTCATTCTCCACCACCCTTGGGGTTTTCTCCCATTTTGACCTTGGGACTTCCAGGTTATACTCGGCACAGATGTTCCTGTACACTATGCCGGCCACTTGGTTATGGCGTTCCATGTATGCCTTGCCTGCTAGCATCTTGCAGCCTGCTGTTATGTGCTGGATTGTCTCAGGGGCATCTTTACACAGCCTGCACCTGGGGTCTTGCCTGGTGTGATGGCCTTCTTCCTTCCACTTAGCGTACAGCCTCAGGGTGCTGAACTTGAGGTGAAACCCTCCATGTATGGCCAGGAGCTTTCTTATCTTGATGTCAGTGGCTTCTATCTCCTCCTTTGGCCAGCTTACTATCCCAGCCGGGTACCTGATCACGGGCAGGGTGTAGGTGTTGATAGCCCGGATATTGTTCTTGCCATTCAGCTGACTCCTCAGGACTTGCCTGACCCTCTGCAGGTACTTGGTGGCTGCAGCTTTCATAGCAGCCTCTTCATGGTCCCCATTTGCCTGTGGGATGCCCAGGTACTTGCAGCTGTCCTCTATGTCTGCAATGTTGCCTTCTGGTAGTTCGATCCCCTCAGTTCTGACTACCTTCCCTCTCTTTGTTATCATCCGACTACATTTCTCCAGTCCGAATGACATTCTGATGTCATTGCTGTATATGCTGGTGGTGTGGATCAGTGAATCGATGTCTCATTCACTCTTGGCATACAGCTTGATGTCATCTGTGTACAGGAGGTGGCTGACAACTGCTCCATTCCGTAGTCGGTATCCATAGCCAGTCTTGTCAATGATCTCAATGAGGGGGTTCAGGCCTATGCAGAACAGCAGTGGGGACAGAGCATCTCCTTGGTAGATCCCGCACTTGATGGTGACTTGTGCTATGGGCTTGAAGTTGGCTTCTAGTGTTGTACGCCACATCCCCACTGACTTCCTGATGAAGGCTCTTAGGGTCCTGTTGATCTTGTATACAGGGAATGCAGAATTATTAGGCAAGTTGTATTTTTGAGGAATAATTTTATTATTGAACAACAACCATGTTCTCAATGAACCCAAAAAACTCATTAATATCAAAGCTGAATGTTTTTGGAAGTAGTTTTTAGTTTGTTTTTAGTTTTAGCTATTTTAGAGGGATATCTGTGTGTGCAGGTGACTATTACTGTGCATAATTATTAGGCAACTTAACAAAAAACAAATAGATACCTATTTCAATTATTTATTTTTACCAGTGAAACCAATATAACATCTCCACATTCACAAATATACATTTCTGACATTCAAAAACAAAACAAAAACAAATCAGCAACCAATATAGCCACCTTTCTTTGCAAGGACACTCAAAAGCCTGCCATCCATGGATTCTGTCAGTGTTTTGATCTGTTCACCATCAACATTGCGTGCAGCAGCAACCACAGCCTCCCAGACACTGTTCAGAGAGGTGTACTGTTTTCCCTCCTTGTAAATCTCACATTTGATGATGGACCACAGGTTCTCAATGGGGTTCAGATCAGGTGAACAAGGAGGCCATGTCATTAGTTTTTCTTCTTTTATACCCTTTCTTGCCAGCCACGCTGTGGAGTACTTGTGACGCGTGTGATGGAGCATTGTCCTGCATGAAAATCATGTTTTTCTTGAAGGATGCAGACTTCTTCCTGTACCACTGCTTGAATGCTTGAAGAAGGTGTCTTCCAGAAACTGGCAGTAGGACTGGGAGTTGAGCTTGACTCCATCCTCAACCCGAAAAGGCCCCACAAGCTCATCTTTGATGATACCAGCCCAAACCAGTACTCCACCTCCACCTTGCTGGCGTCTGAGTCGGACTGGAGCTCTCTGCCCTTTACCAATCCAGCCACGGGCCCATCCATCTGGCCCATCAAGACTCACTCTCATTTCATCAGTCCATAAAACCTTAGAAAAATCAGTCTTGAGATATTTCTTGGCCCAGTCTTGACGTTTCAGCTTGTGTGTCTTAAAACGTCTTGATGCATTCTCAATCATCCAGGAAAGTAAATCTCCAAAAGTTGAATCTGTTCATCTGGACGTAGCGTTTTGTGGGAGAAACGTTTCGTCACTCATCCAAGTGACTTCTTCAGTCTCAGCTGACTGCAGGTTTTCCCAAACCTTATAAACAGTACATTTGCATAATGACTGAAACCAGCCCACTGAAGGAACAATGGGCTGTGAGGTCAGTTCCTTAATCATAATTATGCAAATTCCCATGACCATTGATCAACAATCACTGACCAAAACCCACTGATCAAAGAACACTGATCAATGGCCATGAGTACCATTCACAGAGAGTTGGGGAATGGCTGCAATCACAGCATTGTAAGATGGCGAAAGATGTACCCTTAGGCCCCCTCCTCGATTCAGAGATGGTCTTTCCCTTTTCACGTAAATGGCCTCCTTGATTCCGCGCTCAAACCAGCGTTCTTCCCTGTCCAGGATGTGTACATCCTCATCGTTGAAAGAGTGTCCATTGGCCTGTAGGTGTAAATAGACTGCAGAGTCCTGGCCTGATGAGGTTGCTCTTCTGTGTTGTGCCATCCACTTCGCTAGAGGTTGTTTGGTTTCCCCGATGTATAAATCCTGGCAATCCTCCTGGCACTTAACAGCGTACACTATTTTACTCTGTTTGTGTCGGGGGAACCGATCCTTGGGGTGGACCAGTTTTTGGCGCAGCGTATTTTGGGGTTTAAAAGCCACAGAGACCTGGTGTTTAGAAAAAATGCGTCTCAACTGTTTCGATACTCCTGACACATATGGGATCACTACAGGTTTTCGCCTGGGCAGCGGTTGTCCTTCTCTCCTGGATCGGCTGGAGCTTTCTTTAGGTGTCTTTCCAGCTTTGACAAAAGTCCAGCTGGGATAACCACATTTACTCAGGGCCTTCTTGATGTGCTGTTCTTCTGCCTCCCTGGCCGCTGTGTCAGTGGGGATGGTGTTCGCTCTGTGTTGTAGCGTCCTGATGACACCCAGTTTGTGCTCCAGTGGATGATGAGAGTCAAACCTTAGATACTGATCCGTATGCGTAGGTTTACGGTACACGCCAGCTTTTAGATGTCCCCATTACTGATGGAAATCTCACAGTCTAAGAAGGCTAACCTGCCACTTTTCATATCCTCCTGGTGAATTTGATGTGTTGGTCCACCGAGTTAATGTGATCCGTGAAATGTAGTACGTCCTGAGATTTGATTTTCACCCAGGTGTCATCCACATATCTGAACCAATGGCTTGGTGGTGTTCCAGGGTAGGATAGCAACGCCCTCTTTTCCACTTCTTCCATGTACAAATTGGCCACGATGGGTGAAACTGGGGAGCCCATGGCACACCCATGTTTCTGCCTGTAGAACTGACCCTTGTATGTGAAGTAGGTGGAATGAAGACACAGTTCCAAAAGCAAACACACTTGGTCGATGCTGAGAGTGGTCCTGTTGCTGAGGTTGGTGTCATCCTGTAATCTCTTACGGACTACCTCCAACGCGTCCGTGACTGGGATGCAAGTGAAGAGAGATGTAACGTCGTACAAGACCATGGTTTCATCTGCCTCCATAATGACATCTCTCACCTTCTCAACAAAATCCAGGGTGTTCTGGATGTGGTGTTCAGAGCTGCCCACCAGCAGGTTGAGGATCGAAGCCAGAAACTTGGAGATGTTATAGGTGACCGAGTTGATCATGCAGACAATTGGTCTTAAAGGTGCACCCTGCTTATGTATTTTCGGTAAAACATACAGACTTGGTGTAGACTCCCCTGGGTACAGCCTGTGATATGAGGTCTGGTCGATAGCCTTGTCTTGTTCTAACTGCTTCAGACAGTCTATGACCCTCTTCCTGTAGCCACTTCCTGGGTCTCGTTTCAGGGGCTCATAAGTATTTTCATCACTGAGTAGTGACAAAATCTTCTCATGATAGTCTTTCTGGTTAAGCAATACTGTGCACCTACCCTTGTCTGCCGGAAGGATGATAATGTTGTTGTCATCACTAAGTGATGTGAGTGCCTTCCTCTCCTCCATGGTGATGTTGGATGCTGGGGGCTTTGCATTGCTGAGACAGGCCGAAACTTTCGTCCGTAGTTGCTCTGCTTCCACTTCTGCAATATTGTTGTTACGAATTGCTGTTTCTGTGGCTGTGATCAGCTCCACTAGAGGGATTTGTCTCGGTGTGACGGCAAAATTCAACCCTTTAGCAAGGCCATTGATCAGTGTTCTTTGATCAGTGGGTTTTGGTCAGTGATTGTTGATCAATGGTCATGGGAATTTGCATAATTATGATTAAGGAACTGACCTCACAGCCCATTGTTCCTTCAGTGGGCTGGTTTCAGTCATTATGCAAATGTACTGTTTATAAGGTTTGGGGAAACCTGCAGTCAGCTGAGACTGAAGAAGTCACTTCGATGAGTGACGAAACGTTTCTCCCACAAAACGTTACGTCCAGATGAACAGATTCAACTTTTGGAGACTTGTGTGTCTTGTTCAGTGGTGGTCGTCTTTCAGTCTTTCTTACCTTGGCCATGTCTCTGAGTATTGCACACCTTGTGCTTTTGGGCACTCCAGTGATGTTGCAGCTCTGAAATATGGCCAAACTGGCAGCTGCACACTTGACTTTTCTCATGGGCAGTTATTTTGCGCCTAGGTTTTTCCACATGCTTCTTGCGACCCTGTTGACTATTTTGAATGAAACGCTTGATTGTTCGATGATCACGCTTCAGAAGCTTTGCAATTTTAAGACTGCTGCATCCCTCTGCAAGATATCTCACTATTTTTGACTTTTCTGAGCCTGTCAAGTCCTTCTTTTGACCCATTTTGCCAAAGGAAAGGAAGTTGCCTAATAATTATGCACACCTGATATAGGGTGTTGATGTCATTAGACCACACCCCTTCTCATTACAGAGATGCACATCACCTAATATGCTTAATTGGTAGTAGGCTTTCGAGCCTATACAGCTTGGAGTAAGACAACATGCATGAAGAGGATGATGTGGACAAAATACTCGTTTGCCTAATAATTCTGCACTCCCTGTAATTCTAGGCATTTTAGGATCCATGTGTGGGGCATTGAGTCATAGGCCTTCTTGGAATCAATCCAGGCAGTGCACAGGTTGGTCAGTCATGTCTCGCAGTCTCGGCTGATTGTTCGGTCTACTGGTGTTTGTGCTGCCAGACGCTCCACGAGTGTCTGGCAGCTCAAATGCACAAATGTCGGGGCCTGGTGCTGTCCGACTCTTCATATTGGAGACCCTTTCTTGGATGTCTGCCACTGTGATGGTTACTGGACCCTGTTCTGGGAGGTTGCTGTGGTCTGCTCTTAGATCCACTAGCCACTGAGCATTGCCATTATGGGTTGCGTCCTTCTCCCATATGCTCTTCCAGTATTGCTCCGTCTCCAACCTTGGTGGTGCTGTTCTCATATTGTTCCCCTGCCACTGAGAGTACACCTTGGCTGGTTCTCTGGAGAACAGCTGGTTTATTCTCCTGCCTTCTATCTCTCTGGTGTACCTCTTCAAGCGGCTGGCCAAGGCTGTGAGTCGTTGCTTGGCAGTTTCCAAGGCCTCAGGTATGGACAAGTTCCTGCACTTCTTAGGCACCTTCTTCATCACACCTTTCTGCAACTCCGATAGTTGGCTAACCTCCCTCCGTGCGACCTTGATCCTTGCCTCTAGCCTCCTTCTCCATGGAGGGTACTGCCCCTTGTGGCTGTTCAACTTGTAGCCAAGCATCTCACTGATCACTGCTGCCGTATTGTAGATCAGCTTGTTAGTCTCGGTAATGGTGGCTGTAGGTATCGTCCGTAGTGGTGCATTAACATCATCTAGCAGACCTTCTGAGGGGACTTCACGTAGTCTTGGTAACCGGCTGCGGGGGATCCAGGTTTCAAACTTGGTCATGATCCTATCTTTCAGGTCAATTCCTCTCGCACTCAACGATCCTTCTCCTATCACACTTGGGGCTTGGTACCCAATCTCGGGTGGGAGTGATGATATCTCCCCCCTGACCTGGCGTCCTGGCTACCCCTTGCCGCAGCATTTATGTTGTACCTCGTCAATCTCTAGCTGTGAGAGCATTCCCTTCTTTCGAATGTGGGAACACTGAGCTACTAGTTGTTTCACCGTCATTGTGGATGTTGGGTATTGAAGAATCCATAAGTCCCTCATCCTATTCATGTAACCCCTTCCACCAAGGTTACTTGCATAGTAGCATTCCAAAAGCGCCCTGTTTTCGTCTCTTGCCCACCGATGCCTGCTTGTTCCAGTCTGCACATGACTATACACTGTCTAGCCCATGGTAAGACATGCTCCATCTGCCACGGGAAGAACCGTTTTGTCAGGCAATGCTTCTCGAAAGGTAAAGAGGAAATGAAAAGATGATCAGTAAACATGGTTGAAGATACTGATTTAAGTGAGACATTTTTGCTAGTTTGATCAACTGTGAAAATGAGCCAGACACAGAAATAAATGCCATGGTAAAAGACAAATGGACAGTACCACTGATAACTGGGACACTTGTCACACCGAAACTAGACACTGGTGTGTGAAAGCAAATCTGATCAGCTTATCTGACATCAAAGGAATGAAAGAAAGGCCCAAAATACAAACAAAAAAATCTACCCTGAAAGACTACAATGGACCAAATATTGAAAACTTTGGCACATGTAGATTAGTAAGTAATAGTGAAAAAAAAGTACAGTAGTCATCAAATAACACGAATCAGTGCTTGTGAAAAAGCCTGTAAAGATATTGGACTTGTGAGATGAGTGTACTACATCAGTGCAGATGTACAATCACCAAATAACTTTCTTGACGACGTAGTTCACAGTTTTGCAGATGTATGATGTATGTAGGACTTGGCACCTTACCATTCGGATATAAAATTGTGCTAAAGAATGATGCAAAGCATGCACCAGTTGTGCATGCTGCAAGAAGAGTCCCTGCACCACTAAACTCAACACTTCACAAGGTTTCTGGCTATTAAAGCTGGATGAAAGCAGCACCAAATACTGCATCTTCAATACACCATTTGGCAGATACTGTTTCCTAAGACTACCTTTTGGAATAATCTCCAATAATCTCTCCGGAGATATTTCACAGTGCAAAGGAACATGGAACATGGAACAATGGAACAGAAGGACTCGAAGGTGTCCAGGTTTATGTGGATGAGATAATCTACAATGCAAGAACACAAGGGGAGACGGGTTTTGGGAAGTTTTGGGATATTTCTGTACTCGCCTAAACGAGTATATTATAGAGTATACTGTACAATATAAAGCGCCTGGAGGCGACTTTTGTTGTGATTTGGCACTATATAAATAAAATTGAATTGAATTGAATTGAATTGAACGATGAGTCAACATAAAGAGGGGAGGTGCAACAGCTAACGGACTGGTGTAGAAGTCAACAATCTGTCTCTGAATGTGAACAAAACAAAAGAGTTGATTGTCAACCTCAGGAGAGCATGGAAAGATGACTGTCCACTTAACATCGATCTCCTGTGGAGGTTGTAAAGAGCATCAAATTCCTGGGTGTTCACCTGGTGGAGGTCCCTCAATGCCAGCTCCATAACTAAGAAGGCCCACAGCATCTCTACTTCCTGCGGAAGCTGAGAAAAGCCCACCACACATTCTAACCACCTTCTGCAGAGGGACTATCGAGAGACACTATCTTGTGTCTGAATTGCTCTGTTCTGTCTGGTGTTGCACTGTCTTTGTTTTGTTTTTGGTTTTTTGCAATTTTTTCACACTTGCACTTTATGTAGTCCTGTGTTCATTGTATGCTATATGTAGCACCATGGTCTTGGAGGAATGTTGTCTTGCTTCACTGTGTACTGTACCACTGCACGTCTGGTTGAAATGACAATACAGTGGTCCCTCACTATATCGTGGTTCACTTTTCCCGGCCTCGCTGTTTCGTGGATTTTTTTGGGGGTGCAATTTTGTTGTTGTTGTTGTTGTTTTTTTAACAGCACATTGTGTTCTGCGTCCTGATCAGCTGTAGACCATTTTCAATCAATCAATGAATGAAAGGTTTTTGGCTATGAACCGATGGCTCAAAAGATGTAACCTGTGAAGTACTTCTGCAAGCTCAAGGTGAGCACTGGAAACCCATAGCCTATGCATCCAGGTCCATGACAGAGAGTGAGTGGCGCTGCGCTCAAACTGAAAAATAATTACTTGGGCTGATTTTTAGCAGAGAGGTTCACAACCTATGTGTATAGCTTACCCTCCTCCACTGCAGAAACAGATTGTCGCCAACTAGTGTCCATCGTAAAGAAGAATCTGAATAAAATGTCACCTAGGATTCAGTGTCTAATGATGAGAATGCAGAGCTATGACTTTGAGCAGGTTTATACACCAGGAGAGCAGGTGGTAATTGCAGATGCACTCTCATGAGCACCCACAGGGATTAATGAGTACAAAAGAAGAAGACATTCAAACTCACACGAGCATGGTTTCTACTGCACTTCCAAACCATGATCCAAAGTGCCCGAGCCAAAATCACAAGCAGTGTCACAAGATTTAACATTGCTATATTATTGACTTACTTCACTTGAACATGATATGAACAATTTAATATACCCTCTCTGCATATCATGTAGTTTCTACACTATACAGTTACACTTAACTTTAAAGCATGAGGCAATTTTGTTAAATACACGCAAGATGTTTACATAAATCCAAGAGATGGACAATCCCTGTTTTTCAGTGTGGGCTGTCACGTGCTGATAAACAGAAAACTGCATACCACACTGCCAAGCCATGTCAAATCTGAAAAGAATTTCAAAGTGCATCAGAAACTACAAAAGCTGAAGGTGAAGTAAAAGTTGTTTTATGACAGAACAGCCAAACAGCTTCCACCACAAGCAGTTTAGGACACAGTCAGGATTGAGGATCAGGATGGATGGAGAACCTGTCATGAAGCGCTGTGTGGCAGGCTGGAGATGGGGACTCAAAATGCAGGCGCACAGACTCAAGGTGTAAACTCAAAGTCACAGCTTTATTGGCTGGCAGGGAAAAAGGCATACAAACTAAACTAAACTGGGAAATATAAACTTACACTTGACAGAGAGGCACACGAGGAAACACACAGCTTGAGGGACGACGCGACACTGACTCAGAGAAACACAGGGTTTAAATACACTGGGAAGTAACGAGGGGAATGAGACACAGAAGGAGGGCACAGCTGGGAGAAATCAGGGCTGACGAGACAAGGAAGCAAAGCAGGACACATTCACATAAGACACGGACCTACAAAGTAAAACAGGAAGTATGACACAGAAGCGAAGCGTGGCACAGTGGAGACTGCAACTAAGAAACACAGAGACAAAACCAAAGGCAGAGGTCTAAGAACCAAAATACACAGAGGGAAACACTAAGCTTGGAACACAAGAAACTAGACTCGAGGGAGTAACAAAAGACCAACCATGAGAACATAATTCACAATACAGAGTGACAGAAAACAAGAAACTCAAAACATGCAAAGACACAGATTTACACAGAACTGAGGGGACACAGAAACATGAAGGGCAAGGGATCAAAACTGGAAACCATAAAATAACTCACAAGCAGAATAATACAAAAACCTTGAAGAACTAAACACGCTGGGTCAAGAGACCCAGGATCCTGACAGTACCCCCGTCAAGGGCTGGCACCAGACAGCCCAACACAAGAAAAACAAAACGACCAAAAACAGAAAACAACCCGACCAGGGCGGGCGGTGGGGGTCCAGGAAGGAGGGCTCAAGCCAAACAAAACAGGAGCACCAGGAGTCCAAAAACAACACGTGCACAAAAACTCCGCGCACAAAGAACAGTTCAACAGTAAGTCAGGGGCCGACCGTGCAGATGGCAACGGTGGCAACAGAGAAACAGTTCAGGGGTCGACCCAGAGGTCGCCGGCACAAAGTTCATAAGCCACACGGTCGGGGCCGACCAGGTGGGTGGCCCAGGTGACAGAGCTGGTCCGGGGCCAGCCGTGCGGAAAGCAACGGCGGCGGCGATGTAGAAACAGTTCAGGGGCCGACGTGCGTGCGGACAGCTACGGCGGCGACGTGAAAACAGTTCAGGGGCCGACCGTGCGGGACGGCTACGGCGGCGGCGACGCAGGAGAAGGAGACGACAGAGCGGTCCGAGGCCGGCCGCGGCGGACGGCACGGCGGCGGCGCAGGAGAACGAGACGACAGAGCGGTCCGGAGGCCGCCCACGACGGCGATGGCGTCCGGCAAGAGGCCCAGAAGGAGGCCGACGAGGTCGAGGTGCTGGAAGTACCTTGGACGGTGGTGTAACGACCGCTGGACCAGTCAAGGCAGCTGAGGCGAAGCAGAGGCCGCTGCAGGCGTGGATGACGCGCTCGGAGGCCGCTGCAGGCGTGGATGACGAGGCTCGGAGGCCGCTGCAGGCGTGGATGACGAAGGCTCGGAGGCCGCTGCAGGCGTGGATGACGAAGGCTCGGAGGCCGCTGCAGGCGTGGATGACGAAGGCTCGGAGGCCGCTGCAGGCGTGGATGACGAAGGCTCGGAGGCCGCTGCAGGCGTGGATGACTAGCCATAACCTAGGGGCTGGAGGGCCCCTCGGGCCCTCCAGCGGAGACAGGTGGCTGAACGGGCCCCTCGGACCCTCCAGCGGAGACAGGTGGCTGAACGGGCCCCTCGGACCCTCCAGCGGAGACAGGTGGCTGAACGGGCCCCTCGGACCCTCCAGCGGAGACAGGAGGCTGAACGGGCCCCTCGGACCCTCCAGCGGAGACAGGAGGCTGAACGGGCCCCTCGGACCCTCCAGCGGAGACAGGTGGCTGAACGGGCCCCTCGGACCCTCCAGCGGAGACAGGTGGCTGAACGGGCCCCTCGGACCCTCCAGCGGAGGCAGGAGGCTGAACGGGCCCCTCGGACCCTCCAGCGGAGACGAGGAAGGGCTGGCCGGGCTCACCAGAACCCCCAGCGGGCAAGGTAGGTGACGGCGTGGGAGCCGTGGAGTGCTGGTGCTCATCCGAGCTTCCAGCGGGAGCTGATGTAGAGCCAGAGGGTATTGAGACCCCTGGCTGAATGTTAAGCTGACCAGAGGACTGAGCTGCTACAGGGGACTGAGCTGGAGACTGAACTGGCACAGGGGACTGAACTGATGGCAGTAGTGAGGGTGGTGAGGATGGAATTGGTGGTGGAGTAGATGGCTGCGCTAAGGGAGACTGTACAGACGACACTGGGGACTGAACTAGTGGAGGCTGCACTGGGGACAGCTGAGCAGCAGGAGACTGAACTGGGGACTGCAGTGACGGTTGTGGTGGAGGTGTAACGGGTGGAGAAGTGGCGGAATTGGCTGCGGGCCGGGCGGCTAATGGCTCAGCTACAGAGTGCATTAATGGCAAGGCAATAGGTTGAATGATTGACTGAGTAGCAGCCTGAATGGCTGAGTGTAGTAATGGTTGAGGTGGAAGAGAAACAGGTGGTAGTGTGGATGATGGAGCTAGCGGGGACACAGGAGACGGAGTTTCAGGCTGGGCAGCTAAGTGAGCTTCAGGCTGGGCAGCTGAGTGAGCTTCAGGCTGGGCAGCTGAGTGAGCTTCAGGCTGGGCAGCTGAGTGAGCTTCAGGCTGGGCAGCTGAGTGAGCTTCAGGCTGGGCAGCTGAGTGAGCTTCAGGCTGGGCAGCTGAGTGAGCTTCAGGCTGGGCAGCTGAGTGAGCTTCAGGCTGGGCAGCTAAGTGAGCTTCAGGCTGGGCAGCTTTTGGAAAAACAGTCTCTGAATTAATAATCCCTGACTTAACATCCTCTGAGCTAGCAGACACGGAGTTAATTAGTCCAGGCTCAAACGGAACAGAATTACCACAGTTCTTTGCATGGTTATGGCTAGGGGAAGCATGAGGAGAACAGTCGTTTAGGTTACCCAAATGGGAAGTTTTGGTCTCAGAGAAAACAGTCTTTTCTTCTCTGCCATAACACAAGCAGACCTTGGGCCTTCAGACCCAATAAACCGTACGGTTTCACTTACGCTTGCCATGGGCGTTTGCAATGGTGAGGTCCTGGGTTCTGGTGGTGGCACTTTTCGCTGCCTGTGCTGCCGCCGCTTCCCCCTGGGAATGGGAGCGGAGATAGAGGCGGTTGTCGGTAATGGCGGAGAGGTCGAATCCGACTCCTCCTCTGACCACATCGCTGCGAGGAAAGAGGCAGGTGAGCGGTGGGCAGAGCTGGACGTGGTGAGAGAAGAATTCAGCCGTGGCGTGGAAACCCCCCTCCGCTTTAATGGCCGCTGCTGCATTGCAGAGAGCTCCATCTGAAGCTGCGGCGCTAGTGGCTTCTGCACTGAATACCGGGTGCGGGCGAAAATGCCTAGCTCTCGGGCTTGCAGTACCTCCCGGGCCTCGCATATTATGTTCAGTGAGTCCATAAATCCTCTGAGTTGACCAAAGTGGGGGTTCCTTTCGAGGATGGCTCCAATGGCTTTGATTCCCACGGTCATGGCCCGAACATCATTGGTGTGGGAAATCCGGTCCACCAGACCTTGGATGCGGGCAAAATCAACTTCCCGGGCAGAGCCTGCTGAGTCCATGTTTGGTCGCGTCGTTCTGTCATGAAGCGCTGTGTGGCAGGCTGGAGATGGGGACTCAAAATGCAGGCGCACAGACTCAAGGTGTAAACTCAAAGTCACAGCTTTATTGGCTGGCAGGGAAAAAGGCATACAAACTAAACTAAACTGGGAAATATAAACTTACACTTGACAGAGAGGCACACGAGGAAACACACAGCTTGAGGGACGACGCGACACTGACTCAGAGAAACACAGGGTTTAAATACACTGGGAAGTAACGAGGGGAATGAGACACAGAAGGAGGGCACAGCTGGGAGAAATCAGGGCTGACGAGACAAGGAAGCAAAGCAGGACACATTCACATAAGACACGGACCTACAAAGTAAAACAGGAAGTATGACACAGAAGCGGCGTGGCACAGTGGAGACTGCAACTAAGAAACACAGAGACAAAACCAAAGGCAGAGGTCTAAGAACCAAAATACACAGAGGGAAACACTAAGCTTGGAACACAAGAAACTAGACTCGAGGGAGTAACAAAAGACCAACCATGAGAACATAATTCACAATACAGAGTGACAGAAAACAAGAAACTCAAAACATGCAAAGACACAGATTTACACAGAACTGAGGGGACACAGAAACATGAAGGGCAAGGGATCAAAACTGGAAACCATAAAATAACTCACAAGCAGAATAATACAAAAACCTTGAAGAACTAAACACGCTGGGTCAAGAGACCCAGGATCCTGACAGTACCCCCCCGTCAAGGGCTGGCACCAGACAGCCCAACACAAGAAAACAAAAACGACCAAAAACAGAAAACAACCCGACCAGGGCGGGCGGTGGGGGTCCAGGAAGGAGGGCTCGAAGCCAAACAAAACAGGAGCACCAGGAGTCCAAAAACAACACGTGCACAAAAAACTCCGGCGCACAAAGAACAGTTCAACAGTAAGTCAGGGGGCCGACCGTGCAGATGGCAACGGTGGCAACAGAGAAACAGTTCAGGGGGTCGACCCAGAGGTCGCCGGCACAAAAGTTCATAAGCCACACGGTCGGGGGGCCGACCAGGTGGGTGGCCCAGGTGACAGAGCTGGTCCGGGGGCCAGCCGTGCGGAAAGCAACGGCGGCGACGATGTAGAAACAGTTCAGGGGGCCGACCGTGCGGACAGCTACGGCGGCGACGTGAAAACAGTTCAGGGGGCCGACCGTGCGGACGGCTACGGCGGCGACGCAGGAGAAGGAGACGACAGAGCCGGTCCGGAGGCCGGCCGTGCGGACGGCTACGGCGGCGACGCAGGAGAACGAGACGACAGAGCCGGTCCGGAGGCCGCCCACGACGGCGATGGCGTCCGGCAAGAGGCCCAGAAGGTGGCCGACGAGGTCGAGGTGCTGGAAGTACCTTGGACGGTGGTGTAACGACCGCTGGACCAGTCAAGGCAGCTGAGGCCGAAGCAGAGGCCGCTGCAGGCGTGGATGACGAAGGCTCGGAGGCCGCTGCAGGCGTGGATGACGAAGGCTCGGAGGCCGCTGCAGGCGTGGATGACGAAGGCTCGGAGGCCGCTGCAGGCGTGGATGACGAAGGCTCGGAGGCCGCTGCAGGCGTGGATGACGAAGGCTCGGAGGCCGCTGCAGGCGTGGATGACGAAGGCTCGGAGGCCGCTGCAGGCGTGGATGACGAAGGCTCGGAGGCCGCTGCAGGCGTGGATGACTAGCCATAACCTAGGGGCTGGAGGGCCCAAGGGGCCCTCCAGCGGAGACAGGAGGCTGAACGGGCCCCTCGGACCCTCCAGCGGAGACAGGAGGCTGAACGGGCCCCTCGGACCCTCCAGCGGAGACAGGTGGCTGAACGGGCCTCGGACCTCCAGCGGAGACAGGTGGCTGAACGGGCCTCGGACCCTCCAGCGGAGGCAGGAGGCTGAACGGGCCCCTCAGACCCTCCAGCGGAGACGAGGAAGGGCTGGCCGGGCTCACCAGAACCCCCAGCGGGCAAGGTAGGTGACGGCGTGGGAGCCGTGGAGTGCTGGTGCTCATCCGAGCTTCCAGCGGGAGCTGATGTAGAGCCAGAGGGTATTGAGACCCTGGCTGAATGTTAAGCTGACCAGAGGACTGAGCTGCTACAGGGGACTGAGCTGGAGACTGAACTGGCACAGGGGACTGAACTGATGGCAGTAGTGAGGGTGGTGAGGATGGAATTGGTGGTGGAGTAGATGGCTGCGCTAAGGGAGACTGTACAGACGACACTGGGGACTGAACTAGTGGAGGCTGCACTGGGGACAGCTGAGCAGCAGGAGACTGAACTGGGGACTGCAGTGACGGTTGTGGTGGAGGTGTAACGGGTGGAGAAGTGGCGGAATTGGCTGCGGGCCGGGCGGCTAATGGCTCAGCTACAGAGTGCATTAATGGCAAGGCAATAGGTTGAATGATTGACTGAGTAGCAGCCTGAATGGCTGAGTGTAGTAATGGTTGAGGTGGAAGAGAAACAGGTGGTAGTGTGGATGATGGAGCTAGCGGGGACACAGGAGACGGAGTTTCAGGCTGGGCAGCTAAGTGAGCTTCAGGCTGGGCAGCTGAGTGAGCTTCAGGCTGGGCAGCTGAGTGAGCTTCAGGCTGGGCAGCTGAGTGAGCTTCAGGCTGGGCAGCTGAGTGAGCTTCAGGCTGGGCAGCTGAGTGAGCTTCAGGCTGGGCAGCTGAGTGAGCTTCAGGCTGGGCAGCTGAGTGAGCTTCAGGCTGGGCAGCTGAGTGAGCTTCAGGCTGGGCAGCTGAGTGAGCTTCAGGCTGGGCAGCTGAGTGAGCTTCAGGCTGGGCAGCTTTTGGAAAAACAGTCTCTGAATTAATAATCCTGACTTAACATCCTCTGAGCTAGCAGACACGGAGTTAATTAGTCCAGGCTCAAACGGAACAGAATTACCACAGTTCTTTGCATGGTTATGGCTAGGGGAAGCATGAGGAGAACAGTCGTTTAGGTTACCCAAATGGGAAGTTTTGGTCTCAGAGAAAACAGTCTTTTTCTTCTCTGCCATAACACAAGCAGACCTTGGGCCTTCAGACCCAATAAACCGTACGGTTTCACTTACGCTTGCCATGGGCGTTTGCAATGGTGAGGTCCTGGGTTCTGGTGGTGGCACTTTTCGCTGCCTGTGCTGCCGCCGCTTCCCCTGGGAATGGGAGCGGAGATAGAGGCGGTTGTCGGTAATGGCGGAGAGGTCGAATCCGACTCCTCCTCTGACCACATCGCTGCGAGGAAAGAGGCAGGTGAGCGGTGGGCAGAGCTGGACGTGGTGAGAGAAGAATTCAGCCGTGGCGTGGAAACCCCCCTCCGCTTTAATGGCCGCTGCTGCATTGCAGAGAGCTCCATCTGAAGCTGCGGCGCTAGTGGCTTCTGCACTGAATACCGGGTGCAGGCGAAAATGCCTAGCTCTCGGGCTTGCAGTACCTCCGGGCCTCGCATATTATGTTCAGTGAGTCCATAAATCCTCTGAGTTGACCAAAGTGGGGTTCCTTTCGAGGATGGCTCCAATGGCTTTGATTCCCACGGTCATGGCCCGAACATCATTGGTGTGGGAAATCCGGTCCACCAGACCTTGGATGCGGGCAAAATCAACTTCCGGGCAGAGCCTGCTGAGTCCATGTTTGGTCGCGTCGTTCTGTCATGAAGCGCTGTGTGGCAGGCTGGAGATGGGGACTCAAAATGCAGGCGCACAGACTCAAGGTGTAAACTCAAAGTCACAGCTTTATTGGCTGGCAGGGAAAAAGGCATACAAACTAAACTAAACTGGGAAATATAAACTTACACTTGACAGAGAGGCACACGAGGAAACACACAGCTTGAGGGACGACGCGACACTGACTCAGAGAAACACAGGGTTTAAATACACTGGGAAGTAACGAGGGGAATGAGACACAGAAGGAGGGCACAGCTGGGAGAAATCAGGGCTGACGAGACAAGAAACTCAAAACATGCAAAGACACAGATTTACACAGAACTGAGGGGACACAGAAACATGAAGGGCAAGGGATCAAAACTGGAAACCATAAAATAACTCACAAGCAGAATAATACAAAAACCTTGAAGAACTAAACACGCTGGGTCAAGAGACCCAGGATCCTGACAGAACCAAAGCTACTGTTCTCAAAGAAGTGGCTCCAAAGTCATTTAATGAAATGACTGAAAAAGGACAAGTCATTTACCAAAATTGGCATAGTCTTTTGAAAATTTTAGTGGCTTCTCCAGAAGACACTGAAACCGGAAGTGAGAATAAAGCCATCTCTCCAACTGATTCCAACAGCATTAAAATGGACACTTCAGTAAGCCCATACTGAGAAGATCTGCACGAGTTCAGGAAACCTGACAGACTTAACTTGTAAAAAAAAACCCCAAACAAACAAACAAACAAAACAAAACAAAGAAAAAACAACACTAAAGAACTGGGGATGTGAAGATCAGATCTGTTATTGTGGTAAGATTGATGGAATTCCATACCACACACAAGGTGGCTATCTATTTGCGTAAGAACTAAGGGTATGAACTATATATCAGAATCAGAATCAGCATACTTTACTAATCCCTAAAGAAATTATTACAGTTGCTCCAGTACAGTAACAGTAATAGAAACAGACTAGACTATTTAACAATACAATATGTTACACATTTACAGATTTAAGAAATAGCACAATGTATACAAATCACTCAATAATAAATATCAAGGATTGACAGAGGTGATTATAAATCAAGAATATTCATAGCAGCAACATGAGTACTGACTAGAAAAGAGCATGTGCAAAAAGGATGCAACTATTGCAGTGTTTACAGTGTATTAGATGGAGGAGTTGTACAGGGAGATGGCCAAGGGCAGGAATGATTTCCTGTGTCCACCACCTCAAGGGAGTCCAGCTCCATCCCCACAACATTACTGGCCCTGTTCCCCCAGCATGCAACAGGATAGAGGATAGCGCTGGTCACAGCAGACTCATAGAAAAACCTGAGCATTGTCTGACAAACGTTGAAGGACCTCATCTGCCTGAGAAAATAGAGATGACTCTGGCCTTTCCTGTAAAGTGCAGTGGTGATTTTAACCCAGTCCAGTTTATTGTCTATGTACAATAAACTGTACAAAACTATATTTATAGTCCTTCACAATGTCCACATTGACCCCCTGGATTGAAACAGGGGTCAAGGTTTTCCTGGTCTTCCTAAAGTCTACAATCAATTCCTTGGTATTTGCCACATTGAGCTGCAGATGATTCTGCTTGCACCACATGACAAAGGAGTCAACCGCAGCCCGGTACTCTGATTCATCACCCCTGCTGATGCATCCAACCACTGCAGTGTCAAAAGAAAATATCTGAAGATGGCAGGTCTCTGTGCAGTGGCCGAAGTCTGTGGTGTAGAGCAGCGGTCCCCAACCCCCGGGCCTCGGACCGGTACCGGTCCGTGAGTCGTTTGGTACCAGGCCGCGAGAGTTGAGGCTCAGGTGTGAAATGTATGTTTTTCAGGGTTTTTATCGGTTTTCAGCGTTATTTTGTTATCGTTTTTATTGTTAACTCGGTTTTCCTGGGTCTTTTCACGTGTGTTATGAATAAATCTTGTTTTTTTCGGTACCGGTACTAGTTTTATTTTGTTGTATTTATCCGCGACACCTTAGGCTGGTCCGCGAAAATATTGTCGGGCATAAACCGGTCCGTGGCGCAAAAAAGGTTGGGGACCGCTGGTGTAGAGGGTGAAGAGGAAGGGGGAGAGGACGGTCCATTGTGGTGCCCCTGTGTTGCTGATTACCTTGTCAGACACACAATGTGGAAAACGCACATATTGTGGTCTTCCTGTCAGATAATCAACAGTCCAGGACACCAAAGAAGCATCCACCTGCATGTTTGCTTATCACCCAGGAGGGTCGGCCTGATGGTGTTGAATGCACTGAAAAAGTAAAAAAACATGACCCTTACACAATGCTCGCCGGCTAGCCCAGATGGGTGTAGACACGATTGAGCAGGTAGATGATGGCATCCTCAGCTCCAAGATGGGGCTTGTAAGAAAACTGAAGGGGATCCTGATGTGGTCTGACTATTGGTCAGAGCTGGTCCAGGATGAGTCTTTCCAGGGTCTTCATGATGTGGGAGGTCAGTGCCACAGGCCTGTAATCCTGGGGGCCACTAGGACGTGGCGTCTTTGGTACAAGGACAAGGTGTGATGTCTTCCACAGCACTGGGACCCTCTGCAGACTCAGACTCAACATGAACAGTTTATGAAAGACTCCACAATGCTGGGGAGGCACAGGCCTTGAGGACGCGGGGACTCAGCGGTTCATTCAGGTAGCGAGGGAGGCACAAAAAACAGGTACAAGAACTCGAATCTGATGTATGGCACTGTTTTATCTGCTATCCAAAAAGAAGTCATGAAAAACATCTAAGTCATTCTTCACAGATCAGGAGATAAACAAACCATTGTGTTAAAAGTGAGTGTTCAAAAAGCACATAAATGTGTTACATAGGAATCAGTCTTTTTACCATTAACTTGGTCTCAGTGTTGCTTTTTTTAACGTGACATGACAGCTGCACAGTAAAGCTCTGAAACATTTTATACATTTAATTAGTGTTCAGTCCAGTCAAGTTCTTGCTTTGCACACTGTCACACAGTCATGTTTGAACAGGAAAAGACTATCCCCAAAACTGTTCTCACAAAGTTGGGAGCAGTAAATTGTCCCAGATGTTTTGGTATGCTGGAGCATTAAGAGTTCTTTTCACTGAAACTAAGGGGCCAAGCCCAACGTGTGTGTGTGTGTGTGTGTGTGTGTGTGTGTGTGTGTGTGTGTGTGTGTGTGTGTGTGAGAGAGAGAGAGAGAGAGAGAGAGAGAGAGAGAGAAAATTTTTCGGGCAGCATGTCATTGTTGGATAAAAATATAATATATTCAGACTGGCTGACTGGCATAGACCCTGTTTGTGTCTCTCTCTCTGTACATTTGTGTATCCATATTTGATTTTTTGTGTATCTGTTGGCTGTTCTTATTTCGGGTTTTTTTCTAAATCTATTTTTATTTTATTTTTTCACAGGTGAACAAAAATTAGTTTTGAGCGAACTTAACCATGTTCCTTTTTATTCAGCTTGTCATTTTACCTTCCCAATATTTTCACTTAAGTTATTACTATTCAGCTCAATCATAGTATCTGTTCTAAATCATTGTTATTGAGCTATATTGTAGGATTTCTGCTAAATCATAGTATTTCTACTATATTATATTTTTCTTTCTAAATATAGCATTTCTGCTATAGAATAGTATTTCTGCTATGTTAAAATATTTGTGCTAAACTGGAGTATTTTTGCTAAAACATAGTATTTTTCAAAATTTCAATATTCATAGTATATTACAGTGTCTCTGGTAAATCACTGCATTTCTGCTATGTTGTACTGTTTTTCTAAATCATAGTATTTCTGTAATGTTTAAGAATGTTTGGCTAAATATATTCTTTCTGTTATCTTATACTCTTTCTCCTAAATTCTGGTATTTTTGAGAAGTTATCGTGTTTCTGGTAAGTTACAATATTTCTGCTAAGTTCTGCTATGCTATTGTATTTCTGCCAAGTATTATGTTTCCTCTAAGATATTACAGTTCTGCTAAGTTACTACATTTTAGCAAAGTTCCTTTGCTTCTGCAAAGTTTTTACAATTTTCTGCAACTTTTCAGCTTTTTCAGCTAGTTTCAGCAGACAGCTTCAGCTTTAAAGCATCCACACTGCATTTTCGCAGGAAATGCAAATTGTGTGGATGCTGGAGGCATCCACACTATTGAGTTCCTGTTTCTCTTTATTCTTTATACTTTATTATTCTGTGGATGCTTTAAGGCATCCACACTATTGAGTTCCTGTTTCCCTTTATTCTTTATTATTGTGTGGATGCTTTAGGGCATCCACACTATTGAGTTCCTGTTTCTCTTTATTCTTTATTGTGTGGATGCTTTAAGGCATCCACACTATTGTTTTCCTGTTTCTCTTTATTCTTTATTATTATTGTGTGGATGCCCTCAAAGGGCTTCCACACTATTGAGTTCCTGTTTCTCTTTATTGTGTGGATGCCCTCAAAGGGCTTCCACACTATTGAGTTCCTGTTTCTCTTTATTCTTTATTGTGTGGATGCCCTCAAAGGGCTTCCACACTATTGAGTTCCTGTTTCTCTTTATTCTTTATTTTTGTGTGGATGCCCTAAAAGGGGTTCCACACTATTGTTTTCCTGTTTCTCTTTCTTCTTTATTATTGTGTGGATGCCCTAAAGGGCTTCCACACAATTGTTTTCCTGTTTCTCTTTATTGTGTGGATGCCTTCAAAGGCATCCACACTATTGAGTTCCTGTTTCTCTTTATTGTGTGGATGCCCTAAAGGGCTTCCACACTATTGTTCCTGTTTCTCTTTATTCTTTATCTTTATTCTTCTAGTTGCTCCGTTTTTTGGCACTTAACTACTCCCTCAGTTTTCAGCCGATTTTCTCCGTTCAAACTCTAAACTGTTCTGCTCTTTCTGCTAATGACTGCTATGACTTTTGGTGTTTATTACTGTTATACTTTTTAAAATATTACAGTTTTTTCCTTTAATTTGTCCCATTGAAATGAATGGGAAACTTCCACAATTCTGTGCAATTAACTCAGAGTGAGCACTGGTCCTTTCTGAAACTTCTCTTCATGTCCGAACAACTTCTTCCTGCTCACTCAATTTTCACTCAACCCCCATAAACTATACATCAAAACGTAGGTATTTTTGCTGGCTTTCAGACAATGTCACTATCTTTATTGTGAGATTTACCGTTTTTTCGCAATTTGCCTCGGAGTGACACAAGGTCTCAATACTCCCCATTCAAAGTCTATGGGGAGGTTTTCAAATTCAGAGCTGAAATTCTGAAACGGGAGGCATTTTCAAATCGCCCTATCTCTTTAACAAAGCAAAGTTAGGACATGAGGCTTGTGCCAATATATCTTCAGACACTGCTGACACTCACAGTGGAAGCAGTTTTTACAATTATCTTACCGTTGAGCAATGAATTACGTTTGTTTGAGGGGTGGAAATCGGTCCTCCTCTCAGTCTTCAAACTCTGGAAATGAAGCAGTTTCTTCTCTTGTCATATCTCCGCGACGGAGGTAGAACGAGCTATGAAAATCGCAGTCAAAATACACCAAAGTCCCCTGATTCACCCAGTACAAGAATTATGCTGCTAGCCCTCCTAGTTTTTGAGTTACACGACGTTTTGTAACTCCAAAAAACGGCGTTTTTGGCCTCTCACCGCAATCTATTTTCTGACTGCCCAAGTATCTGTCTTTCAGACCGCCGCCCCCTTTCCAGGTGACGCAATCAGTAATGACACGGGTCTGCAGCCCAAAGGTCGTGGGTTCAATTCCACCTTGGTCCACATGGTTTTTTTTTTCACTACAAATTTATACACTATCACAGACCTGTAATTTATATTGCTAATTTATTACAATTCTGCAAAGTTTTATGATTTTAGCAGTTTTTCTAATATGGACCTCAGATTCTTGTTAACGCTCCATGGCAGAAACAACTACACAGCCTGATGAAGCAGACTGAGGCAGTACCTCTGATTGGTGAATTAGAGCAGAACCAGGTTGTTCTTTCATTTCATTTCTTTATTTATTTCACACATGGTTCAACAGTGTTTCTTTTTCTACATACAGAACCTTCTGCCTCTTTTCAGCAGAAATTCTGCTCATTCACCTCATCTGTTGTGTTGGAGTGCCCTCTTGTGGCGCCTTTTGGGTAGTGCCTTAGTAAACGTGAACACTGCAAAGAAGTGGTATCAGACTGGTTTGTAGTGGAGGAATTTGTTGCCAGTTTCTTTCATCTTTAATCCGTATTCATGTTGTAATGTAGTAGTACCACAATATGGCAGAAACACTATGTTTTGGCACAAATACTTTGATTTAGTATACTTTAGCTTCTTCACCCCTTTTCAGCAAAATTTTTTATTTTTTTCACCCCTTTTCAGCACAAATTCCAGCTTTTTTGGCTGTTTTCAGAAAACAAAACTCTTTTCAGCAGAAACTCTGCTGATTCATCTCTTTTCAGCGCAAGTTTTATGATTTTAGCAGCTTTTCTAATATGGACCTCAGATTCTTGTTAACGCTCCATGGCAGAAATACATACAAGTACCCACCTGATGAAGCAGACAGAGGCAGTACCTCTGATTGGTGAATTTGAGCAGAAACAGGTTGTTTTGCCTCTTTTCAGCAGAAATTCTGCTGATTCACCT
The DNA here is from genome assembly GCF_013358895.1 of Oreochromis aureus. Lineage (NCBI taxonomy): Eukaryota > Metazoa > Chordata > Actinopteri > Cichliformes > Cichlidae > Oreochromis > Oreochromis aureus. Next base: position 5,298,202 of record NC_052947.1, read on the forward strand.
CTATTCAGCGCAACGTTCTGCTTCTTTGCCTCTTTTCTGCAGAAATTCTGCTGATTCACCTCTTTTCTGCAAAATTTTCAACCATTTCACCTCTTATCAGCGCAATTCTCAGCAGTTTCTGCTCATTTCACCATAATTGTCAGTCTCTCCAACTCTTCCTTTGTGAGAGTGAATTTGGCACAGTGAGATGAGTAGCCGCCTTACGTCCAGGAGGGCCAGGTTCGAATCCTCCTCAGGGTGACGTTTTTTTTTTTTCACCACCATACAACTTTTTGCAACTTTTCATCTTTTTCAGCTTTTTAGCAGACAGCTTCAGCGTTAAGGTATCCACACTGCATTTTCGCAGGAAATGCAAATTTTTTCTAGTTATTCTAGTTGCCACTTTTTGTACGTTTTTTGGCACTTAACTACTTCCACAATTTTCAGCCGATTTTCACCGTTCAAATTTTAAACTATTCTGCTATTTCTGCTAATGTGCGCTATGTCTTTTGGTATTTTTTGCTATTATACTTTTTAAAATATTAAGCTTTTTTCCTTTAATTTGTCCCATTGAAATGAATGGGAAATTTCAAAAATTCTGCTAAAACTTGCTGGTTTTTGAAACTTAACTACTTCGTCATACTTTCACCTAGAAACTCCATTCAAACTTTAAAATGTTCAGGAATTATTGGGTTATTAATGTATGATTCAGCTTTTTCATATCTTTTACCGTTTTCATCTTATCCCTCTTTAAGTTTTGAGTTGCAAAATTATGATTTTTCAGAAAATACATGCGTTGTTATGGTTGCTATGCACTTGGCTTTCAGCGAGCCACTGTAAGTTTTGCAGTCTTCTCTTCATGTCCGAACAACTTCTTGCTACTCGCTCAATTTTCACTCAACCCACACAAATTATACATCAAAACGTAGGTATTTTTGCTGGCTTTCAGAAAATGTCACTATCATTGTTGTGGGATTTATAGAATTTTGGCAAATCTCCTCAGAGCAACACAAAGTCTCAAAAATCCCCATAGAAAGTCAATGGAGAGTTCGTTTAAAATCACCGCTTGATTTCTCTAATGAGAGGCATTTTCGAATCGTCATATCTTCCGAACAAAGCGAAGTTAAGACATGAGGCTTGTGCCAATATATCTTCAGACACTCCTGACGCTCACAATTCAAGAATTTTTTTCTCATCTATTACCATTTGGCCATGAATTGGGTTTGTTTGAGGGTAGGAAATTTGACCCTCGCTCAGATTTCTTCAGATTTCAAACTCTGGAAATGAGGCACTTTTTTCTCTCGTCATATCTTTTTGATAGATTTCCACACAGACCTGAAAATTTCCATGACTGTTCACCAAAGCCTGCTGTCTCTTACGGTGAAAGAATGATATCTATACTCCAAATAGATTTAGAGTTAGAAAGCGTTGTTTGAGGGCAAGTCAAGGCAGTTTTCGCTTTGCCTCTACTCAGTTATGGTGCATTACAAGTCAAATATCTTTAATAATTCATATTTTAATGATAAATTGTCAACACTGTAAGATTCCCCCATCTCTTCTGAACAAAACGGTGTAAGAATGACTGTTCTAGCCCCTACGGTTAGGAAATTATAGCCATTTGTTTGAGGGGAATGCTCACTATGAAAAATAGACAGCACAAATCTTGTCTCTCTGTGCTGCGTGTGTGTAAAAACAGGTGCACCTGTTTTGGCGGGAAAAAGTACACAGCCTCTCTGATTGGTGGATTCAAATTTAGCAGCTCCCAGGCTGCTTGACTGACCTAGAAACTTGATTTTCTCTCCCTGTGTGTGTGTGTGTGTGTGTGTGTGTGTGTGTGTGTGTGTGTGTGTGTGTGTGTGTGTGTGTGTGTGTGACAGAGAGAGAGAGAGAGGGAGAGAGAGCCTTTTTATGGGAGCATCTTATTGTATGATTTAAATTCAATATATTTAGACTGGTTGACTGAATTTGATCCTGTGTGTGTCTCTCTGTGCATGTGTATTTCCATATGTGTCCATATTTGTGATTGTGTGACTGTTATACTTTTTTTTGCTGAGTTTTTTTTCATTTAACAAGTACATTTGAAGGATCCTTAGCATGTTCAGCATTTTTTCAGCTGTCCATTTTGCTTTTCCAATTTTTCTGTTTAAGTTATTACTATTGTGCTGAACCATACTATTTCTGCTATTTTCTAAAATTTGTGCTAAATATAGTATTTCTGCCAAATATAGTATTTCTGATTAAGTATAGTTTTTCTACCAAATCATAGTACAGTATTTTTGCTTTTTATAGGATTTATATAGGACATTTATATTGCTTAATATAGTATTTCTGCTTTTTATAGGATTTGTGCTTAATATAGTATTTTTGCTTTTTATAGGATTTGTGCTTAATACAGTATTTCTGCTAAATGTAGTATTTATGCCTAATCATACTATTACTATATATTTCTGCCAGGTGCCCAGGCAGCCAATCCTCTGAGGACTGAGACATTCAAATTTACATATCAGGGCCTGCACGGCTTCCCAGCCAGCCAATCATATCTGAGGTCTGCCCTTTCTTCTCTCGTCATATCTCAGCGACGGATGTACAAAGAGCAATGAAAATGGCAGTCAAAGTACACCAAAGTCCGCTGATTCACCCAGTACAAGAATTATGCTTCTAGTCCACCTAGCTTTTGAGTTACACAACGTTTTGTAACTCCAAAAAACGGCATTCTTCGCCGTCTGCAACCCAACACGGGTCTGCAACCCAAAGGTCGTGGGTTCAATTCCACCTTGGTCAACATGTTTTTTGCCCTACAAATTAATACACTATCACAGACCACTAATTCATATTCATCATTTATTACAATTCTGAAAACTTTTTAGCAGCTTTTCTAATATGGACCTCAGATTCTTGTTAACACTCCATGGCACAAATACTGTTCCCTTTAGGCTCTGTGAATATGTGTGTGTATCAATATTTCTCCCATTTTAAAGTATTACTCCTCCATAATTGTATTTCTGTTAAATCAAAGTACTTTTACTACATCTTAGTACTTCTGCTCAATCATAGTATTTTTGCCAAATCATGGTTTTTGTGCCAAATCATAACCTTTGTGTTATGTTATAGTATTACTACTAAGTGGAGGAATTTCTGTCATGTTACAGTATATGTGCTGATTACAGTATGTCTGCCAAATATAGTATTTCTGATTAATTATAGTTTTTCTACCAAATCATAGTACAGTATTTCTACTTTTTATAGGATTTGTACTTAATATAGTATTTCTGCTTAATTATAGTATTCCTGCCATTTTATAGTATTTGTGCTAAAATATAGTATTTCTACTAAATGCAGTATTTCTGGGTAATCATAGTATTTCTATTTATTTCTGCCAGCTCCCCAGGGAGTTAATCCTCTGTGAGGAGTGTAATATTCAAATTTACATATCAGGGCATGCACGACTTCTCAACCAGCCAATCATATCTGAGGCCTGACACATTCAAATTTGCATATTGGAGCATTCATGGCTACTAAGACAACCAATCATATCTGAGGCCTGACACATTCAAATTTGCATATTGGGGCCCTCATGGCTTCCCAGCCAGCCAATCATATCTGAGGCCTGACACATTCAAATGTGCATATTGGGGCCCTCGTGGCTTCTTAGATAACCAATCATCTATGTCATATATCTATAATATTTCATATTTTTATTTTAAATGGTCAACATTTCAAGATTCTCCCATGTCTTCTGAAGAAAACGGTCTACGAATGACCTTTTTAGCCCCTACGGTTAGGAATTTATGGCTGTTTGTTTGAGGGGAGTCCTCACTATGAGAAATAGACTGCAAAAATCCTGTCTCTCTCTGTGCTGTAAAAGCCTGCACTTGGTGCACCAGTTTTGGCGGGAAAAAGCACACAGCCTCTCTGATTGGTGGATTCAAATTGAGAAGCTCACAGCTGTTTGACTGACCTAGAAACATGCTGTTAACAGTGCCTGTTCACTTTCTGCTGCTGCTGCTGTGTGTGTGTGCGTGTGTGTGTGCGTGTGTGTGTGTGACAGAGAGAGAGAGAGAGAGCCTTTTTATGGGATGATCTCATTGTAAGATTCAATTTCAATATATTTAGACTGGTTGACTGGATTTTGTCCTGTGTGTGTCTCTCTGTGCATGTGTGTTTCCATATGTGTCCATATTTGTGATTGTGTGGCTGTTATATTTTTTTTTGCCGATTTTTTTCATTTAACAATTATATTTGAGGGACCCATAGCATGTTCAGCATTTTTTCAGCTGTCCATTTTGCTTTTCCAATTTTTCTGTTTAAGTTATTACTATTGTGCTAAATCATACTAATTCTGCTATTTTATAAGATTTGTGCTAAATATAGTATTTCTGCCAAATATAGTAATTCTGATTAATTATAGTTTTTCTACCAAATAATAGTACAGTACTTTTGCTTTTTATAGGATTTTTATAGGATATTTATATTGCTTAATATAGTATTTCTGCTTTTTATAGGATTTGTGCTTAATACAGTATTTCTGCTTTTTATAGGATTTGTGCTAAAACATAGTATTTCTACTAAATGTAGTATTTATGCTTAATCATACTATTTCTATATATTACTGCCAGGTCCCCAGGCAGCCAATCCTCTGTGAGGACTGAGACATTCAAATTTGCATATCAGGGCCTGCACGGCTTCCCAGCCAGCCAATCATATCTGAGGGCTGAGGCATTCAAATTTGCATATTGAGGCCTTCACGGCTTGTAAGCCAACCAGTCATCCATGTCATATATCTCTAAAAATTCACATTTTTATTTTAAATAGACAACACTTGACAATTCCCCCATCTCTTCTGAACAAAACGGTCTAAGAACGACCGCTCTAGCCCCTAAGGTTAGGTAATTATGGCCATTTGTTGGAGGGGAATCCTCACTAAGAGAAAGACTGCAAAAATCCTGTCTCTCTCTGTGCTGCGTGTGTGTAAAAACAGGTGCACCTGTTTTGGCGGGAAAAAGTTCACAGCCTCTGTGATTGGTGGATTCAAATTAAAAAATTAATTTGAATTAATTTGAATTAACAAGAAAAATTAATAACAGCCCCTGTGTGTGTGTGTGTGTGTGTGTGTGTGTGTGTGTGTGTGTGTGTGTGTGTGTGTGTGTGTTTGTGTGTGTGTGTGTGTGACAGACAGACAGAGAGAGTGGGAGTGAGAGAGAGCCTTTTTATGGGAGTATCCTATTGTATGATTTAAATTCAATATATTTTTAGAGTGGTTGACTGAATTGGATCCTGTGTGTGTGTCTCTTTGCGTGTGTGTTTCAATGTGTGTCCATATTTGTAATTGTGTAAGTTAGTACTAATCTGCTAAATTATAGTATTTCTGCTACTTTTCAGTATTTGTGCTAAATACAGTATTTCTGCTAAATCATACTATTTCTACTACTATAGGATTCATGGTAATTATAGTATTTCTACCAAATCATAGTATTACTGCTAAAACATAGTATTTCTCCCAAATCTTGATAGTTCTGCTATGTTATTGTACTTGTAATTAATTATAGTATTTGTGCCAAAGCATAGTGTTCCTGCCAAATCTTACTATTATTGCTAAATCATAGTATTTGAGGAAAATCATAGTATTTGAGCATATGTTTACTAAATTCCTGTATTTCTGAGAAGTTATCATGTTTCTGCTAAGTTACAATATTTCTTCTCATTTCTGCTGCTATGTTATTGTATTTCTGCTAAATATTATGTTTTCTTTACGTTATTGCGGTTCTGCTAAGTAACTACATTTTTTGCTAGGTTCTTATGCTTCTGCAAATTTATTACAATTTTTTGCTACATTTCAGCTTTTTCAGCTATTTTTAGCAGACAGCTTCAACATCACAGCATCCACACTGCATTTTCGCAGGAAATGCAATTTTTTCTAGTTGTGTGGATGCCCTTAAAGGGCTTCCACACTATTGAGTTCCTGTTTCTCTTTATTCTTTATTCCACTATATTCCAGTTGCTTCCGTACACTTTTTGGCACTTATCTACTCCCTCAGTTTTCAGCCGATTTTCTCCGTTCAAACTCTAAACTGTTCTGCTCTTTCTGCTCTTTCCGGCAATGACTTTTGGTGTTTATTACTATTATACTTTTTAAAATATTACACTTTTTTCCTTTAATTTGTCCCATTGAAATGAATGGAAAACTTCCACAATTCTGCTAAAACTTGCTTGTCTTTGAAACTCAACTACTTTGTCATACTTTCACCTAGAAACTCCATTCAAACTTTAAAATGTTCTCAGATTATTGGGCTATTCCTGTCTGATTCAGCTTTTTCAGATCTTCTACCGTTTTAATCTTATCTCTCTTTAAGTTTTCAGTTGCAAAATTGTGATTTTTCAGAAAATGCATGCGTTGCTATGGTTGCTATGCAATTAAGTCAGAGTGAGTGCTGGTCCGTTCTGAATTTTCTCTTCATGTCTAAACAACTTCTTCCTACTCGCTCAATTTCCACTCAACTCCCACAAATTATACATCAAAACGTAGGTATTTTTGCTGGCTTTCAGACAATGTCACTATCTTTATTGTGAGATTTACCGTTTTTTCGCAATTTGCCTCGGAGTGACACAAGGTCTCAATACTCCCCATTCAAAGTCTATGGGGAGGTTTTCAAATTCAGAGCTGAAATTCTGAAACGGGAGGCATTTTCAAATCGCCATATCTCTTTAACAAAGCAAAGTTAGGACATGAGGCTTGTGCCAATATATCTTCAGACACTGCTGACACTCACAGTGGAAGCAGTTTTTACAATTATCTTACCGTTGAGCAATGAATTACGTTTGTTGAGGGATGGAAATCTGTCCTTCTCTCAGTCTTCAAACTCTGGAAATGAAGCCGTTTCTTCTCTCGTCATATCTCAGCGACGGAGGTAGAACGAGCTATGAAAATCGCAGTCAAAGTACACCAAAGTCCGCTGATTCGCCCAGTACAAGAATTATGCTTCTAGTCCACCTAGTTTTTGAGTTACACGACGTTTTGTAACTCCAAAAACCGGCGCTCTTTGCCTCTCACCGCGATCTAATTCTGACTGCTCATCACCCTGTTTTCCAGGTGCTCGTTCTCTTTCCCAGTGGCACAGTTTGTAATGACACAGGTCTGCAACCCAAAGGTCGTGGGTTCAATTCCACCTTGGTCAACATGTTTTTTTCCCTACAAATTAATACACTGTCACAGACCACTAATTCATATTCATCATTTATTACAATTCTGCAAACTTTTATGATTTTACCAGCTTTTCTAATATGGACCTCACATTCTTGTTAACACTTCATGGCACAAATACTGTTCCCTTTAGGCTCTGTGTATGTGTGTGTGTGTGTATCAATATTTCTCCCATTTTAAAGTATTACTCCTCTATAATTGTATTTCTGTTAAATCAAAGTACTTTTACTACATCTTAGTACTTCTGCTCAATCATAGTATTTTGCCAAATCATGGTTTTTGTGCCAAATCATAATATTTGTGTTATGTTATAGCATTACTACTAAGTGGAGGAATTTCTCTCATGTTACAGTATATGTGCTGATTACAGTATTTCTGTATAATAGAATTTTGGCAAATCTCCTCAGACCAACACAAAGTCTGGAAACTCTGCATAGAAAGTCAATGGAGAGCTTGTTCAAAATCACCGCTGGATTTCTCTAATGAGAGGCATTTTCAAATCGTAATATCTCCTTAACGCAGCGAAGTTAAGACATGAGGCTTGTGCCAATATATCTTCAGACACTCCTGACGCTCACAATTCAAGAATTTCTTTCTCATCTATTACCATTTGGCCATGAATTGGGTTTGTTTGAGGGTAGGAAATTCGTCCCTCGCTCAGATTTCTTCAGATTTCAAACTCTGGAAATGAACCACTTTTTTCTCTCGTCATATCTTTTTCATGGATTTCCACACAGACCTGAAAATTTCCATGACTGTTCACCAAATCCTGCTGTCTCTTACGGTGAAACAATGATATCGATACTCCATATAGATTTAGAGTTACAAAGCGTTGTTTGAGCTCAAGTCAAGGCAGTTTTTGCTTTGCCTCTACTCAGTTATGGTGCATTAGAAGTCAAATATCTTCAATAATTCATATTTTAATGATAAATTGTAAAAAAAAATTTAAGATTCCCCCATCTCTTCTGAACAAAACGGTGTAAGAATGACTGTTCTAGCCCCTGCGGTTAGGAAATTATAGCCATTTGTTTGAGGGGAATCCTCACTATGAAAAGTAGACAAGCACAAATCCTGTCTCTGTGCTGCGTGTGTGTAAAAACAGGTGCACCTGTTTTGGCGGGAAAAAGTACACAGCCTCTCTGATTGGTGGATTCAAATTTAGCAGCTCCCAGGCTGCTTGACTGACCTAGAAACTTGCTTGTCTCTCCCTATGTGTGTGTGTGTGTGTGTGTGTGTGTGTGTGTGTGACAGAGAGAGAGAGAAAGGGAGGGCGAGAGAGAGTTTTTTTTTTGTTTTTTTTTTAAACTGTCCCGTTTGGTTCTTTTGCCATCAGAATTATTGTCTAAAGGTGAAGAAAGATGCCCAACGGATTTATTTTTACCAAATGGACCATCCCAGCCTTGCCGTAATGGTCCATCTGATTCACTTTTATTGTTTATTTTATTTTCACTTGCTGAATACGGGACAGACTTGACTGGTGGAAAGAAAGGGAGAAAGAAAGAGGAAAGAAAAAAAAAAAAAAAACCTGAGAAGAGGGACGGGAAAAAGGGCAAAAACAAAACCAACAGAATAAGCAGACAAAAAAAAAAAAAAAAAAAAAATACATATCGATCACCTGGATCACCTGTTGAGAAAGAAAAAAAGAAAGCAAGCAGAAGAAGACAAGAGTAATAAACAAGATCACAATGATATATGGGAATATGACAGTAAATACTAAATATTAAACATTATGGTGCAGCACGTGAGATCGACAGCGCACAGTGTGCTTTGAGGTAGGAGCTCAAAAGGGTGTAGTTTGTGTGTGATCACCCGTGTGTACACCTGTGAGCATGAACGCGCTTGTTTTTAAAAAAGGTTCCTTCGTGTAATGATCTGCTAGAGGGTGTGGGGGCCACAGCCCCGACCTCCAGGGCATGAAGCAGGTATGGAGGAGATCAAAACTCCAGACATCCAGAGGCCCCAGAACACAAGAGACCAAGGAAGACCAACAGAGGGGCAGCAGCGCCACTATCCCAGAAAGAGCTGAGGAGAGTCCCAGATGAGGGGTCACTCAGCAGCCGCGGAGCAGAAGCCAGGGGGTTGCAGTGGCGTGCCCGTGAGCTCCGCCCGGCAGCCAGCTGTGCCTGAGTGACCCGAGCCCGGGCCGAGAGGCCGAGGGCACCCCATCCCCCAGTGGCCCGAGCGAGCCCCAGGCTCCATGCCCCGATAAGCAGCCGCCAGGAGTGAGCCGGTGGGTACCTGGGCGCCCACCCCGGACACAAAGAACCACCAACGCACCGATGTCTGAGGGCGTCTGCCACCGGCAGGGGAAGTGGTGGGGGGAGATGGGCCTCCAAACCTTGGAGGGCCTGAGATGTCCCCAGAGAGGTGGCGTCTGATACCCAACCTGACATATAGACACAGACAAACAGGCACACACAGATACAAACATCTATTCCCACCCTCATGCTCTCAACACTCACCCAACGTGGAGACAGACAGAGAGACACTGTACACACAATCACACTCCCCCAAGCGTACTCTAAGCCCCGGGTCTAGGGTACCCTTGCCCCTGGAGGGGGAAACTGCGCCCAGACCCAGGTGGTGTTACCCTTTTCCCTGCGGTGGGGAGAAGCAGACCGCCCGACTCCGCAGCAGCAGGAGGCCCCACATTCCAGACCCCAGTCGGACGGCCAACTCCTCCTCCTAGCCCCCCGCTCCAGCAGGCCGCAGAGAACGGGGTGTAGGAAGACTCAAACCTCCCTCCACCCACTCATATGTAGTGTTGATGTATGTGTGTTCTAAGGTGCATTTAAAACCCAGGAGGGCATGGAGCTACCTGCCAGAGCAGCAGGTAAGCGTATAGCCCCTCCTGCTAGCCCTCAATGTCTACGTGTATTTAAAATTGAGAGGTGGGCAGCGCGCCAGCGGTGAGGTGTACACCCTGATGGTGATTGGAACCGTGTAGCGTGCCCACCCCCAAGATCCTATATGTATGTGTAATGAGAGTGTGAGTAATGTGAATGTCTAAGTTGTGGGATAAAATTGAGGCAGAGGCAGCCAGAAGGGGACAGAGGGAGGGATGTCTCCTCTGCACCCTGGTGACACACCCCTACCCCAAGGCCCTGCATGTGGGTGATTGTGGTGGAGCGGGAAGAGGGAGGCAGCTGGAGATGGGGAGGGAAGGAAGGGAGGGGCAAGTGACCCCTCCCTGGGGTCAGCTCCCCCGCTGACCCCAGTAGGCACCCCCATACTCTGCAACCCGCCAGGGAAAGGGGGCCCAGGCCCATCCAGACCGGGGCCCAGTGGAGCAGCGCCTCCCGGCCCCACAGAGCCCGGGACAGTCCACCTGACCCCACCACAGAGAAAACTGCACCCACCCCATCATCCACTCATCTTCCAGACTACACAAGACAATAGACGCCCAGGCTGAGATCTTCCTCCACCTCTCCTGTATCTCCCCCTCCTGCAGAGAGAGTTCCTGAAGAGAGGAAAGCTCCTGCAGGATGTGACAACCTCCCCCACCAGTTGAAGAGCCCCCCAGGTGGTTCGATGCACAGGCGGCACCCTGCGCCAGGACTGGGCCCCCATACACCCACCCGCCCACAACCCGGCAACTCACCAACCAGGACCCAAGCCCCGAGCCCCGGCCAGGGCCCCAGCCCAGAGACGGAGTGCCCCCAGAACCTCACGCCCATCCCGGACCCACCCAGGGGCAGCCAGGCTACCAGGTCAGTAACCCACGTCCGTCAGCACAGACCCTCCCCTAGCCCTGCTGCACGCAGCCACGAGGAAACCGTCACCTAAGAGCCAACAGAGCCCCTAATTGGCCATGACCGCTACCCCGGGTTGAGCCCCCCAAGGAAGATGCTCCTGGGGAACCCCCCGATGCCCTAAGCCTGTCCCTACCCCCACACCAATCACAACAGTGAAGGTGGGACCAAACTAAGACCCCCAACCCCCACTAGGTGATGGAGCTGATCAAAGGAGCCCAGAGCAATTGATCTGATGTGGTGGCAGAGGCTGTATCAAGACTAATGTGATCTAATAGATAATTTGTATATTGGTTAGAATTAAGATTATTTTTATTTTTCCAGTTCATGAGGACTGTTTTCTTGGCTATGCATAGTGCAGTGAAAACCATATGGGCTATATTCTTTTCCGGAGTGACATTATCTAAGCTGCCCAACAAACATACTAAAGGGGAAGTTGGAATGTTACATTTCAGACACTTTGATAAGTCTTCACATATCTCGCGCCAAAACTTCTGAACTGGTGGACAGAACCAAAGTGCGTGGATATAATTATCCGGTGAATTGGTTTGGCAGTGTGAGCAGTTGTTGGTAGACGTAAAGCCCATCTTAAACATCCGATGACCTGTATAGTGCACTCTATGTAGTATTTTGTATTGAATTAATTGAAGACTGGGATTTCTAATTAGATGAAAAGTTTTTAAGCAAATCTGAGACCAGAAGTTTTGGTCAAAGTTAACTGATAAATCCGCTTCCCATTTTGCAATAGGAAGTGATATTGATTCATCTGTTTTAGAAAGCATTCTGTATATTTTGGATAGTAATTTGGGGGTTTTAAGAGAAAGAAATTGAACCACACTTTGTGGTGTTTGTAGTTCATCTTGACCTGGTTTAAATCTCTTTTTTACTATGGATTTAATTTGTTGATATTCTAAAAATCTTTTCTTGCTGATCCCATATTGTGTAACTAGTCTGTCAAATGAAATAAATTCTGTTCCTTCTAGTATATGTTCTAAATATTTGATTCCTTTACTACTCCAATCTGAAAAGTTTATCATATTATTGTTTTGTAATATGTCAGGGTTGTTCCAGATAGGTGTACGTTTGCATGGGATTAATGAAGACTCAGTCAGCTTCAGAAACTCCCACCATGCTGTCAGAGAGGAGCTGATGTTGATGCTTTTGAAGCATTCATGTCGTTGGATGTTTGAGCTGATAAATGGTAGATCTGAAATCTCTACATTATTGCAAAGTGCTTGTTCTACATCTAGCCAAGGTTCATCTAAGAGGGTATGTTTTGCCATCCTGAGATAAACTGAACCCTGTTGGCTAAGAAGTAGTGCTGAAAGTTAGGTAGTTCTAATCCTCCTTTATCCTTGGTCTTTTGTAGTGTTTTTAAGCTTATACGTGGGGCTTATTTTTCCAAAGGAATTTGGACATATATGAATCTAGAGATCTGAACCAATCTTATGGCGGTTTAGTTGGGATCATTGAGAATAAATAATTTATTTTTGGTAATACCATCATTTTTATAGCGGCAACCCTTCCCATGAGTGATATGGGTAGACATTTCCACCTAGCCAGATCACCTTCTACTTTCTTTAAAAGTGGGATATGGTTTAATTTAGTTAGATCTGCAAGCTTGGGAGAAACATTAATACCTAAATATTTTATATTTCCCGATTGCAGTGGAGTAGAAGAGGAATTATGGAAGGAGCAATTAATCGGAAGGACTGTAGATTTTGACCAGTTAATTGAGTAATCTGATATTCTTGCAAAAGAGTTTATCAGTTCAATCACCCCAGAGATATTGGTTTGTGAATTTTGGAGAAAGAGTAACACATCATCCGCATAAAGGCTGATTTTATGTTCCACGTTCTTGCATTTTATGCCCTTAATTACTGAATTCTGTCTAATTGCTGCTGCTAGTGGTTCGATAAAAATTGCAAACAGTGAAGGGAGAGTGGGCATCCTGCCTGGTGCCCCTCAGGAGACAGAAGCTGCAGGATGTCTGGTCATTTGTTCTGACACAAGCTGTTGGGGAATTATATAATATTTTTAACCAGTTGTTACGTCCCCTCCGGAGGGGTCTAGGCGTGCAAGTGAGGGGACCAGTAACAAATGGGTCTGGAAACAGAATGAAAAGGAAAACACACAGTTGTTTCTATAATAATATAGCTTTATTACAAATGAAATAGTTCTCTTACAAACAACATTAACTTAAAGAGCCGGCAACGCCGTTTTACCTTTAATGCCAAAAAAACAAAGGAAACACTCGCAGCAACAAAAGACGAGAAAACTACTAAACAAAAAAGGAAGGCGCTTCCCACACTTCCTGCTTAACTCCTCACCACGAAGAAGAGACACTCTCTGGGCCCACAAGCCCGTCTACTCACTATCCAGAGGGAGGCTGTCTGTCCAAAAACCTAGCACCAAAAACCATGCAGAGCCACCAAGGGAAAAACCACCCTGCTCACAGCTCATCCCCAGTTTAAGTAGCCTCAGTGGTGATTGCTGACACGGCTCAGGTGGCAAACGAGGCAAATCAAGGGCAGCTGTGTCCTGGGGAGAGAGGAGAGTGAGAGAGACAGAGGGGGTAGGAGTGGCAAGAGAGGAGGAGGCGGGGAGAGCGGGCAAAACACCCCACCCAAACACTCCCACAGCCTCACAGGATGTAACATTCCCCCCCCCCCCCTTACATTAAAGCTCTACCAAAGCTTTACAACAACACCTTATTGCGAGCTGCGTGAGAGTGCATCAGCCACTATATTGTCAGTACCTTTTTTGTGTTTGATCACCAGATTATAATCTTGGGCCAGGAGTGCCCAGCGCATCAGTCGCTGGTTGCGGTTGTACATCCGGTTCAGAAAAACGAGGGGATTGTGATCTGTGAACACTGTCACCAGGGAAGCGCTAGAGCCCACATACACTGTGAAATGCTGCAGAGCTAGAAGCAAAGCTAAGGCTTCTTTCTCTATGGTAGAGTAGTTCAGCTGATGGTGTTTGAACTTCGCAGAGAAGTAACAGACTGGATGGCACACACCCTCCTCATCATCCTGCAGTAGAACTGCCCCGGCTCCGGTGGCACTGGCATCGACCTCTAGCTTAAAGGGCCGAGAGAAGTTAGGAGCCGCCAAGACAGGGGTGCTGCACAGGAGGGATTTTTACTTTCCGATAATCTGTGCAGAAACGGGGTGTGCCATCAGACTTAGGCGTCAGTAGACATGGGGAGCTCCAGGGGCTACAACTAGGTTGTGCCAAGCCGTTTTCTACTAAGTACTCAACTTCCTTTTTCATCACCTCACGTTTGGCGATGGGGCAGCGGTATGCATGCTGCTTGATTGGGGCTGCGTCACCAACATCAATGTCATGCTCACAAACATTAGTACGGGAGGGTACGTCACTAAAGAGAGACGGATAGGAGTGCAACAAACCAAGTACATCCTTACACTGGGACGGAGGAAGATGGGACAGGTGGGTCTCGGCCTTAGCTAAAAAAACAGAATTTGACAACCGCCCACATTGCTGTCCCTCAGAAAGGGTACCCAGATCATCATCACCCTGAACTTCTACACTTAGCAGGGTAACAGGGACTGAACCGGGGACAGCCGTCCCAGCGGTGTCTGATGGTTCTGTCATGCTGGTGTCCCTGGTATGGTATGGTTTCAGCATGTTAACATGGCATAGGCGAGTCTTCCTTCTGCGTTCTGGGGTGTTGAGAATATAGTTGGTGTCGGACACTTTTTTCACTATCACATAAGGGCCTGCAAAATGAGCCATAAGGGCAGAATTAGGCACGGGCAACAACACAAGAACTTTGTCCCCAGGCTGAAACTGTCTTTCCACTGCTTTTTGATCGAATCGTCTTTTCATGTTTGCCTGGGATACACAGAGAGCCTCCTTAGCTAACAAAGCAGCCCGTTGCCACCTGTCCTTGCAAGTATTCACAAACTCGACCACATTAGTTTTAGGCACACAACCACTGAGAAAACTCTCCTTCAGCACCTTTAGTGGACCCCGCACATCATGTCCAAACACCAGGGTAGCTGGGCTGAACCCCAAGGACTCCTGCTTCGCATCACGTATAGCGAACAACACAAAAGGGACCCCCTCATCCCAGCTTTTTCCTGTGTCATGGCAATACTTACTCAACATTGCCTTGAGAGTTTGATGCCACCGCTCAAGTGCACCTTGTGACTCTGGGTGATAAGCACTAGACACTGAATGAGAAACCCCAAAGGACTGTAAAGTCCGTTTGAAATCCCTGGACATGAAATTGGTGCCCTGATCTGTCTGCACAGTTTTCGGGAGGCCAAAGGTGGTAAAGAATTTGACTAGTGCCTTGGTAATGTTTGCTGTTGTGATCCTCCGCAGAGGAATTGCCTCGGGGAATCGAGTGGACACACACATTATGGTTAACAGGTATTGATTCCCGGCCCGCGTCTTTGGTAAGGGGCCAACACAGTCTACCAGGATATGCTCAAACGGTTCACCGACAGCAGGGATAGGACGTAGAGGGGCAGGGGGCACCGTCTGGTTTGGTTTACCCACAAGCTGGCAAGTGTGACAGGTGTTACAAAACTGCACTACATCTGCTTTCATTGCCGGCCAAAAGAAATGCTGCAGTATACGGTCATACGTTTTAGTAACACCCAAATGACCTGACCATGCATGATCATGTGCTAACTGTAGCACATGCCGCCGCAGACTTGTCGGAACCACTATCTGCCGCACTGTACTCCAGTCTTCTCCAGGCCTTGGGGTCCACTTGCGCATCAATAAACCTTCCCAAACAAAAAAGGTCTGCTTCTTGCTCCCCTCACCACCCTTATCCTGAG
The DNA here is from genome assembly GCF_013358895.1 of Oreochromis aureus. Taxonomy (NCBI): domain Eukaryota; kingdom Metazoa; phylum Chordata; class Actinopteri; order Cichliformes; family Cichlidae; genus Oreochromis; species Oreochromis aureus. Next base: position 5,313,948 of record NC_052947.1, read on the forward strand.
CTGCAGCAGTGAAACACTTAACTAATGAAGGGTCTTCTTTCTGAGCCTTCACAAGTGCTTCCCTGGTAAGCAGAAAAGGAGCTCCAGACTCAGGAGCTGGCTCAACCACACTTTGAGCCGACTCTAAGGCTCCATTATCTCCCTCATCAGTACAGGGCATCACATCCTTCTCTAGAATGGAGCCAATCACTGATTCTGACAAATCAACCCCCCCACCTTGTTGCTGGGCACGTGAACGTGTCAGAACGCTCACCGGGAACACATCCGGGTGCTGCTGGCTGAGGGCATCTAACACAGGCTCTATAACAGGATTGTTGATCACCTCAGGGGTAGGATAAACTTTCCCACCCGCGATATCATTTCCCATTATAAAATCCACCCCATTAATCGGGAAAGAAGGCCGCACACCCACTGAAAAGAAACCACTCGCTAGCTCACTCTGTACCCAAATGCGATAGAGGGGAGCAGGCACAAAACTCATCCCAACACCTCTCACGATGATGCTAGCATCACAGTCAGACTTCTCATCAAATTCAAGCACACTGGCTAGCATGAGAGACTGTGAGCCACCAGTATCACGCAGAATGGTCACTTCACGCTTGTCCTCGGGCTTACCAGACAGCGAAACTGTCCCCTTAAAAATGAAGGGCTTAAAACACTCATCCGGGGTCTCAGGGGAGGGGGGCCTACTGACAGGAGGCATGGTTTTAATCAGCCCCACCCCTTTTGGTTTACGTGAAGTGGAGACTGATTGTTTCCGTTTATAAGCTTCACAATCTGCGATCAAATGGCCAGACTTAAAACAGAAAAAACACTTCCGGTCTGCCTTGGGACGGGACACAAGTACCTCACTCCTCGGGTGCTGTGCAACTGGCATCTCGCTAGCCTTCACTGGGGCATCGCGTCTGTCATACCTGCTGACACTGGTTTTGTGGACGAGCGCGAACTCATCAGCCAATGTCGCCGCCTGCTGTAGTGAGGACACCTTTTGTTCATTAATATATACTGCAATGCGCTCAGCAATGCAGTTCTTAAATTCCTCTATGAGCATTAGTTCCCAGATCGAAGCAAGGTCAGTGGCTTTGCAGGCTGCACACCACCGATCGAAAAGAACTCCTTTTTCCCTGGCAAAATCAAGATAAGACTGACCCTGTCCCCTTTTCAACCCCCGGAAACGCTGCCTATAGGCTTCTGGGACCAGCTCATAAGCCAGCAGGATAGCACTTTTCAGCTTATCATAGTCCAGGCTGTCCTCAGCTGACAGCGAGGAACAAACTTCCTGAGCCTTACCTGCCAGCTTACATTGTAGCAAAATAGCCCACGAATCCCGTGGCCAGTGCAAAGCTGTGGCTATCCGTTCAAACGATTCAAAATAGCTGTCAACCTCAATGTCACGGAACACCGGAACCAGACGACTGTTCTTCCCTACGTCAAAAGGTGTGTCTGCCTGGCGAATGGAGGCAGTCGGAGGAAGGGAAGCCTGCTGGAGTTCCAGCTGCCGCAACTTAACAGCTGTCTCCGCCTCCACCTTTTTCAGTTCAACCTCCCTGGCTCTGGCAAGCTCTGCGTCTAAACGCCTAAGCTCCAGCTCCTTCCTTAACTGGAACTCCCTCTCACGTTCCTCTTTTTCCAACTGGAGACGAGCCAGGCGTACACGGAGCTTAGCATCCTGCTTCGAGCCTACACTTGATTCAATGGAGAGAGGTTCAAAGCGAGGCAATGTCATGGGTGGGTCCTCAGGCAGCCCCTGAGCAACAGGTGTAGACACCGATGGACCTACAGCTTGAGCTGGCACCTGCAGAACAGGCTGAGACGCTTCACCATGCTCAAGTGGACGGGCAGACACTGGCAAGGCCACTATCCCTTTCTCCACCAAGCCAGACACAACAGCAGCTTTCAGCTCAGCCTTACGCAAAGCCGTGGAGACAGAAATGCTATAAAATGATGCCACCTCATGCAAATCCCTCTTCCTACAAGCGTCCAGCTGGACAAGCGAAGGGTTTTCCTTAAACACGGCAATATCAAAGGTAGCCATTAAATCCAAAACAAAAACTACCTGAGGCTAACAATAACAACAAAAAAGCACCACCTCCAATACACAAATGAAAAACAGGTGGGAAATATGTGTGGCCACAGGTTAACCAATAAATAAAAATACCACCAACCCTCTCCCCAGACCTACCTACCAAAAACTTAGCCTAGTTAGCTTCTGGAGTGTACCAGGCTCGAGGCAACTTTAAAGGCAAAGCATCAAGTGCGCAAAGCACCGACAAGCCTACCCCCGACAGGGAACTAATCCCCACCCAGGATTACTCCGAAAATAAAAAAGGCAAAATAAAAAATGAGTGCCTGAAGGAGGAGCTTACGCTCAGCTAGACACTCCCCTGTGCTAACTGGAGAGAGAGCGCAGCAGATACAATACGACTAAACAAGCCACTGGCAAACAACTCACTAATAATCAATTGCCGTTCCTTCCATTCATATCCCGGACGAGCCCCCACATTATTGGGGTGCTGAAAGTTAGGTAGTTCTAATCCTCCTTTATCCTTGGTCTTTTGTAGTGTTTTTAAGGTTATACGTGGGGGCTTATTTTTCCAAAGGAATTTGGACATATATGAATCTAGAGATCTGAACCAATCTTGCGGCGGTTTAGTTGGGATCATTGAGAATAAATAATTTATTTTTGGTAATACCATCATTTTTATAGCGGCAACCCTTCCCATGAGTGATATGGGTAGACATTTCCACCTAGCCAGATCACCTTCTACTTTCTTTAAAAGTGGGATATGGTTTAATTTAGTTAGATCTGCAAGCTTGGGAGAAACATTAATACCTAAATATTTTATATTTCCGATTGCAGTGGAGTAGAAGAGGAATTATGGAAGGAGCAATTAATCGGAAGGACTGTAGATTTTGACCAGTTAATTGAGTAATCTGATATTCTTGCAAAAGAGTTTATCAGTTCAATCACCCCAGAGATATTGGTTTGTGAATTTTGGAGAAAGAGTAACACATCATCCGCATAAAGGCTGATTTTATGTTCCACGTTCTTGCATTTTATGCCCTTAATTACTGAATTCTGTCTAATTGCTGCTGCTAGTGGTTCGATAAAAATTGCAAACAGTGAAGGGGAGAGTGGGCATCCCTGCCTGGTGCCCCTCAGGAGACAGAAGCTGCAGGATGTCTGGTCATTTGTTCTGACACAAGCTGTTGGGGAATTATATAATACTTTTAACCAGTTGATGAAAGAAGATCCAAAACCAAATTTATGTAAAGTTGCAAATAGAAATTTCCAGTTAACTCTGTCAAACGCTTTTTCTGCATCTAAAGAAAATATTGTAGTTTCAAGATTTTTACTGTATGAGTAGTCTATCAAATTAAGTAATCTCGTGTATTTGTTGATGAGTGCCTACCTTTTATGAAACCAGTTTGGTCAGGATGAATTAAGAGGGGGTTATTTTCTCTAGTCTCTTCGAGAGAGCTTTGCAGATTATTTTAAGGTCTACATTTATAAGGGATATTGGACGATAGCTTGAGGGATATACAGGGTCTTTGCCTGGTTTTAGCAGGAGATTAATGTTTGCAGAATTCATATTTGATGGAAGTCTGCCATTTTCTTTGATTTCCAACAACGTTCTGTAAAAAACTGGTGCTAGAATCGTCCAGAATTCTTTGTAGAATTCTGCAGGAAAGCCGTCTGGACCTGGAGCCTTATTATTGGGCATACTTATCAGGGCTTCCTGGAGTTCACCTGATGTCAGTGGCGAATCCAGTGCCATTGCTTGAGTGTCTAATAATTTTGGGAGAGTTATGTTGTCTAAAAACTGATCAATTTCCTTTTTAGATGGGTTTATTTGTGGTGAATACAACGTTTTATAGAAATTTATTTTTAGCTGGTTTGCTAGAAATTGACCGGATTTATTACTATGTTCATAATTTTGTAAGCGTAGTCTTTGTAGTAAGAATTTTGTTTTTTTATCAATTATCTCATTTAATTCTAGTTTTGTTTTGCGTATTTTGTTCAGTGTTTCCTGATCTTGGTGGGACGCGTGAGGCTTCTTCTAGTGATTTGATGGTTTTTCTAATTCCTGAATATTTTTGTTTTCTTTTTCTTTTTATGTGATGAGAAAGAAATTATTTTACCTCTCATCACAGCTTTCCTGCTTCCCATAAAACAGAAGCTGGTGTTCGGGAGTGTCATTAAAGTCTAAATATGAAGTCCACTCTTTTTAAAATATTTAATAAAGTCTTCATCTTTAAGCAGTGATGTATTAAATCTCCAGTTTTTACTTGGCGTAGTATTATTCTTGTGCATTAGTGTTAAAGATACAGGAGCATGATCGCTGACAGCTATAGGATGAAGAGAGAGAGTTTTTATGGGAGCATCTTATTGTATGATTTAAATTCAATATATTTAGACTTGTTGACTGAATTTGATCCTGTGTGTGTCTCTCTGTGCTTGTGTGTACGTGTGTGAGTGAGAGAGAGAGAGACACACACACACACACACACACACACACACACAAAGACCCTTTTTAGGGCAGCATCTCATTGTTGGATAAAACTATAATATATTCAGACTGGTTGACTGGCATAGACCCATTCTGTGTGTTTCTCTCTGTACATTTTTGTATCCATATTTGATTTTGTGTGTATCTGTTGATTTGTATATCCATATTTGATTTTGCATGTATCTGTTGGCTGTTCTTATTTGTTTTTTTTCCTAAATGTATTTTTTTTATTTTATTTTTCAGAGGTAAACAAAAATGAGTTTTGAGCAAACTTAACCATGTTCCTTTTATTCAGCTTGTCATTTTACCTTCCCAATATTTTCACTTAAGTTATTACTATTCTGCTCAATCATAGTATCTGTTCTAAATCATTGTTATTAAGCTATATTGTAGGATTTCTGCTAAATCATAGTATTTCTACTATATTATATTTTTCTTTCTAAATATAGCATTTCTGCTATAGAATAGTATTTCTGCTATGTTATAATATTTGTGCTAAACTGGAGTATTTTTGCTAAAACAGTATTTATATAAAATTACAATATTCATAGAATATTACAGTGTCTCTGGTAAATCACAGCATTTCTTCTATGTTGTACTGTTTTTCTAAATCATAGTATTTCTGTACTGTTCAAGAATGTTTGGCTAAATATATTCTTTCTGTTATCTTATACTATTTCTCCTAAATTGTTGTATTTTTGAGAAGTTATCGTGTTTTTCTAAGTTACAATATTTCTGCTAATAGTGTGGATGCTTTAAGGCATCCACACTATTGTTTTCCTGTTTCTCTTTATTCTTTATTATTATTGTGTGGATGCCCTCAAAGGGCTTCCACACTATTGAGTTCCTGTTTCTCTTTATTCTTTATTTTTCTTTTTCAAGTTGCTTCCGTACGTTTTTTGGACTTTATCTACTCCCTCAGTTTTCAGCCGATTTTCTCCGTTCAAACTCTATACTGTTCTGCTCTTTCTGCTTATGGGTGCTATGACTTTTGGTGTTTATTACTGTTATACTTTTTAAAATATTACACTTTTTTCCTTTAATTTGTCCCATTGAAATGAATGGGAAACTTCCACAATTCTGCTAAAATTTGCTTGGTTTTGAAACTTAACTACTTCCTTATACTTTCACCTAGAAACTCCATTCAAACTTTAAAATGTTCTCAGATTATTGGGCTATTCCTGTGTGATTCAGCTGTTTCAGATCTTCTACCGTTTTAATTTTATGCCTCTTTAAGTTTTCAGTTGCAAAATAGTGATTTTTCAGAAAATACATGCGTTGCTATGGTTGCTATGCAATTAAGTCAGAGTGAGGGCTGGTCTGTTCGGAATTTTCTCTTCATGTCTGAACAACTTCTTGCTACTCGCTCAATTTCCACTCAACCCCACAAATTATACATCAAAACGTAGGTATTTTTGCTGGCTTTCAGAAAATGTGACTATCATTCTTGTGGGATTCACAGATTTTTTGCAAATCTCCTCAGAGCAACACAAGGTCTGAAAACTCTCCACAGACAGTCAATGGAGAGCTTGTTCAAAATCACCGCTGAATTTTTCTAATGAGAGGCATTTTCAAATCGTCATATCTCCTTAACGAAACAAAGTTGAGACATGACACTTGTGCCAATATATCTTCAGACTCTCCTGATGCTCACAATTCAAGAGTATTTTCCTCACCTATTACCGTTTGGCCATGAATTACATTTGTTTGAGGATAGGAAATTTGTCTCTCGCTCAGATCTCTTCAGATTTCAAACTCTGGAAATGAGGCACTTTTTTCTCTCGTCATATCTTTTGATGGATTTCAACAGAGCTCTGAAAATTTCCATGACTGTTCACCAAAGCCTGCTGTTTCTTACGGTGAAAGAATGATTTTGAGGCTCCATAGAGATCTAGAGTTACACAACGTTGTTTGAGGGCAAGTCAAGGCAGTTTTGCTTCGCCTCTTCTCAGTTGCAGTGTGTTACAAGTCATATAGCTTTAATAATTTATATTTTATCTCTGAATTATGAAGACCTGGAGATTTCCCCATCTCTTCTGAACAAAACGGTGTCAGAATGAGCGTTCTAGCCCCTACGGTTAGGAAATTATGGCCATTTGTTCGAGGGGAATCCTGAATGTGAGAAATACACTAAAGAAAACTCAGAGCTCTCTCTGTGTCTGTGTGTGTAAGTGCTGATTAGAGCAGGTGCAGCTAATTTAGCTGACCTAGATATACCAAGCCCAGACTCTTAACAGCCACTGTTCCCTTTGCGCTCTGTGTATGTGTGTGTGTATCAGTATTTCTCCCATGTTAAAGTATTACTCCTCCATAATAGTATTTCTGCTAAATCAAAGTACTTCTACTACATCTTAGTACTTCTGCTCAATCATAGTAATTCTGGGAAATCATAGTATTTATCCCAAATCATAGTATTTATGCAAAATTACAGTATTTCTGCTAAAAAGCAGAAATAGTACCTTTAGCAGAAATTTCTGTCAAAAGATATTATTTATGTTAAAACATACTATTTCTGCTAAATCATAGTATTTGTGCCATATCATAGTATTTGTACCCAATCATAATATTTCTGCCATGTCATTGTATTTGCGCCAAATCATGGTATTTTTTTGCCAAATCATGGTATTTGTGCCAAATCATGTTATTTCTGCCCAATTAAAATTTCTGTTATGTTATAGTATTACTACTAAGTCGTAGAATTTCTGTTATGTTATAGTATATCTGCTGATTATAGTATATGTGCCAAATCATAGTATTTATAGCAAATCATAGTATTTGTGCCCAAACATAGTATTTCTTGCCAAATTGTAGTATTTGTGCAAAAACATACTATGTCTGCAAAATCATAGTATATCTGTTATGTTATAGTATTACTACTAAGGCATAGTATTTCTACCAAATCAAAGTATTCCTTCAAAATCATAGTATTACTGCAATTTCATAGTATTTGAGTGAAATCGTAGTATCTGTGCAAAAACATACTATGTCTGCTAAATCACAGTATATCTGTTATGTTAAAGTATTAGTACTAAGTCACAGTATTTCTGCCAATTCGTAGTATTTGTACTAAATCATGGTACTTGTGCCAAATCATAGTATTTTTGTAAATCATAGTATTCGAACCAAAACATAGTAGTATTTGTACGAAGTAATAGTATTTCTTCTAAATCATAGTATTTCACTCAAATCTCAGTAGTTGTGCTTAAACGCAGTATTATTGCCAAATCATAGTATTTGTACTGAAACATAGTATTTCTGCCAATAAGAGTATTTCTACTAAATCATAGTACTTGTGCCAATTCATAGTATTTCTGCCACATTGTGCTAGTTGTGCAAAAACATAGACTGTCTGCAAAATCATAGTATATCTATTATGTTATAGTATTACTACTGAGGCATAGTATTTCTACCAAATCAAAGTATTCCTTCAAAACCATAGTATTACTGCAATTTCATAGTATTTGAGTGAAATCGTAGTATTTGTGCAAAACCATACTATGTCTGCAAAATCTCAGTATATCTGTTATGTTATAGTATTACTACTAAGGCATAGTATTTCTACCAAATCAAAGTATTCCTTCAATATCATAGTATTACTGCAATTTCATAGTATTTGAGTGAAATCGTAGTATCTGTGCAAAAACATACTATGTCTGCTAAATCACAGTATATCTGTTATGTTAAAGTATTAGTACTAAGTCACAGTATTTCTGCCAATTCGTAGTATTTGTACGAAATCATGGTACTTGTGCCAAATAACAGTATTTTTGCAAATCATAGTATTCGAACCAAAACATAGTAGCATTTGTAACGAAGTCATAGTATTTCACTCAAATCTCAGTAGGTGTGCTTAAACGCAGTATTATTGCCAAATCATAGTAGTTGTACTGAAACATAGTATTTCTGCCAATAAGAGTATTTCTACTAAATCATAGTACTTGTGCCAATTCATAGTATTTCTGCCCCATTGTGCTAGTTGTGCAAAAACATAGACTGTCTGCAAAATCATAGTATATCTATTATGTTATAGTATTACTACTAAGTCGTAGACTCTCTATTTTGTTAAATTATATCTGCTGAATACAGTATATGTGCCAAATCATAGTATTTATAGCAAACCATAGTATTTGTGCTAAAACATAGTATTTCTGCCAAATTGTAGTATTTGTGCAAAAACATAGAATGTCTGCAAAATCACAGTGTATCTGCTATGTTATAGTATTACTACTAAGGCATAGTATTTCTACCAAATCATAGTATTCCTTCAAAATCATAGTATTACTGCAATTTCATAGTATTTGAGCGAAATCGTAGTATTTGTACTAAATCATGGTACTTGTGTCAAATCATAGTATTTTTGCAAATCATATTATTTGAACCAAAACATTGTATTTGTAATGAAGTCATAGTATTTCTTCTAAATCATAGTATTTCACCCAAATCTCAGTAGTTGTGCTAAAACCCAGTATTATTGCCAAATTGTAATATTTGTACTGAAACATAGTATTTCTGCCAATACTGAGTATTTGTACTAAATCATAGTACTTGTGCCAAATCATAGTATTTCTGCCATATTGTGCTAGTTGTGCAAAAACATATACTATGATTTTGCAGAGAGTCTATCTATTATGTTATAGTATTACTACTAAGTCGTAGACTTTCTGTTTTGTTATAGTATATCTGCTGAATATAGTATATCTGCCAAATCATAGTATTTGTGCTGAAACAGTATACTGCCACATTATAGTATTTGTGTAAAACCAGAATGTCTGCAAAATCATCATATATCTGTGATGTTATAGTATTACTACTAAGGCATAGTATTTCTGCAAAATCATAGTATTTTGCAGAAACATAGTACTCTGGTAAATCATAGTATTTCTACTAAATAATAGTATTTCTGCCAGATCATATTATTTGTTTCAAATCATAGCATTCGAACCAAATCATAGTATTTGTGCCAAAATATTGTATTTGTACAAAGTCATAATATTTCTTCTAAATCATAGTATTTCAATCAAATGTCAGGAGTTGTGCTAAAACGCAGTATTATTGCCAAATCATTGTATTTGTACCCAAACATATCAGTTCAACTTATTTAACTCTTCTCAACAGCCCAACACCTCTTCTTCACCCCGTTTCAGCAGAATTGTGAGTGTTTTCACCCCTTTTCAGCACAAATCCCAGCTTTTTCAGGTGTTTTCAACAGAAATCTCTTTTTTTAGCAGACATTCTGCTGATTCACCTGTTTTCAGTGCAACGTTCTACTTCTTTACCTCTTTTCAGTAGAAATTCTGCTGATTCACCTATTTTGAGCAGAATTTTCAGCCTTTCACCTCTTATCAATACAAATCTCAGTATCTTCTGCTCATTTCAGAGGAAACCTTTTCACCTCTCCTCTTTTCAGTACAAATTTGAACTTCTGTACCCTTTGAAGCAGAATCTTTGCCTTTTCACCTCTTTTCAGCAAAAGTTTCTGTTTTTTCACTTGTTTTCAGCATAATTTTTCAGTTTCTTTACTGCCATACAATTTTTGCAGCAGACAGCTTCAGCGTTCCGGCATCCACACAGCATTTTCGCAGGAAATGCAAATTTTTCTAGTTGTGTGGATGCTGGAGGCATCCACACTATTGAGTTCCTGTTTCTCTTTATTCTTTATTCTACTTTATTGTGTGGATGCCCTAAAAGGGCTTCCACACTATTGAGTTCCTGTTTCTCTTTATTGTGTGGATGCTTTAAGCATCCACACTATTGTTTTCCTGTTTCTCTTTATTCTTTATTATTCTAGTTGCGTTCCGTACACTTTTTGGCACTTAACTACTTCCACAATTTTCAGCCGATTTTCACCGTTCAAATTTTAAACTATTCTGCTATTTCTGCTAATGTGCGCTATATCTTTTGGTATTTTTTGCTATTATACTTTTTAAAATATTAAGCTTTTTGTGCTTGATTTTGTCCCATTTAAATGAATGGGAAACTTCCGCAATTCTGCTAAAACTTGCTTGTTTTTGAAACTTAACTACTTTTTCCTACTTTCACGTAGAACAACCATTCAAACTTTAAAATGTTCTCAAATTATTGGGCTATTCAGGAATAAATCAGCTTTTTCAAATCTTTTACCGTTTTACTTTTATGCCTCTTAAAGTTTTGAGTTGCAAAATTGTGATTTTTCACAAAATACATGCGTTGTTATGGTTGCTATGCACTTGGCTTCCAGTGTGCCACTGAAGGTTTTGCAGTCTTCTCTTCATGTCCGAACAACTTCTTGCTACTTGCTCAATTTTCACTCAACTTCCACAAATCATACATCAAAACGTAGGTATTTTTGCTGGCTTTCAGAAAATGTCACTATCATGGTTGTGAGATTTATAGAATTTTGTCAAATCTTCTCAGACCAACACAAAGTCTCAAAAATCCCCATAGAAAGTCAATGGAGAGTTTGTTCAAAATCACTGCTTGATTTCTGCAATGAGAGGCATATTCGAATCGTCATATCTCCTTAACGAAGCGAAGTTTAGACATGAGGCTTGTCCCGGTATATCTTCAGACACTCCTGACGCTCACAATTCAAGAATTTTTTTCTTACCTATTACCGTTCTGAGATGAGTTACACTTGTTTGAGGGTAGGAAATTCATCCCTCGCTCAGATTTCTTCAGATTTCAAACTCTGGAAATGAACCACTTTTTTCTCTCGTCATATCTTTTGTTTGGATTTCCACACAGACCTGAAAATTTCCATGACTGTTCACCAAAGCCTGCTGTCTCTTACGGTGAAAGAATGATATCGATACTCAAAATAGATTTAGAGTTAGAAAGCGTTGTTTGAGGGGAAGTCAAGGCAGTTTTTGCTGCGCCTCTACTCAGTTATGGTGCATTACAAGTCAATTATCTTCAATAATTCATATTTTAATGATAAATTGTCAACACCGTAAGATTCCCCCATCTCTTCTGAACAAAACGGTGTAAGAATGACCGTTCTAGCCCCTACGGTTAGGAAATTATGGCCATTTGTTTGAGAGGAATCCTCACTATGAGAAATCGACTGCAAAAATCCTGCCTCTCTCTGTTCTGAGTGTGTGTAAAAACGGCTGCACCTGTTTTGGTGGGAAAAAGTACACAGCCTCTCTGATTGGTGGATTCAAATTTAGCAGCTCCCAGGCTGCTTGAATGACCCAGCAAGTTGCTCCTCTCTCCTGTGTGTGTGTGTGTGTGTGTGTGTGTGTGTGTGTGTGTGTGTGTGTGTGTGTGTGTGTGTGTGTGTGTGTGAGAGAGAGAGAGAGAGAGAGGCGAGACAGAGTTTTTATGCGAGCATCTTATTGTATGATTTAAATTCAATATATTTAGACTGGTTGACTGAATTTGATCCTGTGTGTGTCTCTCTGTGCATGTGTGTTTCCATATGTTTCCATATTTGTGATTGTGTGACTGTTACACGTTTTTGCTGAGTTTTTTTCATTTAACAAGTACATTTGAAGGACCCTTAGCATGTTCAGCATTTTTTCAGCTGTCCATTTTGCTTTTCCAATTTTTCTGTTTAAGTTATTACTATTGTGCTGAATCATACTATTTCTGCTATTTTATAAGATTTGTGCTAAATATAGTATTTCTGCCCAATATAGTATTTCTGATTAATTATAGTTTTTCTACCAAATCATATTAAAGTATTTTTGCTCTTTATACCATTTTTATAGGATATTTATATTGCTTAATATAGTATTTCTGCTTTTTATAGGATTTGTGCTTAATATAGTATTTCTGCTTTTTATAGGATTTGTGCTTAATACAGTATTTCTGCTAAATGTAGTATTTATGCTTAATCACACTATTACTATATATTTCTGCCAGCTTCCCAGCCAGCCAATCATATCTGAGGTCTGCCGTTTCTTCTCTCGTCATATCTCAGCGACGGATGTACAAAGAGCAATGAAAATCGCAGTCAAAGTACACCAAAGTCTGCTGATTCACCCAGTACAAGAATTATGCTTCTAGTCCACCTAGTTTTTCAGTTACACGACGTTTTGTAACTCCAAAAACGGCGCTCTTTGCCTCTCACCGCGATCTGATTCTGACTGCTCATCACCCTGTTTCCCAAGAGCTCACTGTCTTTCCCAGTGGTGCAGCTGGTAATGACACAGGTCTACAACCCAAAGGTTGTGGGTTCAACTTCTCCTTGGACAGCATATTTTTTGCCCTACAAATTAATACACTATCACAGACCACTAATTCATATTCATCATTTATTACAATTCTGAAA